>NC_044340.1:2080000-2409838 GCF_007399415.2 Gopherus evgoodei
TTCTATACGACACATTTCTCACACTCCATTGCAGGATGGGGATTTGGTGCTGGGCTCTTCCCTGTACACTCACCTTTCCTCCTTTGGGCACAAGAAGTAGAGTTCCCAGCGAGATGTGAGACTTCATTCTATGGATCCAGATGCAGGACTTTGGCAGGGAGGTTTAAGCATGGGGGATTAGGGTGCAGCAGACGGGCTGGCTATCTAGGTGTGGAGATTTAGTGGTCCTGAGGCACAGGAAGGAGGAAGAGGAGGAGAAATCCTGCTGATAGGCAGTGGCCATGGAGAAAAAGAGGAGGGGTTCCTGGGACTTTTTTCCCCCCTCTCTCTTTTGCCTGCCTGCTTGCTTGATCTTGTGGTAGAAGCGTTAATGCTTTCAGCTAGCTCAGTCAATAAAGCATCAGGCTCTTAATCTGAGGGTCCAGGGTTTAAGCCGCTGTCTAGCCAATTTGCTTTATGTGCCAGGAGCCAAACGATTCCTGATAGTGTCCAGAGCCATGTACAGGAAAAGGAGGCTGAGGCTTGTGATACCCCGCTCTGTGGCAGGGATCCCAGTAGCTCAGACTCAGTGCTAGAACAGGCCTCTGATTTAAGGGCCAGCCGAAGGGTTTCCAGCAATCTGATATCTCAGATAATCTCTCTCTCCCAAAGCCTGAGGCTTTTGGCCCCAGGGAAGGCTTCTGTACTCAGAGGCACTGACTTTGAGAGTCTCCCAGAGGGTGCTCAGGCCCTGATCCATCCCTTCCTGTCCCCATTCCTCCCCCCACAGCACCACCTGCATGCAACTGAACAGCTGATCACTGGCAGGGGGGACATCCAGAAGGGGAGAAGCATGTCAGCAAGGCCCTTTTTTTCCCCATTGCACCCATGGAGTCGGCTCCTTTCACACTCTTGAGAGAGGAGCAGAACCAAGGCTATGGCTGATCTATGGGGCATTAGGTGAGTGGCTGAGGCTACAGGAGCTGAGAGTTTGCCTGACACCTCAGGGACACAGTGTGAGGTGGTGTCCCAGGCACCTCTATGAAAGGAGCAGAACAGGATTTACTTGGGGTCAGGAGAGAACTGAGAGTGTCTCGGGTTTGTAAAGAGCTATTGCCCGGGTTAGAAACTGGCTAAAACACAGGCCTCGCTGTGAGCAGGATTAAAACCTGCTCAGAGAAACCCTATTGGATTTTGACTCCAATGCCTTAACCACTCAGCCATCACAGCTGGGAGCACAATAATGCCCCCATGAAGAAACTTGCACAAATACAGACAGATATCATCTTCCTTTCCAAATGCAAACGGATGGACATCATACCAAATGGACTAAAGGTAAAAAATCCACTGCTATCTACATACTACACAGACCACAGTGAGAGATTATGTCATACTCTATCAAAAAAACTGAGGAACCACCTGATCAGCATCCTATACAGCAAACAGGAAAACATCAAAAAAGAGCTCTCCAACCTGGAGACTCTCATTAATAACCAAACTTCTATACAAACGGACTTCACTAGAATAAGACAGGAGATCTACATTACTCACTTCACCTCTCTTCAAAGGAAAAAGGACTGTAAGCTGTCTAAACTCCTACCTGCCACATGGGGCCACAACAGTGGTACCCCTAACCCACCCAGCAATATCGTCAATCTATCCAACTACACACTCAGCCCAGAAGAAAAGTCTGTCCTATCTCGGGGACTCTCTTTCTGCCCTGCCACCCTCACCAACATGATACAGTTCTGCGGCGATCTGAAAGCCTACTTTTGCCGTCTCTGACTCAAAGAATACTTCCAGGACAACACTGAACAGTGCACTGATACACGGATGCCCTCCCACCAACAGCACAAGAAAAAGAACTCCACATGGACTCCTCCTGAGGGTCGAAATGACAGCCTGGACCTATACATTGAATGCTTCCGCCGGCGTGCACAGGCAGAAATCGTGGAACAACAACATCGCTTGCCTCACAACCTAAGTCGTGCAGAACACAATGCCATCCACAGCCTCAGAAACCACCCTGACATTATCATCAAAGAGGCTGATAAAGGAGGTGCCGTTGTCATCATGAACAGGTCTGACTATCAAAAGGAGGCAGCCAGACAACTCTCCAATACCAAATTCTACAGGCCACTTCCCTCAGATCCCACTGAGGAATACACTAAGAAACTACAGCATCTACTCAGGACACTCCCTACACTAACACCAGAAGAAATCAACATACCCCTAGAGCCCCGACCAGGGTTATTCTATCTACTACCCAAGATCCACAAACCCGGAAATCCTGGACGCCCCATCATCTCGGGCATTGGCACTCTCACTGAAGGACTGTCTGGATATATGGACTCTCTACTCAGACCCTATGCCACCAGCACTCCCAGCTATCTCCGCGACACCACTGATTTCCTGAGGAAACTACAATGCATTGGTGACCTCCCAGAAAACACCATCCTAGCCACCATGGATGTAGAGGCTCTCTACACAAACATCCCACACACAGATGGAATACAAGCTGTCAGGAACACTATCCCTGATGATGCCACAGCACAACTGGCTGCTGAGCTCTGTGCCTTTATACTTACACACAACTATTTCAAATTTGATGACAATATATATCTCCAGATCAGTGGCACTGCTATGGGCACCTGCATGGCCCCACAATATGCCAATATGTTCATGGCCGACCTGGAACAACGCTTCCTCAGCTCTCGTCCACTCACACCCCTTCTCTTTCTACGCTACATTGATGACATCTTCATCATCTGGACCCATGGGAAGGAGACTCTGGAAAAATTCCACCATGATTTCAACAGCTTCCACCCCACCATCAACCTCAGCCTGGACCAATCTACACGGGAGGTCCACTTTCTTGACACCACGGTGCAAATAAGTGATGGTCACATTAACACCACCCTATATTGAAAACCCACCGACCGCTATGCCTACCTTCATGCCTCCAGCTTCCATCCCGGGCACATCACACGATCCATTGTCTACAGCCAAGCACTGAGGTACAACCGCATCTGCTCTAACCCCTCAGACAGAGACCAACACCTACAAAATCTCCACCAAGCATTCTCAAAACTACAATACCCGCATGAAGAAATAAGGAAACAGATCAACAGAGCCAGACATGTACCCAGAAGCCTCCTACTGCAAGACAAACCCAAGAGAGAAACCAACAGGACTCCACTGGCCATCACATACAGCCCCCAGCTAAAACCCCTCCAACGCATCATCAAGGATCTACAACCCATCCTGGACAATGATCCCACACTTTCACAGGCCTTGGGTGGCAGGCCAATCCTTGCCCACAGACAACCTGCCAACCTGAAACATATTCTCACCAGTAACTGCACACCACACCATAATAACTCTAGCTCAGGAACCAATCCATGCAACAAACCTCGATGCCAACTCTGCCCACATATCTACACCAGCGACACCATCACAGGACCTAACCAGATCAGCCACACCATCACTGGTTCATTCACCTGCACATCCACCAATGTAATATACGCCATCATATGCCAGCAATGCCCTTCTGCTATGTACATCGGCCAAACTGGACAGTCTCTACGGAAAAGGATAAATGGACACAAATCAGACATTAGGAATGGCAATATACAAAAACCTGTAGGAGAGCACTTCAACCTCCCTGGCCACACTATAGCAGACCTTAAGATGGCCATCCTGCAGCAAAAAAACTTCAGGACCATACTTCAAAGAGAAACTGCTGAGCTTCAGTTCATCTGCAAATTTGACACCATCAGCTCAGGATTGAACAAAGACTGTGAATGGCTTGCGAATTACAGAACCAGTTTCTCCTCTCTTGGTTTTCACACCTCAACTGCTAGAACAGGGCCTCATCCTCCCTGATTGAACTGACCTCGTTATCTCTAGCTTGCTTGCTAGCACACATATATATACCTACTCCTGGATATTTCCATTACATGCATCTGAGGAAGTGGGTATTCACCCATGAAAGCTCATGCTCCAAAATGTCTGTTAGTCTATAAGGTGCCACAGGATTCTTTGCTGCTTTTACAGATCCAGACTAACACGGCTACCCTCTGATACTTGACACCTACCAATGTGATCCAGCAATGCCCCTCTTCCATGTACATTGGCCAAACCAGACAGTATCTGCACAAAAGAATAAATGAACACAAATCATACATCAAGAATTATAACATTCAAAAACCAGTCAGAGAACACTTCAAGCTCCCTGGTTACTCAATTACAGACCTCAAAGTCACAATACTGCAACAAAAAAACTTCAAAAACAGACCCCAACAAGAAACTGCAGAATTGGAATTAATTTGCAAACTGGACACCATTAAATTAGACTTGAATAAAGACTGGGAGTGGATGGATCATTACACAAAGTGAAAACTATTTCCCCATGCTAATTTTTCCTCTAGTGTTACTCACATCTTCTTGTCAACTGTTGGAAATGGGCCATCCTGATTATCACCTGCTGATAATAGCCCACCTTAATTGATTACTCTTGTTATAGTTGGTTTGGCATCAAACATTTTTTTCAAGTTCTCTGTGTATATATATATCTTCCTGCTGTATTTTCCACTGCATGCATCTGATGAAGTGAGTTTTAGCCCATGAAAGCTTACGCTCAAATATATTTGTTAGTCTCTAAGGTGCCACAAGTACTCATCATTCTTTTTGCAAGTATAAGATCATTATTCAATCTGAAATACGGTTACAGGGTCCACCACCCCAGTGTCACAACTACTGAAATTGCTTGGTCTTTATAGTTTACCAGCCACAGAAATGAATGGATTTGAAATAAATCCCTTTTCAGAGTCAATGAGGACTGAGGTATCATGGGGTTTTTCATTTCTTAGACTCTGGCACCATTGTGTGGCCTTTTAATTTTACTCCTAACAGTTGTCACCAACCCATCAATCAACTGATCGATTCTGGAGCCTTGGCCAGTCAATTGTAATCTCTGGATTGCTAAAAGTCCAGTGATGTAGCAGGGCTAAGAGGCTGCCTGCCTGCTGTGGCCCCATGCCACTCTCAGAAGCGACTGGTTGCTGGCACATCTCTGCAGCCCCTGGAGGAGGGGAGGTGCGGCAGCTACATGCGCTGCCCCCACCCACAGAACTGTCCCCACAGCTCCCGTTGGCTGCACACACAGATATGCCAGCAGCCAGCTGCTGATCAGGAGCCACCTGTGGTAAACACCTCCCAGCCTGCACCCCAATCCCCAACCCAGAGCTCCCTACCCCACATCCCCTCCCTCACCCCAACACTCTGCGCTAGCCCGGAGCCCCCTCCTGCACTCAAATTCCCCCTCAGAGCTGCACCCCTCCCACATCCCTAACCCCCTCCTGCACCCCAATCCCCTGCACCAGCCCAGAACTCCCTCCTGCACCAAACTCCCTCCCAGAGCCTGCACCCCTCACTCCTGTACCCCAACCCCCTGCCCCAGGCTCAGCCAATGCACACCCACAGTTAAGAATGTTACAGATTTGTGACAATCCCTGTAGGATTTTGGATCTATAAACCACAAATCACACTAATAAAAAGTAAAACTCATGAAATGTCCAGTGGATTCTGAGAGATTAGGTGCATTGTGACCATATGACGCCTGCACTCAAACTGCCTCCGAGAGCTTGCACCCCCTCACTCCTGCACCCCAACTCATTACCCCAGGATCAGCCCAGAGCCCCCACCCACACTCCAATCCCCTCAGCCCCAGCTCAGAGCCTGCACCCCCTCCAGCACCCCAACCACCTCCCCCAGCCTGGTGAAAGAGAGTGAGGTTGGGGGAGAGTGAGTGACGGAGGGAGTGGGAAATGGAGTGAGCAGGGCTGGACCTTGGGGAAAGGTCAAGGTAGATCCTGGATTGATTTTAAGTTCAAAAAATGACCTTGTGCATAAAAAGGTTGGAGACCACTGCCTTACAACTAACCAATGTATTTTGCAAAGAAATATTGGGTCCCTGGGGAAGACCCAGGAGCAGAGGCTGCATTCACTGTATCTACAAATGTAGGATTGAGCTGTGAGACCTGCGGCTCCCGGGCTCATGCAGAGTCTCTGTCCTACCTACCTCACGCTGTCCCACAGTCTCTCCACCAATCAGGGAGTGGGGAAGGGAGCAGCAAAGTGACATAAATACAGTCTCTCCTCCAGCAAAAGGCACAATTTGAGAGAGACAATTACACTTCCCAGTGTGCACCAGAAGGGGGTGGATTGCCTGAGCAACCCTCTCATCACTTCCACTTTGAGAAAGGTCAGGAAATACAACTCCCAGCCTGCCCCAGGGCACTTCCGCCCTCTGGAGCCCAGATAAGGCAGGGCCCTGGGGTCAGCTTGACACTCCACCACACAAAACCTCTCATCCCCCCAAGATCCCCTGGCCCTGCACCCCTCCCCAGCTCATGCCTCGCAGGCTCCTAATGTGAAATCTTGTGTCCTGGGGGTATGGCCTGGTCCTTGGCGGACCCATCCCTCGGCCAGGCTGCTGTGCCACGGGGGAGCCTTACCCCCAGGGTATCTGGGCAAGGCCCTGCTGTGCCCAGGGGTCTTGGCAGCACCCCTAGAAATGCCCCCCCAGTCTGACCTTGTGGACCTAACCCCCTGTGCTGTGCCCACTCCTCTGTCCCTAACCCCTGCACTCCCTCCAGTGCCCCAACCCCTGTGCTCAGGGCCAGCTTTAGGCCAATTTGCCCGATTCTCCCAAATTGGGCCCCGTGCCTAAGAGGGCCCCACGCTGGAAGCATCTCTCCCGGAAGCAAAGCGCTGCATCGATCTCGGAAGCAGCAGCTGTTGTGGCTAGGCAACGAGAGACACTGGCTGGCAGAGGTCTGAGGCAGAGGCAGCTGCAGTTGTTGCAGGTCAGGAGGGGGAGGCAGGGGAGAAGGCACATGTGCTTTGCAGCTTTCCTTCCCCACCCCTCCCCTCCCCCCAGCACTCACCTGGAGGAGATGCCAAGGGGGCTTCCGGTCCGGTGGGAGACAGGAATCTCTGCAGTGGACCTCACTCAGCTGAGCAGCTGCTGGGGCTTTCAGTGGTGAATGTTGGACCCTGTGATTCCCCGTAGGTTTGTAATATTGGGTTGGTGTTGTGGTTTTCGGTGGTGTTGCTGTTTGAGGGTGAGTTTGTGCCTGCCTGTGTCTGTTTCAGAACTAATGTTGGGATCATGTCATGTAACCCAGGAAAAATGCCCCCAGCCAGTACTTAGTGCTGTGAACTCCAGGTGAGAGAGAGAGGGAGGTTTGGAGGAGGAAATCAAATACATCAAGAGGGAAGAATGCAAAAGGTCTGCAACACAGCAGGCTGAGACTTATCTCCCCACCCCCCCAGCAAGAGGGGAAACTGAGGCACAGAGTGATCTGATTCCCCTCTCCAAATTATTTTGCAAAGGAAGGGGACTGGGGCTCCTACCCAAACCAGTTCCCTTCCCATCAGCTCTGCTTTCCCTGCTGCAAGACCACTGTAGGGGCTGAATATTTCCATTAAACTATGGCTCCTTCATTTGCCCTACAACAATAAATTAGACTGGCTTGGGGGGGCTATTCCCCCCCAAAGCTGTGTGGATATTAAGGTTTTTTTGAGGGGGGGCATGATAATATTTCAGATCAAATGTCCAGCTCAGCTTTCTAGCCATCCAGCAGCTCTAGGGCAGGGAAGGAAGGTGCTCTTGGTGCAGAGTGGTTGCAAAACAGGGGTGAATTTAGTAGGGGGGTGGGTCCGGTTGAAATGCCGCCTGATGCAGCCGTAAAGAATCACTGGCAGTGCTGGGAGAGGCCAGGAGTGGAAACAGGTGGCCTGGGGATGGGGGGACATTTGCCCTCAGTCCTGGGCTCTGGGATGGACTAGGCTGGGTGGTGGGTTCAGTCTAGTCTTCCAGCCTGTTGCTCTCACTGGGGTTTGTGGTGTTCATCTGGCTCCACCAAAAAGATCAAATAAGCCCAGTAAAAAAGGGGGGTGAAAGAGGCAGGAAAGGGTGTGTAAGGGATTAAAGTTACCCAACAACGAAAGAGTAAAACCAGAGTTTGATTGGATTTCCCCCCAACCACCACTCCTGAAAACGCTGAGCAAGTGGCAGCCCCATTCCCCACCAAGGCTATGGTGAGGGGCAGCAGAGGAGGAAGGAAGACACATGTGATGGCAGTCCCCTCCTCTCCCACCCCCCAGCACCACCATCCCCTCTCCCGCCCCCGAACTCTGTCCCAGAGTCTGCACCCCTCCACCCTTCCTGCACTCCACCCCGTGCCCCAGCCCAGACTCTGCACCCAGCACCCAAACTCCCTCCCACTCAGCTTGGGCAAAGCTCTCCTTGGTCTGGCTCCCAGCCCCTCTCCAAGGGTTGCAGCTGTCTGGAGGTGCTGCCTTCCATACCTTCCTCAGTCACACCTCATTCATTCAACAGGGCAATTGATTACAAAGTTGGAGGAAGATCTTATTCTACTCCTAGCAAAAAGACACTTTTCTTTTACCTTAATCACACTACCTTTGGGGCCTGCTATAACATATTACCAAGGTTCAATACAAAGTCATATAAAAGTTATACAAAAATGCATAATGCAGAGATTTATCTACAACTGCATTGATTGACTGGTGTGTGCAGTAATATAGTAACCCATGGGTCTTTGAATGAGGCTTTATACTTGGGAAGAGGTGAGGGGGCAAGTGGCGGGTGGGCAAAGAGGCAAGCACTGAGCCAGCAGGAGTTCTAAGGGTGGGCATGGGGGTTTCTGGCAGGGGAGGGAGAAGGTGAAAGGAGGAGAGTGATGGGTGGGGGACTGACTAGGAGGGATGCAGCAAGCCATCGGGGGGGCTAGGGGGTGAAGAGGGGTGTGATGATGGGGCTGAGCAGGGAGGGGGCAGCTCCTATTTTACTGCTGTGATCTGGTCATCCCATGTGTGCCGTTTCTTTCCGACCCCCCCACAACCTTGTTTCGACGGGGTGGAGCTGGGGAAGGAGGGTTTGTTTCCACGGGGCCAGGCAGCACTGGGGAGGGGAAGGAGGAGGCAATTTTATATTAATAAGGAAATATTTTATAAATTTTAATAAAATAAACAGTGAAAAAAATCAGTTGTACAACTATCAAAACAAATTATTTTCCTAATATGAAAGTGCAAATCAGCTAATTAATGTGATGCAATGTATGTAACATATAATTTTATCATTTATATAGTCATGGAAAGTAAATAATACATGGAAGAAATGAAAGGGTTTTTTTCAAATTTTTTTTTGTTTTAGTCATCCCTGCCAGGTCCCCATCGAAACTGTTCGAATTGGGCCCTGCACTTCCTAAAGCCGGCCCTGCAGCCATCACCTAGCACATGTTTTAACCTGTTTAATCTTACCATTGCTCCTTATCAGAGAAGGGGAGAGAGCAAATGAGCCATAGAAACGAGACCTAGTGACCGAAGCAAACATTTCTTTGCTCCTTGCTTGGCTCTGTCAGTTATTTGGGTACAAACTAACCCCCCACCCACTGTCTGTGCTGGGCTCAGTGGGCAGGAAGAGCTCAGCTGTCAATGGGACTTGAGGAGCTCGGGACATAACTGTGAGCTGCTGGAACGTTTAGGTGAAAACCACCTAAACACGGACACAAGGTCGAGGCTGCAGTAACTCATCTTGCATCTGTGGCTGTTGGAGCTACGAGGCATAGGACTTAGTACGACATTTAAACTTATGTTTGACCTCAGAGAATAAAAAAAAAATGTCTGTGAAAAGAGGGGAATCGAGTTCAATCCCTTGTCATCATCAATGTGCAAACCAGGAACCTGTTGCTTTGCATTCCTGATGTGTCACCATCATGTGGCTATTCTGTCTCAGTCCCTTTAATTAAAAAATTGTGTGTTTTTTCATAAAAACTATATTTTCCCTGTAGAGACACAGGGGCAGATTAATCTACAAAGGGAAGGTGCTTCCAAGGCAGTTCTGGAGGAGAAGGGAATGTTTTCAGCATCACTAAATTATTTTGTTGTGCCTCACAGAGAGAGAGAGAGAGAGAGAGAGAGAGAGAGAGAGAGAGAAAACCTATTAATTTGAGCTACCGACACAGTTCACAGCATGAAATACACAATTTTGTGTTCAATGAGTTGTGTTAATTTACATAATATGAAAAATATGTTTTGGGCAATGCATGAAAACCTCACTGCATTGAACAATCCACTTGATCTAGTTAATGTACTACAGAATATTTAAAGAAGAAAGATGTGCTTATAAATTAACGTGTTGTGCCATTTACACACATACAAGACACAGAAGAAACTGAATTATCTGAGCTACTAAAATTTCCATTTTCTCACAGCATTTTAGTTCTCAAGGTTGTTTTAATTTGCTTATTTTTTGGGAACTAGAAATGGGGAAAGAGTACACTGAAGTCAGTGGAATTACCGCAGTGAGGGATTAGTCTCATTATTTGTCACTAACAAAACCTTTGTTAACAGAGAGTTAACTTTGACTGTGACTATCTCTTACCTTCCAGAACATCGAGTTCAGTAACACTCAAACTCTTGAAAAACAGGGAATACAGAGTGAGGGTACCTGCCCAGATAACCTTAACTCTGCCCTCTAGCAGAGGATTTGTGATAGCATATGAGAACAAAGAAAGGTTTGGGGACAAGTTACAGCTACTTCCCAAGAATTTTTCTTCTGTAATTAATTGATCCTGGCCCCATCAATTGATCCTGGCCTGGTGTCTGGCTGTGGAATTTACTATTTACTGTCTTTATCCCAGCATACTTAAAGGCAAAACTGCTTTACAAAAGCTCCTTTATTTTAGGTTATACAAACAGGTCACTTCCCCACATATTTCAAGGAGATGGAATTTTCCTGACCCACAGGGAACTTAAAATAACATGCTCAAGATCACACATTCCTTAGGAGAAAACGAAGGGGAAAAAAAACAAAAAACCACCAAACCATTGCTGTTTCTACCCAAATGATCAATGAGATCAGAAACTTACAGAGACTCTGCTCCTGCTCATGAATTATAAGCACATGACCTCTAAACGGCTGCCATTCGAATGTATCTGAAAGTTACACAGAACAACGATCTGTGTTAAAGGAAGGTTGCCATTTATTAGCACCCCAATTGATGCGGCGTGCACAAACAGAGGTTTGAACGTGTAACAGGGAGTTTGGTAAATCTTGGTTATTTTATTTTTATAACAGGCTCCTGTCCACCTCCAGTAGAGTTTTCAGTCCCAATAGCAACCTACTTACCAAATGTATAATACAGACTAGTCCATTCCTCCCAAGTGGATGTGGTTCTTGTTCTTCTGCACATTGCAGCCAAGGACCTGCAAATGTGACTTAAGTGCCTTTGTTTAATTGATGAAAAGAAACCTAGACACTTAGAGGACTGGAACTGATTTCAGCTGGGGGACATGTTTGCTAAGTTTTTATGCATTTGCACAGGAAAACATTGAGGGTGCCCACTCATTTCAGGGATCCCTATTTAGTGGAGCTCCTGAACATACTGGAAATGGAATTATTTTTATTGAAGGAACAAGTTTGTAAGGGGGCATTTAGATTTGAACCAAGGACTACTTGATCTGCAGTCAAACACTCTACCACTGAGCTATATAACCCCATGACATTTGCATAGGCAAGTCAGTGATCTTAAGGATTTTGAAGGACAGGCTCTACCTCAGACAGCTCCTTTTCTATTCCCAGACCACAGGGGTTTTTAAAATGAGGTTTGATTAAACTTTATATATACATGTAGACACCATAGCTTGCACACCCACCAACATAGCTTCACCCACTGACATAGCTACCACCTTTCAGGGAGATGGGTTAACTGCATGGACAGGACAGCTCTCTACCCTCTGCTTAGAGCATCTTCATTATTTATGAATAGGTGGGAAATAACCTCCTGAATGGATAGTAAAAAATTTATCAAATATTGCTGTGTCTGCATTCAATATGGGTAACTGGTCATATTGGGCTGGATTAGTAGGCTCATTGCAAGCAGATCGAGGGAAGTGATTATTCCCCTCTATTCGGCACTGGTGAGACCAAGTCTGGAGCATTGCATCCAGTCCCCCCTACCCCCCAGAAACAAATTGGAGAGAGTCTAGGGGAGGGCAACAAAAATGATTAGGTGGCAGGGAAAGTATGAGGAGAGGGTGAGGGCAGGGCCACCCAGAGGGAGGGCAGGTGGGGCAATTTGCCCCAGACTCTGCAGGAGCCCCCATGAGAATATAGTATTCTATAGTATTGCAACTTTTTTTATGGAAGGGACCCTCAAAATTGTTTTGCCCCAGCCCCCCTGAATCCTCTGGGTAGCCCTGCCCAGACCGTGGTGCTGTCCCCCCACTCCACCCCCTTCACTTGTTCTCCTCTCTCTGAGGCCCCACCTGTGCTCTGCCCTCACTCTCATTTGGCCACTTCTCACCCCTGCTCTTCCTCTTTGGCTGAGGCCTGCTGGTCCACCTTTCGCTCGCTCCTCTCCTCCCCCAAGGCCTCCTCACACCTCTCCACCCCCTACACCAAGGTCTACCTGCTGCCCACACCTCTCTGCCTCCTCTACTGAGACTCACCCTACCCATCGCCCACGCTTCTCTGAGCCTTCCCAAGACCCACCCTGCCTACACCTCTCTGCCCCGTCTTCAAGACTCACCCTGCCCACACCTCTGCCCCTCCCCTGAGACCTGCCCTGCCCACCGCTCATACCTCTCTGCCCCTCCCCACTACCCACACCTCTGCCCCCTCCCCTGACCTGCCCTGCCCAGCGCTCACACCTCTCTGCCCCTCCCCTGAGACCTGCCCTGCCCACACCTCTCACTTCTCTGACCTCTCCCCTGAGAACTGCCCTGCTCACCACTCATGCCTCTCTGCACCCTCCCCTCCCCTGCCCATCTCTTGAACATCTCTGCCCCTCCCCTGAGACATGTGGGGCTTGTACTCACCGGGCAGCACTCCTAGTCTTCGGTGGCGGGTCCTTCACTTGCTCCAGGTCTTCGTGGCACTGAAGGACATGCCGCTGAAGTGCTGCTGAAGACCTGGGGTGAGTGAAGGACTCGCCAGCAAAGACCCAGAGCACTTCTGGGTGAGTAAAAATTAAAAAGGAGCTTCTAAACAGGGAAGGGATTCTCAACCACTTGCCCCACCCCCCACCGCCTCTGCCACTGGGCGCGGGGCCCTCTTAGGTGTGGGGCCTGATTCGGGGGAATTGGTGCAATTGGCCTAAAGCCGGTCCTGCTATAGAGCAAAATAAAACAAAAATATGCAAGTCTAAGCCTAATACAATATGAAACTCAATACAGATAAAATCTCACCCTCAGAGATCTTCCAATAAGCTTCTTTCTCAGACCAGACTTATTTCTTGTCTGGGTCCAATCTTTTCACCTGGTATAGTCCTTGTTCCAGCTCAGGTGGTAGCTAGGGGATGTCTCATAACTGCAACCACCTTTCTTCTCTTCCACTCCCTTATACAGCTTTGGTACAAGGCAGGAATCTTTTGTCTCTCTCCTGGGGAAAAGCCCCAGGTTTAAGATGGATTCCTGTACCAGGTGACATGGTCACATGTCCTGTGAGACCCCAAGCCTTCATTCTTCCTGGCTGGATTCACAGATGGTGCAGGACAGAGCCATCTCCAGTCTATTGTCCTGGTTAATGGGAGCCACCAAACCACTATTAATGGTCCACACTTTGCATCATTACAACAGGACCTCAGAGTTATAGTTCATATTTCTATGACATGCATCCGGCAAAGTGAGTATTCACCCACAAAAGCTCATGCTCCAATATGTCTGTTAGTCCTGTGGCACCTCATAGACTCTTTGCTGCTTTCATATTTCTAGTTTCAGACATAAGAATGATCAGTTCATACAAATAGGATGAACACACACAGTAGAGAATAAGCTTTGTAATGATACTGTACAAGAGACCTTTTGCATGAAGCATGTTCCAGTTACATTATATTCACACTCATTAGCATATTTTCATAGAACCATCAACATCACAGCAGGGAAAGGGTTTTACTGTGGCACCTGGGAGCAGTTGAGTTTCATGTACAGGCTGTGGTATGAGTTCCTCCAGGTTTCTCATAAGCACACAGGGACCTTAGTGGGTGCTCTCGATACAGGAATGGTCCAGACATGAGAAAGTGATGGGAATTGCATTTCCCTTTTTTATTTCTCTATTTCCAATGACATTTCTTTTTGTGATTTTGTTTTGCTTTGTATAACTGTGTTTTCCCAGGGATTTGATATTTACCAGGCTAACTCTAACAGCTAATAACGCAAGACTTCCAAGCAGGGCCTGGGCGAGTGGAAAAGAACTGTAAGAGATGCTGGTTTTTGATCTTGTGTTAGATAAGAACAGAATGCAGACTGTAGCAGAAATTGCTGAGAGAAGTAAGCTATCAGAAAGAAATATGTACAAACAAAATGCAGTTGTTGCTCATTACTGTATGTCACAAAAGGTATAAATGCTTGCCTTAACTGTTTATCTAACCGAGACCTACCTCAGGAGAGGAAACTCTGCCCATGTGTACTCTCCCGACTAACTGCAGTTGCTCGAAATAAACTGCATAATATAATAACATTTAACATCCCTGTGGTGGGAAGAACATCTCAACAGCCCAACACTGTGGCATTTAATTTCAAAAGGGGAACTATGCAAAAAATGAGGAGGTTAGTTAAACAGAAATTAAAAGGTACAGTAACTAAAGTGAAATTGCTGCAAGTTGAATGGACACTTTTTAAAGACACCATAATAGAGGCCCAACTTCAATGTATACCCCAATTTAAGAATCACAGTGAAAGAACTAAAAAAGAGCCACTGGGGCTTAGTAATCATGTAAAAGAAGCAATGAGAGATAAAAAGACATCTTTTAAAAAGTGGAAGTCAAATCCTAGTGAAGTAAATAGAAAGGAGCATAAACACTGCCAAATTAAGTGAAAAATTTAATAAGAAAAGCCAAAAAGGAGTTTGAAGAATGGCTAGCCAAAAACTCAAAAGGTAATAAAATGTTTTTTAAGTATATCAGAAGCGAGAAGCCTGCTAAACAACCCGTGGGGCCCCTGGAGGATCGAGATACAAAAGGAGCGCTTAAAGATGATAAAGTCATTGAGGAGAAACTAAATGGATTCTTTGCTTCAGTCTTCATGGCTAAGGATGTTAGGGAGATTCCCAGACCTGAATGGGCTTTTGTAGGTGTCAAATCTGAGGAACTGTCACAGATTGAAGTATCACTAGAGGAGGTTGAACTCGAATGTGAAGTTGTGGAACTATTAACTAAGGTTTGTAACCTGATCTTTAAATCGGCTTCTGCACCCAATGACTGGAAGTTAGCTAATGTAACACCAATATTTAAAAAGGGCTCTAGAGGTGATCCTGGCAACTACAGACCGGTAAGTCTAACGTCAGTATCAGGCAAATTCGTTGAAAAGAATAAAATTGTAAGACACATAGAAGAACATAAATTGTTGGGCAAAAGTCAACTTGGTTTCTGTAAAGGGAAATCGTGTCTTACTGATTAAAGTTCTTTGACGGGGTCAACAAACATCTGGACAAGAGGGATCCAGTGGACATAGTATGCTTAAATTTCAGAAATCTTTGGTAAGGTCCCTAACCAAAGGCTCTTACATAAATTAAGTTGTCATGGGATAAAAGGGAAGGTCCTTTCATGAAGTGAGAACTGGTTAAAAGACAGGGAACAAAGGGTAGGAATTAATGGTAAATTCTAAGAATGGAGAGAGGTAACTAGTGGTGTTCCCCAAGGGTCAGTCCTCAGACCAATGCTATTCAATTTATTCATAAATGATCTGGAGAAAGGGGTAAACAGTGAGGTGCCAAAGTTTGCAGATGATACTAAACTACTCAAGATAGTTAAGACCAAAGCAGACTGTGACAAAGTTCAAAAAGATCTCACAAAACTAAGTGATTGGGCAACAAAATGGCAAATGAAATTTAATGTGGATAAATGTAAAGCGATGCACGTTGGAAAAAATAACCACAACTACACATACAATATGATGGGGGCTAATTTAGCTACAATGAGTCAGGAAAAAGGTCTTGGCATCATCGTGGCTAGTTCTCTGAAGATGTCCACGCAGTGTACACAGGCGGTCAAAAAAGCAAACAAGATGTTAGGAATCATTAAAAAGGGGATACAGAATAAGACTGAGAATATATTATTGCCCTTATATAAATCCATGTTACGCCCACATCTCGAATACTGTGTATAGATGTGGTCTCCTCACCTCAAAAAAGATATTCTAGCACTAGAAAAGGTTCAGAAAAGGGCAACTAAAATGATTAGGGGTTTGGAAAGGGTCCCATATGAGGAAAGATTAAAGAGGCTAGGTCTCTTCAGCTTGGAAAAGAGGAGACTAAGGGGGGATATGATAGAGGTCTATAAAATCATGAGTGATGTGGAGAAAGTGGATAAGGAAAAGTTATTTACTTATTCCCATAATACAAGAACTAGGGGTCACCAAATGAAATTAATAGGTAGGAGGTTTAAAACAAATAAAAGGAAGTTCTTCTTCACACAGCGCACAGTCAGCTTGTGGAACTCCTTACCTGAGGAGGCTGTGAAGGCTGGGACTATAACAATGTTTAAAAGGGAGTTGGATAAATTCACGGTGGCTAAGTCCATAAATGGCTATTAGCCAGGAAGGGTAAAGAATGGTGTCCCTAGCCTCTGTTCATCAGAGGATGGAGATGGATGGCAGGAGAGAGATCACTTGATCATTGCCTGTTAGGTTCACTCCCTCTGGGGCACCTGGCATTGGCCACTGTCAGTAGACAGATACTGGGCTAGATTGACCTTTGGTCTGACCCCGTATGGCCGTTCTTATGTTCTTAAGCTTTTCCCAAATGCAGAGCATGTGTAGGATCTCTCTCCTGTGTGGATTCTGCGATGTCTGAGAAGGTCTGAGCGCTCTTTGAAGGTTTTCCCGCACTCAGAGCATGTGTAGGGTCTCTCTCCTGTGTGGATTCTCTGATGTCTGCTCAGGCTAGAGCTCTGTTTGAAGCTTTTCCCACACTCAGAGCATGTGTAGGGCGTCTCTCCTGTGTGGATTCTCTGATGTGTGATAAGGTGCGAGCGCTGATTGAAGCTTTTCCCGCACTCGGCGCATGTGTAGGGCGTCTCTCCTGTGTGGAGTCTCAAATGTGTGATAAGGCTTGAGCTCTGACTGAAGTGTTTTCCACACTCAGAACACGTGTAGGGCGTCTCACCTGTGTGGATTCTACGATGTGTGTTAAGCTGTGAGTGCCAATTAAAGCTTTTCCCGCACTCAGAGCATGTACAGGGCGTCTCTCCTGTGTGGATTCTCTGATGTCTGATAAGGTGTGAGCGCCAACTGAAGCGTTTCCCACACTCAGCGCAACCATAAGGTTTCTCACCTGTGTGGATTCTCCTATGTGTGATAAGGTGTGAGCGCCAATTAAAATGTTTCCCACACTCATGGCATCCATAAGGTTTCTCACCTGTGTGGATTCTCCTATGTGCGATAAGATAGGAGCTCCGATTGAAGCGTTTCCCGCATTCAGAGCATCCATAAGGTTTCTCACCTGTGTGGATTATCTGATGTGAGATAAGGTGTGAGCTCCGACTGAAGCTTTTCCCACACTCAGAGCACATGTAGGGTTTCTCTCCTCTGTGGATTCCCTGATGCGTGAAAAGGTCTGAACTCCCATTGAAGCTTTTCCCACACTCATGGCATGTGTAGTGTGTCTCTTCCAAGTTTTTTCTCTCGTGTGTAATAAGGTCTGAGAGGCTACTTAAGTTTTCCTCTGGCCTCTGCTGAGTCTCACAGGCTTTTGCTTTTTCTGGCAGTGCACGACTCCCATAAACATTTCCTTTGGGTTTTCTTGATAACGTCCCATGTGGTTCTATTTGCTCAGCAACTTCCTGCTGGGGATGCTCCTCCTCGTTCTCACTCACCATCCCAACACCTGATGGGAGACAGAGAGAATCCAGACATGTCACTCCCTGTGCCTGAGAAAAAGGAAATGTCAGAGACAGGAATGGAATAAGGGAGAGCCTAGTAGTCTGGCATTAAATGACCAAACTTTTCTGTCTGACCCTTCCCAGTCAGTGAAACCTGCAGTGAAAAACTTTCCCTTGACTTTACTGAATTTGGATTTCCTGTCTTGTTGAATGGGTCCCTGGGAGCTGTCAGGCAAATACCATGGAAAAGGGGAGTAGATGTGAGCTTTGTTGGTTGGGAGATTTGACTGTGTTTTGTCTCGTGAGATGGGCAAATTGGAGGGGCTCTTGCAGCATTTCTGATGATTGAGTTAAAAACTGCCACCAACTTTTGTGTTCAAAATAGCTCAGCCCTCAGTGTGTTCAGCCTTTCGGAAAACCTGGCCAACAGTTTTGTTGCCCAAATGGTAGCTGAGTTCTTCTGAAAATCTGGCTCTAGGGGTGAGTGTAAGACCTTCTGAAAACTCTGGCCTCTGTGTCTGGAAGCTCTAAGAACCTTCAGAACTTTTATCTTGTGTGAGAGCCTGATGAGAAAACCTTCCCTCTGTAGGACTCAGCAGAGATTTTCTCACTGACTTACAATCACGATGTTTCATCTTGATCTCAGGTTTAGATACCAACAAAATGCATTTATTGTATTTTTACATGCAATGTAGCAAACACCCTTAGTTGGGCAGAGGGATAGAAGTAGGTCTGCCACTAAATCACATTCCCTTTCATCAGTAGCTACCAGAGCAAGGTAGTAACCAGTAGGCAACAGGTGAAAGACCCATAGTCCATGCTTAGAACACTTCAGCATCTAGACCTCAGGAATGGAAGAGGCTAATGATCAGTTTCTCCGGGATAGTTACTTCCAAAGAGTGGGATGAAAGTGTTTGGCTGAATATTTTATTTGCTGAAATATTTTGGTTAACCCAAAAGGATTTTTTGATTTTTTTTCAGCAAGAAAATTGGAAAAAAATATGCACTTTGGGTCAACTTGAATGTCTATTATTGTTATTATAATGTTGGTTAGGCTAGCTAGCAATGGGGGGATAATTTGCACGTCTATTTGTGTAAAAGGGCATGTAGCTTGGACTTCCAGGTGCACAGGGGAAACATGTCCATATTCTGTTATTAGTCAGTGGGAAGCTTTGATTTTTATATGGTCTCCAAAGCCCTTCCCAACATCATGTAGAAGAAGGGGGAACCAGGAAAAAACATGGATTTGTTTAAATTGGAAGTGAAAAATAATTGAAGGTTTTCTGATGTAAAGTCATTCTTCCCTGACTGGGAATTGAACCCAGGCCATTGCAGTGAAAGTGCTAAATCCAAACCACTAGACCATCAGGGACATGATAATGTTGCTTTTTGTCTCACTTATGCTACACTTCCTTAGGCTACTTTCTTTTTCAGACTCTCCCCCAGTAGATGAGTCCAACAGCACCTTCCCCTGGTGGGAGAATCCTAAATTCCACCCTCCCACCCTGGTTACTCTGACCAGCTGATGGCGACAGCAAGTTAAATCAACCCCAGAGCTGGGCTCTCTGGTCTAGAAAGCAGCATTTAACCAGCTTTGTAACAGCTCTGGTTTGCTCGCTGGAGACATAACCAGGACAGAAGGTGAATATCAGAAAGGGAACCTCAGCTTGCAAATAAACACCTTCAGGGCTCCTTCTACATAGAGACTGGGCAGCTGAACAGACTCAAACCTGGCTAGCTCAGTTGGTAGCACATAACACTTTAAATCCCATGATTATGCATTAAAGCCCCACATTGGGTAGTAGTAACAGCCACTCCTCCACTTATATTCACAGCCCAAAATGAAATAAACTCTCTGTCCTCTCTACCATCTTAGGCAGGTCATGTGTCTTCCTCCCTGTAAGCTTCAGTAAAACATGAAGAGAGAACAAACTGACGTTTGCATCCTCTGTTGAGACAGGTTTTTCTCCTCTTCCATTCTACCCCAGGCAACAGAGGGGGTATAATAACCATTTAATGGATAATTCCAGAGAGAAAAGTTTGGTCATTATAAATAGGATGATCCATTGAATCATATAGAAAGGTGGAACAGGGAGGGATCCCGAGAGTCAGGACCAAGTATCACTAGGCCATCCCTGACAGATGTTTGTATAACCCCTTCTTAAAATCCTCCAGTGATGGAGATTCTGAAAATTTCCATTGAGGCCTCTGCCATGCAATCAACAATGCCTGGCTCGTGGTTAAAGGCTAGGCTGTGATTCAGAAAATTTGGATTCAGTTCCCGTTTGGTCCTATTATTTTCTGTGAAAATATGGACAAATTACATCACATCGTTGGGCCTCAGTTTCCCTATCTGTAAAATGGGAACCGCCCTCCCACACTTTGTCTATTTCACCTGTGAGCTGTTGGCAGCAAGGACTCTCTCTCTCTCTCACTCTGAGCTGTATAACACCTGGCAGAATCAGGGCCTCCACCCTCGGTTAGGGTCTCTGCAGTGCTTGGTACAACTGGGGCACTCACTCTTGGATGGGGTATCTGCAGTGCCCAACACAATGAGGCCCCAATCTAGGAGCCTAATGACGATACAAAAATCTCCCCTTTCATTTGTTTATTTTAAAAAGTCCATTTTTAGCCTTCAAGTTCAGGCAGAAAACATGGCCCAAGAGTCTCAGAAAAACCAAGAAAGTAATAACATTACCCCCAAAGGGAGCATTTTTAAACATCTCATGATTTTTAAGCTGCCCTCTGGATTTTTGAGTCCAGACTTCTAGTTATTGTTCTCAATCTAACCTTGGCTGAACTTTGGAACTGTAATCAGTGACATTGAAATAGTAAGTGGAGTTGTACAACCAATTTTTCTTGGGCCATTGGTCATCATAGCTTCCTTTACTGGGGTGGAAACCAAGAACTGAGTGTGTGCTCTTTCCACCCCAGTTCTTTCCAAATCCTTGGCCTTGGTTAGGTAAATTTACAATTCTCCAAAATAGAAACCTTTAAAAAAACACTCAGAATTTCAGCTGTGTTAGTGAGCAATGGCTTCCTGAAGCATGCCCAGCTCTTCTTTAATTTGGTGGCACAGTTCCAGGCTGGGGACTGGATACAGGGCTGGATCATAATCTTTGTTTGTTACCAGAGCTGGAGATTCTATTCAAAAATAGCTATTTTTCTGCAGCTATTAGATTTCCAACACTGATTTTATACACATTTTCAACACCTACAAAGGATAAATTCAACAAAAAACCCACTTCTATTTCCTCAACATCTGTGTCAAGAAGGGCAGCATTCCCCATAACATAGGATTAGCTAGGAGAGATCTTTTGTAGGGCCTGGGCTACAAATCATTTGGTAACCAAATACATGGACATTTTGCCTAGTTCAAAATCATCTAATGTGGAATTCTATCCCCAGATCAGCTGAGATCCTATTGACTTCAACAACTGCACTACACTGTGATTATATGCAGTTAGTTGGAGTTCTGCTGCTGTTCACCATTTCTGAGTGGAGATTTTAAATCACTGCTGTGTCTTTGTTAGCATGCCCAGTAAATTGGAGAGATCTCCCCTGTTGACAGAACTGCACTTGAATTTTCTCTATGTCATCATGGAGGGGTGGGGAAAAAGCAAAGCTGAAATGAGAAATGATGACTTTAATAAATGGTCATTTGTCTTAAGTTCTCCAATAAATCTGAGCTACATCCTATCAAACTGAACTATTATCCAACTGGGTGAACAAACAGCCTTCAGGAAAGATAGAAACCCACATCACAGAGAGACAGAATACATGACAATGGAAGTGTCAAGTGAAATTCCAGAGCAGGTTACATCTGATTATTCAGAATCAGGACAAGAGATTCTCCCATCACATTATCCTCTGATCCATTCAAACCTGCTTCACTCAGCACTGTCTCAATAGTCAGTTACATTATTTACAACATGTTTAGTATCCTAGCATCCCCATAATGGAGGACAAAACAGCTACCTTGTAAGAAGCGGCTTTACCAATAGATGGAACCTGGGATTTAAACTCCCAACGATCATACTGTGTTCGGGATCCACTTGAATTCCCCTTCCAGGTCTTTGACACTTTCATATCCAGTCACAGTGACTCTGATATAGGATTAAAGAAGTCAAACCATCATGTCCAAGCACAGACAATGGAGAATGCTTCATCACAGGACACTTTGAGAAATGGATGGATAGAATGTGATGACGATAAACTCTGCCTAGCTCAGACAAAAGGTAACAGTTCTGCAGTGATGGGGAAGTAGGGAATCTCTGAGTCACCCCATATCCTTCCACTGTCACAGAGACTGAAATGACACTTTTTTTCCTGCCCCTGCTCCTCTTCATTTACATATAATTAGAAAAGTTTCCAATAGAACTGCTCTTCAGCACAACCCAGAGCAATGTGAGAACAATTGGCAATGATACAATCTGTATCATTTGTGATTCTAACAATAACTTTGCAATAGGAGGAATGGTATAAATGTGATGCTCCCTGGTTCCTGATAGGAAGGGCACACTCGAATTACTCATGAGAGAATGGAGCTGACAGAAAGGACAAATGGGCCCACCTCAAAACAGGGCAAACTGCAAAAGGCAAAAATGGACCACTCATCTGGACAAGCTGAGGGATAACAGTGTTGCAAATAGCTCAAGCAGCTTTAAAAGTTACTATGTTGGACTCAGGAAAAAATATTAAAGAAAAAAGTACTGATAGCCCTAGAGGTTTTTATGGTGTTGATCTCCCTTGCAGATTCTCTGATGGGTCACATGGGCTGAGGGCCAAGAGAAGCTTTTCCCACACTCACAGCATTCATAGGGCCACTCCCTGTGTGGATTCTCTGATGTTTAGAAAGTGCGGAGGTGTTAGTGAAGCATTTTCCACACTCATGGCATTCAAAGGGCCTCTCCCCTGTATGGATTCTCTGATGTTCAGAAAGGCCTGAGCTGCGGGTGAAGTCTTTTCCACACACACAGCATTTATAAGGCCTCTCCCCTGTGTGGATTCGCTGATGGGTAATAAAGTTTGAGCGGCGAGTGAAGGTTTTCCGACACTCAGAGCATTCATAGGGCCTCTCGCCTGTGTGGATTCTCTCGTGTTCAGAAAGGGCTGAGCTGCTAAGGAAGCATTTTCTACATTCACTGCATTCATATGGCCTCTCCCCTGTGTGGATTCTCTCATGTTTAGAAAGGGCTGAGCTGCTAAGGAAGCATTTTCCACACTCCTGGCATTTATAGGGCCTCTCCCCTGTGTGGATTGTCTGATGGGTAATAAGGTTTGAGCTGCGATTGAAGGTTTTCCCACACTCACTGCATTCATAGGGCCTCTCTCCTGTGTGGATTCTCTGATGTTCAGAAAGGGCTGAGCTCTTAGTGAAGTTTTTCCCACACTCACGGCATTCATAGGGCCTCTCCCCCGTGTGGATTCTCTGATGTTTAGAAATGCCTGAGGTGTTAGTGAAGCATTTTCCACATTCACGGCATTCAAAGGGCCTCTCCCCTGTGTGGATTCTCTGATGTTCAGAAAGGGCTGAGCTCTTAGTGAAGCGTTTTCCACATTCACGGCATTCATAGGGTCTCTCTCCTGTGTGGATTCTCTTATGTTCAGAAAGGCCTGAGCTCTTAGTGAAGCGTTTTCCACATTCATTGCACTCATAGGGCCTCTCCCCTGTGTGGATTCTCTGACGCTTTATATGGGTTGAGTAGTCACATAAGTTTTTCCCACACTCAGCGCATGTATTTTTTCTCTTTCCCCTGAAGATTTCCTGCTGTTTTGTGGTTTCCTTGAGGTCCATCTGAGTTCTCCAACAGGAAATACATTTAAACACTTTCTCCCCTGGCTGGTTTCCCTGCTCTTTTTCTGGTCTGTGCTGAATCTCACAGGAGTTTCTCTGCTCATGACTCCTGGACACATTCCTTTTCGATCTTTGCCATAATTCTCTGTCTTTATCCACTTGCTCAACATTTCCCTGCTGAGAATTTTGCTCCTCTTTCTCACACTCCATTGCATCACCTGCTGTGATAGAGACAGAAACCTCAGACAGGGATGGAAAGGGGAAGGCCAAACCAAAACAAGTGCTGGAGAGAGGTCAAATAAAAACCAGGAACTGAACTCCCTCAAACTCTTCCCTCAAATGTAGTGGTGGGATTTTGTTTGTATTTTATATAATTTGGAATGGAGGATAACAAAAAATTATGAAGTGTGCATTAAGTGTATTGGTGTATGATCTGAGCACATCCTGCCAGCCACCCTTTTTGAATAACAGAAAAAAATGGCCAAATGGGCCAATGGGTAGAGATACATCAGCCAGAATCTGTGTCTGGACTGATTTCAAGGCAGTAACAGATCTTTGAGGGTCATCAATTTGTTGCAGGTTTAGCACTTTAAAATAAGTAAAAGAATGCCATGGTGGTTTTCTTTTACATTGCAATTTGATGTTCCTGTTCAAAATGTTGTGTGTAAATTAATACTGTTTTGTGTGTGAATGAGGAATGTGTGTGTTAAGAGGAAAGTGTGAAGGTCATTGCTGAACCAGATGTACGAGGAAGGAACCGGAGACAGATGCAAGGGCACCAGGAGGCTGCAACACACCCTACTGAAATGTCAGAGGAGGGCAGACTGATGACGCTAAAGATAAGACAAGCACTTATCAGTGGGGACAATATAGCTGGGATCTAAACCAGCCTGGGAGAACTCCCTGAGGAACTAGATGAAGGAACAAAATAAAGGATGAAAAGGACAATTTAAGAAAACAAGCACTCATCAAACAATTGATTACAGCACAATGGTGCAAAACTGATTGGTTCCAATGAAGGAAAATCACTATATAAACACGGTGCCTTGCCATGAAACTTTGGGTTCATCCTGCCAAGACTTCCGCAGAGCATCGTGTCATGACCAACAGAACCCAGCTCCTCCTACCCATGATCAACCTAGCTGGCCACTAGGTTGATCTGGACTGTGGACTGGTAAATATAACATCGACTGGCGGGACAGTGTGTGTGATGTGTGATTGAATGCGTATGCTAATATTGACCTGGGAGCGGCTAGCCCTTTGGGATCAGAAGAAACTATTATTTAATGACACTGGTTGTAAAGAACCACTCATCTCTGAATCCAGTGTTTCTGGTAGTCACATAAGACCTGGAATGCCTGAGAAAACTACCTTTACCGTTTCTTGTTAGCCAGTGTGGTGAAACAGGAGTTTACTTTTGTGGCTGGTTTGGTTTATCTTATAAAAGGAGTTCTTGTGGCACCTTAGAGACTAACACATTTGTCTGAGCATAAGCTTTCATGGGCTACAGCCCACTTTATCACATGCATGCTTATGCTCAAATAAATGTGTTAGTCTCTTAGATGCCACAAGTACTCCTGTTCTTTTGCGGATACAGACTAACACGGCTGCTACTCTGAAACTTATAAAAGAATAACCACCAGTTTTGGGTTGTGTTTGCCCTATTTCTCAGCAGTTCGTCCTGAATTTGGCATTCTCAGTCGTGACCCACTAAGGCTCGGTGACAGGGTGCCAAGAAGGGGGCTGGGTCATGGATTTACAGGGAGTTAGGTGACCCAACTTTCATACAGCCTCCCTTGGGACCGCCCTCTTTAGGGTATGTCTACAGTGCATTAGAAAGTCAGCTGCGTTCCAGGCTGAGTCTCACAGTAGTGCATTAAAAATGGCTGTGGATACATTGCTTTGATGTTAGGGCTCCACTTGGAGTTCAGACCATCCATCCCACCCACCCCCCTCAACCCCTGGCTTTAGAACCCAAGGTACATGCCAAACAACAGCGCCTACACCGTTATTTGTAGTGAGTCAGCATGGACTCTGGCTGGGAGGCAGCTTTCAGATGCAGTGCAGACATACCCTTAATGAGTGACACACTCACTTTAGTATTTTCCAAGGCCAAACCCTGGTTCCCCTTAGAATTACAGAGTTAAAAGAGACCACAGAGATCATCTAGTCTAATCCCCTGCCAAGGTGCAGGATTTGCTGTGATTAAACCAGCCTCCTTTTGAAAACCTCCAGTGAGTAACCTTCCACCACCGCCCTAGGCCTCTGTTCCATTGTCCTACTGTTCTTCCAGTTAGGAAGTTGTTCCTGAGATTTAATCTAAATCTGCTGTGCTGTAGTTTGAACCCCCTGCTTCTTGTCCTGCCTCTGTGACGAGAGAAGAACTGTTCCCCATCCTTTGTTTGGCAGCCTGTAGCAGGGAAGACCAGTGGGGACCACAACCTGCCCATTGGGCTACAGAGCCAGGAAAGCCACCTCCACCCCTCCAGAAGATGAGGGCCGGGACAGGAAGCAGAAGTACAAGAGGGGGCCCTGCAGCTCAGTTGGGCTGGAGTTGCCGAGGCAGACAGACGCTTATCACCCGCTGCCAGAGTGGGACACTGAGGACCCACTAGGGCTGCCACTAGAGGACTGGCCAAAGCTCCCAGGGTCATCAGCCAGTCGAGGTGCCAATGAGCTGATGGGGCTGCCACAGACCACCGACCCAGGGAAATGGAGGCCAGAGGTACCAAACCCTGGGGAATTGTAGGAAGTAGCCCAGGGAAACTAGACCATCGTCTGTCTGAGTGTTGGCCTGACACCAAGTAAGGGTATTGTGGGTGGATCCCCCCGATCCAGTGGCGGATTACACTGCCACTGTTAGGAGCCAGGGCTGGAACCCAGTGGGGTTAGGTGAGCCAGGATCTTCCTGCCACTCCACCTTTGGCCAGGAGGCCTGTGTTAGTCGACCAGCAGCCAAGCAAGGACGCTAGATTGTTTGGTTCTTGCCCTGGGCAAAGCCTCTAATTGTTTGCTGCCCCACCCTGCCTGAGGGCCTGGCCTTGGAGACTTTGCAGCTCTGTCCTGAGACAGACCAGGAGGGACGGACACACACGCTCACACAGCCTTTTGAGTATTTGAAGATCGCTGTTATATCCCCCCCATTAACTCATTTCCAAACTAAACACATCCAGTTCCATCAGCCTTTGCTCACTGGTTTGCGTTCCACCCCTTTGACCATCTTTGTCACTTGCATCTGGATTCTTTCCAATTTCCCTACATCCTGTCTAGTCACTAGTGACCAAAACTGGACCCAGGACTCCCCCTGAGGCCTAACCAGTGCTGAGTAGAGCAGTACTATCACCACCTGTGATTTGCATTCTATGCTTCTCTTAATGCATTTGCTTCTTTTTGCATTACCATCACACTGTTGACTTCATGTTGAGGTTGTGATCCACCACAACTCCCAGATCCTTGTCAGCGGTGCTGCTGCCATGCCAGTTATCCCCCAGTCAGGATCTGTGCATTGGGTTTTTCTTCCCGAAGTGTAGCACCTTATACTTGTCTTTGTTGAATGTCATTGGTGTCTATAGCCCAGGTCATCAATTTATCACAATCCCTTTCAAGTTTTGCTCTATCTTCCAAAGCGTTGACAACCCCCCTCAGCTTAATGTTATTTGCAAATTTGATCAGTATGCTCTCTATTCCTACATCCAGGTCATTAATGAAGATGTTAAATAGCAGCAGACCCAAAACAGATCCCTGTGAAACCCCATTTGAGAAATCCCTCCAATCCGACATCATTCCAATAACAGTTATTCTTTGCTTGTGGTTGTGTAACCAATTATATATCCACTTAATGGGAGTCCTGTTGAGCCTGCATTTCTCCAGCTTACTCATGGGACTGTGTCAAAAGCCTTTTTGAAGTCCAGGTTTATTTTAGCCACCAAACCAGTTACCCTATCAAAGAAGGATATCAGGCTGGTTTGTCATGCTACGTTCTTAGTAAATCCATGCTGTCTGCTACCGATTACCCCTTCATCCTCTGGGTATTTGCAAATCGAATGTATTTTACATTGCTCTAGTAGCTTCTCTGGTACTGAGGTCAGGCTGACTAGGCTCCAGCTTCTCCTTTTTCCCCTTTGTAAAGATGGGCACTATGTTAACCCTTCTCCAGTCTTCTAGGACTTCTCCTGTCACCTGAGTTTGCAAATACTGCCAGAGGCTCTGAGATTTCATCAGCTAATTCTGGGCTGAACAGCAAGAAAGGAGGTGGGGGGCTGGTTTAGGGGATTAAGAGCTCTGTTATCAACATTTCAGCTGCTGAGTTTGAATTGATGGCTGGCCATTCACGAGGAGTCATCAGAGGGAGGTGGAGGTTTCAGTTTGGACAGAAGGAGACAGGTCTGGAGTAGAGAGGTAGATCTGTGATTCATCAGCATATGGACAGTAGCTGAATTTGTGTTTGAGGGTGAGATTTCCCAGAGATAAAGTGCAGAGGAAGTGACCAAGGACTGAGCCCCGTAGAACCCCCACAGAAAAGTGGAGTGGGGGTGAGGACGATCTTCCTAAGGACACGCTGAGGAAGTGGTTACAGAGGTAGGAGGAGAACCAGGAAGAAGACAAGATGTCAAGACAACGACCATGGTCAGTGGTATTAAAGGCGGCTGATGGGTCAAGAAGAATAAGGGTGGAGCTTTGCTTAGGGAGAGGTCATTTGAGACTATGACAAAAGCATTCTCAGTGGAGGGCCCCAAATATCTGCCTCTCTGAAACTTTCCCTTCCCGCTGTCACTAGATCCTTCCTGCTCCTTGGAGCAAACACTCCCCATCCCCTTCCCACTATCCTCAGTCTTTTCCACTTCCAAGTATCCCAGATCTCCTACCCAATCCCCCCCTGCTCCAACAGCATGACTGCTGGGACCTCCATCCCTTTTCTCCATTCCCAGGCTCCCACTCCCCTAAACCACCACACTTCCTGTTCCTAGGAGATTCTGTCTCTGATTCCTCACCTCCTCTTACTTCCATGGTACCCATCCCTCCCTGATTCCCTCTAGTCTTCCACATACCTATCCCTTTCCTCCCACTACACTCAGGTCTCCCTACCTTGTGGCACCCAACAAATACAAGCTCCCCCATCATTTTCTCCCCTCCCACGCTCCCTGCTCTCCTTTCCCCCTACTCCACAAGAACTCCTGAACAGGAACCTCACACTGCTCTCACAGTCATTGGTTGGTTGGGTCAAGAGGACATGCTGTGGCCACTGCCTCTGAGCTACACCCATTCATCTGAGTAGGAGCCATACCACTATTAACTTTCAGACTAGGTGTATTGTGCATTTTGTTTGCATTCTGAAGGAGTTCCTCAGACGTTTCCCCCTGATTCCAAAATTTCAGGGCTGAGAGCAATATTTTAAAGTGTTTTAAAATCCACTTGCAGACTCTGGCCTCTTCTGAGCTGCGAAGTTTTGTCAGCATAGCTCTGTTTCTTAGGGATGCAAAAAACCACATCCTTAATTGATATAATTATGCTGGGAAAATCTCTCATGCAGACACAGAGTGCTGAAAAATTCTATTAGAAAAATAAGGAAATTAAATGCCCATAACCTACATAAATATCAAGTACAGGTTGCCCAGTTTTGCTGCATGCCTTTCCACTAGGTGGGTGGTGGCTAAACTTAAACCTCTGAAAACCAGAAAAGGAAGAGTTAATATACACACAATCCCTAAAATGCAACCTTAACTCTGCCCCATCCCTGCAGCTGGCACTAGCCATTGGGAATGGCTCAGTAAGGCTGGCGCAAAGGTTAAACTAACAAAGGAAGTGGAGGTTTCTCCATTTCTTGAAGTCTTCAAGTCAGAGCGGATGCCTTTCTGGGGGAGAATTTAGTCCAACACAAGGTATTCAGCTCAGTACAGCAGTAACTGGATGAAATTCTATGACCTGTGCTATACAGGAGGTCAGACTAGATGACCTAATAGCCCTTTCTGGCCATAAAATCTATGATTCCAATATAGCTATGAAGGACTAGGAACGTGCCATTGTCTGTGTTGTGTTCAGAGATGTGAATCCCAGCAGTTCTCCACATGCCTCCAGCTGTGTGCACTGGGTCAGCTGTAGCTGTAACTGGATGGTGAAGGGAGGAGTTGGAGCAGCTTGGCTGAGCTGTGACTGTGATTTGAAGGGAGGTGCATGTGAACCCTGAAGGACCTAGTCTGCCCCATTTCAATGCACTCAGTGGGCTGTTGCTGAGACAGAGCAGAGCAGAAGTGAAATTGCGGGGCTGGCATGAATCTTAACTCTTCATTTCCCCTTCTAAGAACCAAGGGGACGGGAATCCTTACCCAGCGAGGTCACATTCTCATAGTTCTCCTGCATGACGTCTCTGCAGAGGGCTCTTTGACGGGGGTCCAGCCGAGCCCACTCTTCCCTCGTGAAATACACAGCCACCTCCTCGAAAGTCACCGGCCCCTGAAAGAGCAAGAGCCCCCCACTCACAACCTGCTGCCCCACTCACAGCCCCACTAGTCATGGGGGAGAGGAGCCAATCAAATGGAAGCTCTGGCAGGCTCACAGTCAGCAGAGTCCCACCCCCACCCTGCTCAGAGCAGCCAGGAGGCAAAACAGGAGGGGAGATAGAGATCCCCTCACCCCCCCAGCAGATGGAGGGGGAAGGGTCTTTCTCATCCATCACACAACTACAAGCCAGAGGCTGATGTGGGGGATGGGGCCCCCAGCAGGCTCCAGGGTCAGCTCCCCAATAGGAATCCCAACAGATTTCCCATTGCCGGCAGCTGGAAGGAAGGGGAGGGGTTATCTACTCTAGGCCCCACTGGTGGGTCACCTCCCACCCCTCCTTCCAATCTCCTAGCAGCCTCTGGCCAGCAGGTTCATGTTCTTGCACTGGGAATCTGATACGTTTTCCCCAGCACTGTCCAGGGTTCCCCCACCAGCCCTGTTCTACAAATAGGGTAATTTCCTCCCCCAAACCCCATGGGTCTGTTCCTGGAATCCAGGACTTGGGTTAAACAATTCCCAGCAAGTTTGTCACACGCCTTGTCCCCCTCCCTTTCTCCACCCTGGGTATTTCCTGCCCCCATCCCACCTCCACACTGAGCTCCCTCAAAGATCCCAGGCCCCCAGTATTTTTTGCCCCTCTCCCTCCAGCAGGAACCCACTAGCAACCCCACAATAATCCCTACCTGGACTGGCTCCACTACAGCCAGTTCCCTTCCCTGTCCCGTGGGAGGCTGGGACAATCTGGAGCCAAAGATGGGCGTTATTCTGCCGCCTGTCAGGGTGAGAAGAGTGACAGGGAAGCTTTCAGAAGGACCTTTAGTTCCTGTCACATCATGATCTTTCCCGGCCCTTTCCCTGCACAAGACGTTTCTGACTCACATGCTGAGAAAACATTCCATCACTTTATCACAGCCCAGACCCAACCCCTTCCACCAGCACTAGATCCACTGTGCTAGTTTTAAAATCCTGAGAGCAACTCCCCCAATGGTGAGGACCAGGAGGAGGCAGGGACAGGACAAAGTCTACCCAGTGTAGGTGCAGTAAATTAAATGAAGTTTGCTGGTGATAGCTGGAAGGCTTGGTCAATAGAGGCAAACAGTGGACCATGAAGTGGGGCTCACTTCCGTTTTATGTATTATGTTCCTCACCCTCATGCTTCAGGGTTTCAGCCACAACTGCAAGGGGTCAGGAAGGGACTTTCCCCCCTATGTATTTTTAGAGGGTTTTTTTCATCTCTTTCCTCTGAAGCTTCAGGAACGGCCAGAGAAGAAGACAGGATATTGGGCAGGGTGGATCTCTCTCTCTCTCTTTGTGCTCCCGTGCTCAGAGTCTAACTGATCATTATAGGTGGGATGGGGAAATTTTCCCCCTGGGTCAGGTTGTAGGTGACTTGGGGTTTTTTCCATCTTCCTCTGCAGCGTGGGGTGTGGGGAACTCACTAGGATCACCTAGAAATATCTCACTTATCCATTTCCCTGCCACTGCAGGGGTCTGGGGCACTAGGGCACCTCGGTCCCTCCTATTCTCTGCCTGGGGCATGTAACAGTCTAGTCTCCTGTGGGCTGCAAGACTTTGGTCTCACTCCAACTGTTGGGTTTAGTGGGCGGGTGTTGGGGGGTGTTGGCAGCCAGTGCTAGAGAGGAGGTCAGACCAGATGATCCAGTGGTCCCTTCTGGTCTTAGACTTTATGACTGGATGTGTGCAGGTTTGGGAGCTTGTGACCTTCCCACCCCCCACTTATTTCTCCTTCATTTTCTGTCTTCTCTTTCCCTCCTTCCCCTCCCTCTGCCCAGGAGACTTAGTGACCAACGATCTCTGGGTTCCTTTGCTCCCCTGCCATTGCTGACAGCACTCAGTGCCGGTTTGCATCAAAACTTTCTGCTTCGTCCCCATTTCTACTAACCACTGCAGGGGTTTCAGTCTCGCTGGCTGGGATACAGGTAATGAAAGGGTTACAGTGCACAGCTGCAAACTGCCTCATTTCACAGCTGAGATAAGTAAGCAAGTACCGCTTATTGGAAGCTAAATCTTTTCTGACCCCTGAACATTTACTATAAAAGTGTGTCCATGCTGAGTCTATATATAACTTGTATATTTCAAGAGGGTGACAAAGAACACTGACCACAAAGAACAGGAGAGTGAGATTTTCTTTGCTTTAGATCATAATGAAACACTCAGCATCTCACAGCCTCCTGACTGCTGTTCCTGAGCCCCCGGGGGTCACAAACAACCAGCTGAGAAACACCAGCCTAGATCATTCTTTTGTATCAGCATTGATTACGCAGGGGAAGAGTGGTACATGGTACCCGGACAAAGCGTGAATAAGCCCAGTGCAATGGCATATATGGACCAACCCTGGGAACTGTTAATTCCAGTAACACCCACGTTTTGAACTCTCTGCCTTATTTCACTGTAAAAAGACGACGAAAATTCAAAAGATCTTACAATACCCTATAGCAACAAGTTGATGAAAAGTAGGTTAAATTCTTTTCAGCCGTGAAGGCCATGCACAGATGCAAGACGACCAACGACAGAAAATTCAATTAGTCCAAACAAAAGGGGCTAATAATGTTGTTCAGGGCCAGTACTAAGCTCTATTCTTGGTAAACAAGAAAACGTGGCAACAAAGTTACTGAGACCAAATTTGGCCTTAGGGACATGGATTTAATTAGTAAACAAAATAATAAAAAATTAACTATGCCACCTACTTTTATTCCTTTTGGGACTTTTAAAAACAGATGGGGGGGGGAAATCATCTCCCACCTCACCCCTGATATGGCAACACTGCTACTAAAATGATACATTTCCTTTCCGAGAGGCTTTGTTTTCATTATATTTTAATTTGTGTTCCCTCCTCTTTCTCCTCATGATGCACGTTCATTAATTTGCACTTCATTTTGACCATAGTTCTATCCTGTTTCTCAGAAAGGCTCTAAGGGCTTGTCAGTTAAAATATGTTCCAAAGGGACTCATTGCTCCCGTGATTAGTGACTTCCTTAAACTCTCTGGGCTTGTAAGTTAAACTAGTTTTCTAAAAAGACCTCTCTTTTTAAGAGCAGGATCAGTAATGAAACTTACCCTCTTTCCCACAAGCCACTGCCTCTGTGCCTTTACTGTCTGGTACAACACCTTCAAATAATTCTGCTGAGGATGTTTCCCAGAAATTAATCATCATCGGGATGGCTAGGAATGTATTGGGAGAAAAGAAAATGAAGATTCTATCTTAAATGAATAAAATCATTCCAAGAAATATAAATTAATATAAGGCATAATGTAAGCATAAGAAAAAAGTTTAGAGCAAAAAGTGAATTAAAAGAACCAAACAAAGTTGCATTCTTAAAGTAGTGCAGGTTATACAAATTATATATTTAAAATGAATTGCTGTTTTAATCAAAATAGATGCTAATAGCTGTTTTATTTATTTAAAGTGTAAAAATCAGCTACAACCTGTGTCACAAGAGGTAAATAGTGCACTAAAATAATTATAAGTTAAAAATGTGAATACATTACCAATTTAGAGTCACAACAAAAAAGTCTGTATTTTTTTTTAAAAACTCTAACTATACTAACAAACTTTCAAATAAATATGTTTAAAAAAACCTCAGCCTTTGTATTTTTTTTTTTTAAAGTATCAAGCAGCCACTCAAACACAGGAAAAGTTGTCAAAGACCTTAGTGGTCTTTAAAAAAAAGCTTTAAAATCAAACTGAAAAAAGCTTTAAAATGACATCTGGCTTTAAGACTAAGCTTGATAAGTTTATGGAAGAGATGGTATGATGGGATAGCTTAATTTTGGCAATTGAGCTTTGATTATCAGCAGATAAGTATGCCCAGTGGTCTGTGATGGGATGTAGGATAGGATGGGATCTGAGTTACTGCAGAGAATTCTTTCTTGAGTGCTGGCTGGTGAGTCTTGCCCACATGCTCAGGGTTTAGCTGATGGCCATATTTGGGGTCGGGAAGGAAATTTTCCTCCAAGGCAGATTGGCAGAGGCCCTGGAGGTTTTTCGCCTTCCTCTGCAGCGTGGGGCATGGGTCACATGCTCGTGGATTCTCTGCAGCTTGAGGTCTTTAAACCACAATTTGAGGACTTCAATAACTCAGGCATAGGTTAGGGGTTTGTTATAGAAGTGGATGGGTAGGGTTCTGTGGCCTGCTTTGTGCAGGAGGTCAGACTAGATGATCATATTGGTCCCTTCTGACCCTAAAGTCTATGAGACTATGTAAACTTAATTAAAAACACAATTAATATTACTGCAATTAAAACTGCAAAATAAAATTCTTAAAGTTAGTGCAGTCAGTTAAAAATGCAATAATTAAAGAAAGCAAAGGCAAAAAAAATGAGTACTAAAAAAAACTGCAAAACACTTTAAATGCTTATGTGACATTGTTGAGCTAAAATATTTAAGAGACAAGTCAGTTGAAAATATAGTGGTGCAAGAAGAAAGTAACATCCCTTCCCATTGTTACACAGCTTCCAGGTGCTGGAGGCTGCGATCCTCTGTCGTTACCATGGTTATTGGTCTGAAATCTCCCCATGGCCAGTCAGAGACAGACACGTACCTGTGTCGCTCCCCAGCCCCCGTCGCAGCGTCTCTAAGGGAAGGAGAAGATGGGAAAGGTGAGAATTCAGGCCCTCGCATTCATGGAGAAATCCCCACTGCTTATTAATGGAAATGCTGTTAAGTACAAGATGGTGACAGAGATCGGAGGTCGATAACGCAGCCGCTGCAGACAGAGCCAGCCCCACAGGGCTGCTTCATGGGGAAGGGTGACTCGCTGAGCTGGGCTGTGAGATGGAGCCGAGGATCAGTGACATCACTGGAGTCCCCGACTCCTCCCCAGGGCCGGGGTCGCTCTAACCAGAGGAGACACCACCCGCAGACTCCAATTCACCTTTGAATCCCAGAAGCACCTCCTGCAGCATGGCACTTTTCAGAGAGAAATGGCAGAGTCTCTTCTCCAGCTCCACAAACGATGGCTCTGGCTTCTGAAACGTCCTGTCCTCCCTGCTGGGGAAAGGAGGGGTAAGAAATAGGCCTGAGCCCCAGACCCTGAGCCCAGCAACCCCCAAACTCCAGGAAACCTGGATCTGAGCTTTATAGCCTGAGATGGTCGTTGTCGTGGTGAGTCATCTCAGCCCTGTGCTCCCCAGAGAGACAGGAAGTGTGGAGACACTAGAGCAAGGAACGGAGACATTGTTCAGGAGCTTTCTCAGGGACGCTCTAGTTCTGTGGGGGGCAGAGCCAACCCCTACGCTAGTTTACTGCAGGAACAAGGGGGAGGAGACAACAGACCAAAGAGTGGGCAGATCCTACATGCTGACAGTGGCCACAGACAGAGCCCAGCGCTCCAGCAGGGAATGAACCTGGGCCCTTAAACACCAAAACCCTCAAGTCCTTTAGCTGAAGCAGTAACCCTGGGGCATCCAGCTCATTTCACAGAGAGGGCCACACTGCCCTGTCCGTTATGGTCAGTGGCCCAGGGCATCAGGTTAGGACTCTGTGCCCTGCTCCATTCACAGCAGAACACTCATTGCTCTCCATGGGACACCCACATATAAAGAACTAGGAGAGAATCTGCCCTTCGTATCAGAAATAAAATTTTAGTTCTTAGTATTTTGCCAAGTCTTTGTCTGTCACATTCAGTGTCACTCAGGAGGAAAACAGCCCCTTCCCAGACACCCTGTAGGGCTCTGCTGGTTCTTCCCTGTGTTTCCCTTCCTTTCCTACCCTCTTTTCTCCATTTCTCTCCTGCTTCCTTTTCATTGTATCTCTCCTCTGTTCTTCCCTCCCTACAGCAACCCCCTATTCCCACCCTGCAAAGGTTTCACTCCCGCCCTTTCCCTGATCCACCTGTTCAGGTGATCACCACTGAACGTTCAATGTTGACATCAAAGTGTTGCTTTTCAGTTGACGCCCCGATGACATTAACAGGGGACAGGAGAGTTCACGCTCTCAGAGCTACGGCTTCAGGCTGCTGGCAGCCCCAGCAAGGCAACACTGTCTCCGTTTACACTGGGGAGGTGCTGAGGGCCAGCAACTCACTTTAACAAACGTGAAAGCTGAGATTCTGTGCCCTCAGAATACATGACGCAGCCACATCAGTCCAGGAGACAGGCCTGGTCTGTGTCTAGCAGCCTTGCTGTGACCTCATGAGCGATTGGACAGCCACTAGGGGAGACAGAATCACACGCTCCAAGGGCAGGGGGCAGTTTCCTATTCAGTGCAGTTATCAGACCTAACGGCCCATTGGGGGAGCGAAATGGAGCCCAGGACTTACCTGCCGCCAGTGCTCCCAGCACCCTAAAGAAGGAGAGAAAGAGGAGGCTGTCAGTGGGGGTATTCCTGGGTGGGGAGGCCTCCTGCTCTGCAGGGGTCACCATTGAGGCCTCGGGCAGTAGGTGAATTTCAAGTTTACATTCCCTGAGCAGCTGCCACCCCTACCAGGGACTTTCCCCGACACAGCCCAGCAATCCCTGTGGGCAGGTCGCCACTGCGGGAGTCTTCTCCCCAGGCACTTTACAGGCAGAAGATATTTCTCTGCCTTGAGAATCAAATTCTCCCCAGTGTTGAGAGATCCAGAAGACCCCTGGTCCCACTAAACCCATTAACCTGCAGTGCGAGGAGCCTTGGGCCTGGCTTGGGACCTCAGCAGGGTAGGGGAGGGGATTTCACCCTCCAAGTGCAAATGCAGAGAGACATTTCCAGGAGAGAAGGTCTTGGGGCTGCAGCATCCAGGACTCCCAGGACCCATCCATGGTGCCACTGCCAGACTCACTGTGTGACCTTGGGCAGGGCTCTGCCCTTCCCTCTGCCTCACTTTCCCCATTTGTCCCATAGGGATAATGCCCTGGACCCCACTCTGTAAAGTGCTTTGGGGTCTAGGGCTCAGAAGCACCCATAGAAACGCTGCATATGGTCATTGCAATGACAGCCTGACCTGCAGGGGTTGGCTCAGCAGCTGCTGCCCCTTCTCTCCTCCCCTCTCGCTGAGCAGGGAAATCTCCCAGGACAGGTTGCAGACGCCTTCATCCCTTCTCTGGACAATGGCTCTCTCTAGCTCTTCCAGCCGGGACAGCAGCTGCTGCTCCTGCTCCTCCAGAAATCCTCGCAGCTCCTGCCACTCCCAGACAATCTTCTGCCTCTCGGCTGCCGTCTGTTTCTGCAACCACAGGGACAGGGCGGTTCAGTAACAGGGGAACATAGAAAAGAAGAATGGCCAGACTGGGTCAGACCAAAGGTCCATCTAGCCCAGTACCCTGTCTTCTGACAGTGCCAATGCCAGGTGCCCCAGAGGCAATGAACAGAACGGGGAATCATCAAGTGATCCATCCCCTGCCGCCCATTCCCAGCTTCTGGCAAACAGAGGCTACAGGCACCATCCCTGCCCGTCCAGGCTAATAGCCACTAATAGACCTATCCTCCATGCACTTCTCTAGTTCTTTTTAGAACCCTGTTAGTATCTTGGCCTTCACAACATCCTCTGGCAAGGAGTTCCACAGGTTGACTGTGTGTTGTGTGAAGAAATACTTCCTTTTGTTTGTTTTAAACCTGCTGCCTATTTATTTCACTGGGTGACCCCTAGTTCTTGTGTTATGAGGTGGAAACAACACTTCCTTATTTACTTTCGCCACACAAGTCATGATTTTATAGACCTCTACCATATCCCCACCCCCACACTTAGTCGTCTCTCTTCCAAGCTGAACAGTCTCAGGCTTTGTCTACACTGGCACATCTCTTCTGCTGACAAACGGCAGCTACACTGCGCACCTGTTAGCAGCACGGCTGTAGCAGCACAGACGTGTCTCTAAAAGCTGCGGCATGTAGCCATAGCCTCAGTCTTATTAATCTCTCCTCATACGGAAGCTGTTCTGGACCCTTCAGCATTTTGTTGGCCTTCTCTGTGCCTTTTCCAATTCCAATGTATTTTTTTGAGATGAGGTGACCAGATCTCCAAACAGTATTCAAGATGTGGAGGTACCATGGATTTATATAGAGGCAATAGGATATTTTCTGTTTTACTGTCTATCCCTTTCCTAATGATTCCCCACATTCTGTTTGCTTTTTTAACTGCCGCTGCACGTTGAGTGGATGTTTCCAGAGAACTATCCACAGTGACTCCAAAATCTCTTTCTTGAGTGGTAACAGCTAATTTAGACCCCATCATTTTGTGTGTATTTGATATTATCTTTTCCAATGTGCATTACTTTGCGTTTATCGACACTGAAATTCATCTGCTCAGTAACTGGGAAAAACCATAAATGCGCCTCGGGGCAGGTGGCAGAGTTATTTACCAGAACACAAGATCTCTTGCAGTGAGTGATGGGAAGTTCATTTATCCCAGGAAGGGAGGAGGGATCAGGGACGGGGTGAGCTGTACATCACCAACAGGAGGGACACTTCTCCCCAAAACCTCATCAACGTGCACTGAGCCAAATCCTCCATCTTTGCAGCCCACATTTCATCTCCTTCTTCCTCATCCCCCCCAGGAGCTAGAAAGGATCCCTGGGCACCTACCAGCAGCTCCTCACTTTGCCAATCCTCCTCGGCTTTAGCTGCTTCTCGCTCTTTTCCCAGAGGGGCCAGATGCCTTTGTGGTACCTCCTGGAAGAAGCAGGGGAAGGAGGGTTAGAAACTGCTGCAAACTTCCCAGCTGCCAGATTTCAGGGCCCCTCCTGCCCTGCAGACGCCTGTGCAGGGTCCCTGGGACTCAGGACTGAGAGGAGATGGTGAAACAGGGAGCAGCTTTTCCAGAGGAAATGCAGGGCCCCAGGCTGCAGTGACAGGGCTGCAGCCCAAACCCCAGCTCTTCGGGGCCTCACCCACATCCCAAGCAAGAAACTTCAGACAGTCCCCCACTTTCCCCAGCTCCAGCCCCTAAAGCTCCTGCAGGACCAGATCTGAACATGGAGCCCCCCCCAAACATCCCCCAATCCTCAGCCCTGACCCCTGCAGCGCACCCCAAACTCCCAGCAGCCCCACAGTCCCCCCCAGCCCTGACCCCCCCCAGCACATCCCAAACTCCCAGCTCCCCCACAGTCCCCCCTAGCCCTGACCCCCCCTCACTACACCCCAAAATCCCAGTTCCCCCAAAGTCCCCTCCCAGCCGGGCTCTGACACCCCAGATCCCCCCCGCCCCCCGGCTTCCCTTCCCCTCGCTCCTGGGCCCAGCCTGGACTCCGAGCTCTGTAGCCGAGCCGAGCCGCGCTCCGGGCCCCTCCTGCAGCTCCCGGCCCAGCTGCTCCCGGGCTCCGTCGCCCCGGCTCCGCCCGGGCCACTCGCCCCCCGCAGCCCCGGACAGCCCCGCTCCGGCCGCGGGGAGCTCGGGGACGCCCCCCCCGCGGGGAGCTCGGGGATTCCCCCCCAGGCAGGGGACGAACCAGGCAGCCGGGCCCGGCTCGGCCCCTCCCGGCAGGAGCGTGTCCGCCCCACGCGTGTCCCCACCCCCCGGGCCCTGCCCGCCCGGCGCTGCCCCCGGCCCCACCGCGCTGCCCCGCGGGCTGCAGGGCTGGAGCAGCCTCCGCGCTGCGCTCTCGGCCCCGTCCATGGTGTACAGATCCTGCTCCCCAGTCCCCACTTTGGCTACACTGAGCATGCGTACCCGAACTGAGCATGCCCAGTAACGTTTGCTGTCGCCGCTGCCCTCTCTCTGCCCTCACTTCTATTTATGATTTGCTACCTCCTCTTGGAGGGGGGGGGTAAAAGGATCAAGGGGGGCAAATCGCAGCGGGGGGGATGCCAGGGTCTGGGGGGGGGCAGAAATTTGTTGGCCAGGGGGGATCAAACTGCTGTAGGTAGCGGCAGGACAGGGGCTGAAGGGGGAAAATCGGGGCTGGGGGGTGGTAGCCGGGGTTAAGCCCAGGGGGGGAGACACTGCCAGACCCTGTGCGGGGACAAAACCCCCCGTTTAGGGAGGGGAAGAGGGGGGAACAGAGACTCCTGGGGATGAGCCATCTCCTGTGCTGGCAAATCTGGGGGTGTTGAGGTTGTGGGGGGGCAGAGGCTGTTTTCCTTCTGCTCCCAGGACGCTGCATGTCAGCCCCGGAGCAGGGGGCGGGTTCCTGGGGCTGGGTCTTAAAGGCACAGACCTCCCAATTCCTATACTGTCAAAGCTTAGACAGCAGCTCCTCTCTGTCTCACACAAGTGTTGCGGGGCTGTCAGGGCCGGTGCAACCATTTAGGCGAACTAGGTGGTTGGCTAGGGCGCCAAGATTTGAGGGCGCCAAAAAGCGGCGCCATCAAAAAAATTTTTAAATGGTTGCAGCCACTGCTGCTGGAGAGGCAGTCTGAGCTGCCCATGGCAGCAGCTGCCTGCAGCGGGCAGCCCACAGTGCCCCCCGGGATCAGTGCACCGCCGCAGCAGCCCGGGGCGCCCCCAGGGTCAGGGCGGCAGCCCGGCAGCCCAGGGCGCCCCAGGGGTCAGGACGCAGCCGCGGCAGCCCGGCAGCCCAGGGCGCCCCCGGGATTAGCGCGCCGCCGCCCCGGCTGCCCGGGGCGCCCCCGGGGTCAGGATGCAGCCGTGACAGCCCGGCAGCCCGGGGCGCCCCTGGGATCAGCGCACCGCGGTGGCAGCCCAAGGCACCCCCTGGGTCAGCACGCCGCCGCGCGGCAGCCCAGCAGCCCGGGGCACCTCCGGGATCAGGACGCAGCCGAGGCAGCCCAGGGCGCCCCCAGGGTCAGGGTGGCAACCCGGCTGCCCAAGGCACCCCCCGCATCAGGGAGCCGCTGCGGCAACCCGGCAGCCCAGGGCCCCCCCCAGGGTCAGGACGCAGCCGCGGCAGCCCAGGGCACCCCCGGGGTCAGGGTGGCAGCCCGGCAGCCCAGGGCGCCCTCCGGGGTCAGGGCGTCGGCGCGGCAGCCTAGCAGCCCAGGGCGCCCCCAGGGTCAGGGAGCCACTGGCAGCCCAGCAGCCCAGGGCGCCCCCCGGGTCAGGGAGCCGCTGCGGCAGCCCGGCAGCCCAGGGCACCCCTGGGGTCAGCGCGCTGCCACGGCAGCCCAGAGGTTCAGGCTGACGGTGGCTGCGCTGACCCAGGGGAATCCCTGAGCTGCAGGCACAGGCTCAGAATTCCTCTCCCTCCCAGGGCAGGGGCTCCAGCCTCTGCAATTTTTCTCGTTGCCCGGTGGGGGCACCGGATACTGGGTAGAGCTGCGCAGCTCTGCTTAGGGCACGTGGCAGGGGCCCTGCGACAGGGGTGCAAAACCAGGGCTTTGCTTCTGGAGGAAAGCCGCGGCTACCCCCTGGCTCGGCCTCCACGTCAGCCCCAGCGAGGGGCACAGAGAAGAAAAAAGGCTCAGCAGTGGTCTGGTGGAGCAGAGGAAGAAAGAGGACCCTAGCGCTCATGCATTGGGCAAGGTAAGCAAGTGCATCCCCATGGGTCAGCCTCAGGTGCCTGTGCTCCTGCCCCCTTAGTCCTTAGCTGGTCCCTGCTCCTGCTCCCCTTGTGCCTGGACAGCTGGAGAGAACAGCAGCCTGCAGAGCTGAGCTGCCCCAGTGCCCCCAGGCACCCCCCTGACCCCATCTTCCCCACAGCCCTGACCCCCAGCTCCGAGCCTAGTCCTTCTGAGCTGGAAACCCCTTTGACCTCATCCCCCACAGCCCTGACCCCCAGCTCTGAGCCCAGCCCCTCTGAGCTGGCATTTGGAGGGGGGGGGCTGTGATGCAGTAGGGACTGTCTGTGTGAGGAGTGGGAGAGCAGGGGAGGACTTTAGGGGATGGACGATGCCAGGGCCTGTAACCTGAGCTAGGTAAGGGAGGGGAAAGGTCAACACCTTTGCCCGGGAAGGGGAACAAAGGAAGGGAGTGGCAGGAGGGAAGCAGTTTGAGTTTGGGCTTGGGCCTGTGTGGGCGGAATTCAGGGTATCCTAGCTAGGATCCAAGCACCCTGAAAGCCCAGAGGGACTCGGTGGAGGGGTCCTGACTGTGCCTGCAAGCTCTGCTGTGACCGGTGTTCCTGTGTCCAATAAACCTTCTGTTTTACTGGCTGGCTAAGAGTCACTGTGGGTCCCAGGAAGAGGGGTGCAGGGCCGGACTCCCCACACTCCGTGACAACTGGTGGCAGAGGTGGGATATACTGCACCCCGTGGACGGCGCTGCCTGCAGTAAGTGACTGGGGAGCAGTAAAACGAAGGGGTGATTAACCCCTGGGAGTGTGTGCCCAGCGAGAAGGACTTTGCAGTAACAGGGTCCCCCGGGGGATTGCAGCGAGCGGTCCCAGGGGCAAAGGAGTCGGCAGCTCGACCCTGGCAGAGAGGTGGTGACCTCACGAAGGGCTGGTGCACTAGGGGTCCCCCTGGAAACCGTGGGGAGCGGAGAGCACCCCGGCCTGTGAGTGGCCAGCAGGAAGATGTATGCCAAGCGGCGCAAGTGTGACCTGGTGGAGCTGTGCAAGCAGAGGGAGCTGCACCCAGGGAGGCTCAGCAAGGACCAGCTGATTGCCCAGCTGGAGCACGGAGACAGCACGAATGAACGGAGCCCTGTCTCTGAGGGAAGCAGCCGAGCAGATGCAGCGCAGGCACCAGTGTCTGTCCCCGCTGGGAGTGGTCAGCCGGCGGACGAGGGCTTCCCGAGACCCCCCTTCCTAGGCGTAGGGGAAGGGCGGGGAGGAGCCCAGTGTATACCGAGGGCACCGTGACACCCCCGGCCAGCAGGGGAGCCTCACGGCGAAGCTCACCCCCCAGCAGGGGATCCTCCCGGCAACGCTCGGCATCCGTGGAGCGGATGCGGCTGGAATATGAAAGGGAGCTGAGACGGGAGGAGCTCGAGTTAAAGAGGCGAGAGCTGGAGGAGAAGGAGAAACAGCGTAAACATGAGCTGGACCTGGCCCGGCTGAGGAGCAGTGAGGCCCCGGCTGCGGTGAGTGAGGGGGGGCCCAAGCCTACAAAGAGCTTTGATAAGCACTTGCTGCCCCGGCGTAAGGAAGGGGAGGACATAGATACCTTCCTGACGGCCTTTGAGAATGCCTGCGAGCTGCACAGGGTTGATCCTGCAGACAGGATCGCAGTTCTCACCCCCTTACTGGACTCCACAGCCGTGGAGGTGTACAGCCGACTGAAGGGGGCGGAGGCAGGGGACTACGAACTGTTCAAACAGGCCCTGCTCCGCGAGTTTGGGCTGACTCCTGAGATGTACCGGAAAAAGTTCCGGAGCCAGCGTAAAACCCGTGAGGTCACATACCTACAACTGGTCAACCGGGCGCAGGGGTATGCCCGCAAGTGGACGGCTGGGGCCCAAACTAAAGAGGACCTGCTTGACCTATTCATACTGGAGCACCTGTACGAGCAGTGCCCGTCCGACCTGAGGCTGTGGTTGATGGACCAGAAGCCGGAGAACCCACAGCATGCAGGCCAGCTGGCCGACCAATTTGTGGACAGTCGGGCAGGGGATGGCAGGGAGGAGTCTCGAAGGAGCAGGCCTGCCTCAACGCAGAGAGAGAGTCATCATGGGACCTCCCAAAGGGGGCCTATGGAGAACCCCCCCAAAAGGGGAACATCCAGCAGCAGGTCCCTCCAACCCACTCAAGGGGACCCACGAGATATGGGCTGCTATCGCTGTGGCCAACGAGGTCACATACGGGCCCAGTGCCCCAAGCTCAGGAACAGACCAAGCAGACCCAACCCGCAGAGGGTGGACTGGGTAAAAACCCAATCGGAGGAGGGGCTACATTCCCAGGAAAGGGGGGCTGGCAACATACCACCTGTGGATGCTCCAGGCTCTGGGTTTTTGGTTTACCGGGTGGGCGCGGGGCTGCCCCTCCGGAAAGAGTGCATTGTTTCCCTGGAAGTGGATGGGAGGAAGGTCACTGGGTACTGGGACACGGGCGCAGAGGTGACGCTGGCCCGGCCCGAGGTGGTGGCCTCAGATCGGATGGTGCCCGACACCTACCTGACCCTGATGGGCGTGGGTGGGACCCCATTCAAGGTACCCGTGGCAAGGGTACACCTGAAATGGGGGGCCAAGGAGGGCCCCAAGGATGTGGGGGTACACCAATATTTGCCCACTGACATGTTAATGGGAGGGGACCTTGAGGACTGGCCTAGTAACACCCAGAGTGCCCTGGTCGTGACTCGTAGTCAGAGTCGGCAAAGGGCACTGCTCCCCAACAACGGGGAAGGTACTCGACCCGAGGTGCAGGACCCTAACCCAGGGAGCGGGGAACGCCCAGGGGCACGGTTCAGAGAGGCTGCGGCCTCAGACCCAGCCAGCAAGAGAGAGCCGGTCCCCATCCCTGTCCCAGCTGCTGAGTTCCAGGCCGAGTTGCAGAAAGATCCCTCCTTGCGGAAGCACAGGGACCGGGCTGACCTTAGTGCGGTACAGACCATAAGGAGAGGTTGCAAGGAGAGGTTCCTGTGGGAGAAGGGGTTCCTGTACCGAGAATGGGCTCCCCCAGGGGAAGTAGAGTCATGGGGGATCAGGAGGCAGCTGGTGGTTCCCCAGAAGTTCCGTCACAAGCTGTTGTACCTGGCCCATGACATCCCTCTCGCAGGGCACCAGGGAATCCGGCGCACCAGGCAGAGGCTGCTACAGAACTTTTACTGGCCTGGGGTCTTTACCCATGTCCGACAGTACTGCCAATCCTGTGACCCCTGCCAGAGGGTGGGGAAGGCCCGGGACAAGGGGAAAGCGGCTTTGAGGCCTTTACCCATCATAGAAGAACCTTTCCAGAAGGTGGCCATGGACATAGTGGGACCCCTCAGCAAGACGACCCGGTCAGGGAAGAAATACATCCTGGTGGTGGTGGATTTTGCCACTCGCTACCCCGAGGCGGTGGCCTTGTCCTCTGTTGAAGCAGACACAGTGGCAGATGCGCTGCTGACAATTTTCAGCCGGGTGGGGTTCCCCAAGGAGGTCTTAATGGACCAGGGGTCCAACTTCATGTCGGCTCTGCTCCGGTCCTTATGGCAGAAATGTGGGGTCCAGCACAACTGGGCCTCAGCGTATCACCCCCAGTCCAACGGGCTGGTAGAAAGGTTCAACGGGACGCTGAAGATGATGCTAAAAACATTTATGAACCAGCACCCGCAAGATTGGGACAAGTACTTACCTCACCTGCTGTTTGCGTACAGGGAGGTACCCCAGGAATCTACCGGGTTTTCACCTTTCGAACTGTTGTATGGAAGGCGGGTGAGGGGGCCCTAGACCTAATGAGGGACGAATGGGAGGGGAAGGCCGCTCCCGAGGGAGAGTCAGTGGTGGAGTATGTCCTGACCTTCCGGGAAAGACTGGCCGAGCTCATGGGCCTGGCCAGGGAGAATCTGGCCCGAGCCCAGAGGAGGCAGAAGGTCTGGTATGACCGCACAGCATGAGCCCGTGCCTTCGCCACCGGGGATCAGGTGATGGTTCTCATCCCCGTGAGGAGAAACAAACTCCAGGCCACCTGGGAAGGGCCCTTCAAGGTGATCAAGCAACTGAATGAGGTAAACTATGTGGTGGAGCTGTCAAACCGGGCACATCACTGTCGGGTGTACCATGTGAACATGATGAAACCATACTATGACAGGGGGAATGTGGTGTTGGCGTGTGTGGACATTGGGAGGGGCAGGGAGATGACCCCTTAGTAGGTCTATTCCCTGGGACAAAAGCTGGTTCCCCCCTGGAGGCGATTCCCCTCTCTGATCAACTGACCCCGGGCCAGCATGCTGAGATCAGAAGGGTGCTGCATCTATACCGACAGCTGTTTTCCAACCAGCCTGGACGCACTAATTTGACTGTCCACCGGGTGGAGACCGGGTCACATGCCCCTATAAGATGCTCCCCTTTTCGGGTCACTGGGAAAACTGCCCAGGATCTTGAAAGAGAGGTCAGGGACATGCTGGCTTTGGGGGTGATCCAGCCGTCTTCCAGCCCTTGGGCCTCGCCAGTGGTGCTAGTCCCCAAGAAGGATGGGTCAGTCCGGTTCTGTGTGGACTATCGAAAGCTCAATGCCGTCACCGTATCTGATGCCTACCCTATGCCCAGGCCTGACGAGCTCCTAGACAAGCTGGGAGGTGCTCGGTACCTCACCACTATGGATCTTACCAAAGGCTACTGGCAAGTGCCGCTGGACGCAGATGCCAGGCTAAAATCGGCCTTTATCACCCCTTTGGGGCTCTATGAGTTTCTGACCCTGCCCTTCGGCCTCAAGGGAGCGCCGGCCACCTTCCAGCGCCTGGTGGATCAGGTACTGAGGGGGATGGAGAGTTTTGCCGTGGCGTATATTGACGACATCTGCGTCTTCAGCCAGACCTGGGAGGACCACATGTCCCAGGTTAAACAAGTCCTAGACCGACTCCGAAAGGCTGGGTTAACAGTAAAGGCTGAGAAGTGCAAGGTGGGGATGGCTGAAGTATCTTACCTGGGCCATCGGGTGGGGAGCGGCTGCCTGAAGCCGGAACCAGCCAAGGTGGAGGTGATCAGAGACTGGCCTGCTCCCCAAACCAAAAAGCAGGTCCAGGCCTTTATTGGGATGGCGGGGTACTATCGAAGGTTCGTGCCCCACTTTAGTGCCATAGCCGGCCCCATCACTGAACTGTGCAAAAAGGGGAAGCCAGACAAGGTGATCTGGACTGAGCAGTGCCAGGAGGCTTTCCGGGCGCTGAAGGAGGCTCTGGTTAGTGGCCCAGTTCTGGCAAACCCAGATTTTGACAAACCCTTTATGGTGTTCACTGATGCCTCAGACACGGGACTGGGGGCAGTGTTAATGCAGGAGGATGAAAAGGGGGAAAGACACCCCATCGTGTACCTGAGTAAGAAGCTGCTACCCCGGGAACAAAGCTACGCGGCCATCGAGAAGGAATGCCTGGCCATGGTGTGGGCCCTTAAGAAGCTAGAGCCATATCTCTTTGGGCGACACTTCACCGTGTACACCGACCACTCTCCCCTGACCTGGCTGCACCAGATGAAAGGAGCCAACGCCAAGCTCCTGAGGTGGAGCCTGCTCCTGCAGGACTATGACATGGACGTGGTCCATGTGAAGGGAAGTGCCAACCTGACAGCGGATGCGTTGTCCCGGAGAGGGGACCCTGAACTTCCCCAGGTCACTGGGCAGAGTGACCCCGCTCAGTTCAGTCTCGAAGGGGGGAGAGATGTGATGCAGTGGGGACTGTCTGTGTGGGGAGTGGGAGAGCAGGGGAGGACTTTAGGGGATGGACGATGCCAGGGCCTGTAACCTGAGCTAGGTAAGGGAGGGGAAAGGTCAACACCTTTGCCCGGGAAGGGGAACAAAGGAAGGGAGTGGCAGGAGGGAAGCAGTTTGAGTTTGGGCTTGGGCCTGTGTGGGCGGAATTCAGGGTATCCTAGCTAGGATCCAAGCACCCTGAAAGCCCAGAGGGACTCGGTGGAGGGGTCCTGACTGTGCCTGCAAGCTCTGCTGTGACCGGTGTTCCTGTGTCCAATAAACCTTCTGTTTTACTGGCTGGCTAAGAGTCACTGTGGGTCCCAGGAAGAGGGGTGCAGGGCCGGACTCCCCACACTCCGTGACAGGGGCGCAAGGTGGAATTTTCACCTAGGGCGCAAAATATCCTTGCACCGGCCCTGGGGGCTGTTACTGCTGCAGCCAGGAGACTGAATGCGGTGAAATATTGTACAGATGCCCCGTCCCTTCCTCAAACTCTGCCGCTCACATTTTGACTTTGTAAAAGTGTCTTCTGTCAGTTTCTATGTCTATATGAAATCCCTGCAGCTCCTTTCTTTTATAAAACGTGCTGAGTTGCTAACTCCATCCCAGAGCCCACATGTCTGCACCCCCTCCTGTACTCCAATATCCTACACCAGGTCAGAGCCTGCACCTCTCACTCAAACACCCTGCCCAGTACAAGGGCACTGTTTACAAACCAAGAGCTGCCAGACTGGCACTGTCCAGCCCGGCCCTGTGCTGCCATCGTGCTTCTTCTTCGGTGTGGGCCCATGCTGCCCCATGCTATGCCTCTGCTCAGCACCCCTCTGGCTCCCTACACTCAGTGCCACACCACCCAGAGACCCCTCCACACACCCTTGCCCAGCACCCCTCTGACTCCCTACGCCCAGTGCCACACCACCTAGAGACCCCACACACACACACACCCCTGCCCAGCACCCATTTGGCTCCCTACACCCAGTGCCACACCACCCAGGGACCCCTCCACACACCCCTGCCCAGAACCCCTCTGATTCCCTACGCCCAGTGCCACACCACCTAGAGACCCCTCCCACACCCCTGCCCAGCACACCTCTGGCTCCCTACGCCCAGTGCCACACCACCCAGGGACCCCCCACACACACACCCCTGCCCAGCACTCCTCTGACTCCCCACGTCCAGTGCCACACCACCCATAGACCCCCCAAACTCCTGCCCAGCACCTCTCTAGCTCCCTACACCCAGTGCCACACCACCCAGAGACCCCCACAAACCCCCATGCCCAGTGCCCTCCCAGACCACTTCCCTACCCACTTAGAACCCCCCCACAGATCCTCTTACTGGCCAGTCACCCCCTAGCTGAAGACACCCCACAGCCCTTCCACAACCGCACAGTGCCCTGCACTTCCCCACCCAGAACCCCCCCACAGATCCCCTCACTGCCCCACCACAACTGCACAGTGCCCTGCACAGACACCCCACACTTCCCAGTGCCCCAACACACACAGGTCTCCCCACGCCCCCACTGCCCAGCATCCCCCCAGACCCACTAGAGACCTACTCTCCCACACCCAGTGGTGAGCTGAAGCTGGTTCCCACAGCTCCAAGAACTGGTTGCTAAAATTAGACCTCCGTGGAGAACCGGTTGTTAAAGAGCCAGGAGGTGGGCAAAGAACTCCAGTCCACAGGCTGGACCCAGGACCGGTGCTAGTGTTTTTAGCGCCCTAGGCGCACAGCCATTTGGCCACCCCACGCACTGGTCTGTGGCTCTGCTGGAGCTGCCGCAGGCGTGCCTGCGGGAGGTCCACCGGAGCCACGGGAGCAGTGGACCATCCTCAGGAATGCCTGCGGCAGGTTCACCGGAGCCGCCTGCAGCCCCCCCTCGGGCAAAATGCCGCCCCCCAATAATCCTGGCACCCTAGGTGATTGCCTAGGCCGCCTAAATGGAAGCGCCAGCCCTGGCTGGACCATCCTGTTGCTCTCAGGATTCCCAGCTGGGGAGGCTGAGGCTCCCCCGGCCCTTCCCTTGCTCCCCCCCACCCCACTGCAGCGTGTTCAGCCACAGGCATCAGCTAGGCAGCTCAGCTGAGCTTGAGGCCTGGTCCACACTACGCAGTTAAACCGATTTTAACATCATTAAATCGATTTAACGCTGTACCCGTCCACACTACAATGCACTTTATATCGATTTAAAGGGCTCTTTAAATCGATTTCTGTACTCCTCCCCAACTAGAGGAGTAATGCTAAAATCGATATTAACATATCAATTTAGGGTTAGTGTGGCCGCAAATCGAAGTTATTGTTATTATTGGTTAGCTACCCACAGTGCAATGCTCCGGAAATCTATGCTAGCCTCGGACCATGGACGCACACCGCCGAATTAATGTGCCTAGTGTGGCCGCGTGCAATCGATTTTATAATATCTGTTTTATAAAACCGGTTTAAGTTAATTCAGAATTACCCTGTAGTGTAGACGTACCCTGAGAATGTTGTCCTGCTGCCGCTTTTTGAGAGGCCCGGCAAGGTGGCGGGGGTGTATGTGTCCTGCTGCAAGCTCAGAGCTGGCCAGAGGGGAGGGGAGGGGGCAAGTGGGGCAACTGGCCTGGGCCCCCCCTGGCCCCACGGGTATGTCTCCCCCTGCTCCAGTTCCCCACCCTTAAATCAGAACTTTTTATAGGGAACCGGTTGTTAAGATTTTGGCAGCTCATCACTGCCCACACCCTAACCCCCAGCCACAATAGCCAGCCCTGATGGGAGGGGACTGTGTCAGCCAGGCTGGGCTGGCAGCACAGCCAGAGCTGGTCCTGGGGCAGGAAAACTCTGGCCCCTTGGGAGCGGTGCAATCAGCCAGGCTGGAGCACAGCCTACCCAGGCCAAGCTCCCTCAGGACCCACTTGAGCCTCTCCCCACCCCCTACTGTGCCCTGTGACTGGCTGAGACTGGCCCAGCCTCTGCACCAGTCCCAGGTGGCTCTTCCCCTGGGGAGGCAGGTGGGACCCCACAGGTCCCAGGCAGTGGAGACAGCTCAGAGCTGGAGCATTGCTGGGGAGCAGGGCAGATCCCTGAGACATGACTCCCGAGATCCCACCCAGCCCACCCACATGCATTGGCCCTGGGGCCACCAGCCTTGCCGAGCACACACACACACACTTCTCTCTCCCTGCTTTCCTATCACCAGTTATGTTACTACAGGATGAAATGTAGACATCCCATAAAATAGCTAGTTCCACATTGTTCTTCAGACCTCAGATCACTGAAATGCAGCTTGGCATTTGAGATACTGTTTGACTGTAGTACAGTTTGCTACATCACAGAAACCTTCCTCTCTCCAAGTTTATACCCCACTGCACCCTTTAACAATAAAGTAACCATTAAACAGATTCTGAATCAGTCGTCTTTCTTCCCAATTTAGTTTTAACAACAATGCTGCAACGTAAGTAGCTATGGGAGATGACAGTGCAACTACTAGGTATCAATGAGGGAAAAGTGTGCTAGTAATGTAAACAATCACGAGAATATGTGGCACAACATATTTAAGTCCAAAAGCCCTTGAAATATCAATAGACACCTGAAATTTCAACATTTCTGTGTATATACTGCTGCCAAACATTTACTAAAATGTATTTGGAGGTGCATATCGGACATACAATAGAGGGCCACATTAGTTCTGCTGTACAGTTCAGTGGATACATTAATTGAACACAAGTATGCGAACAGCTTAGTCACTTTTTAAAGGAAGTAAGACAGAGCACATTGATTACAAATCATTTTGTTTTTATAGGACTCTCTTACATATAGGTGTCTGATTTGTAACACTAAGGATCCGTTTCATGTCTGTCTATATTAAATTCATTATGTTCTTGACATGCCACAATTATTAATGCATTAGTAGGTTTGTTGACTGTCAACAGGTACAAGCCATCTCATCAGTAGTTTCCACTGTCATTCTCTCAGGCAGAGCTACACAAATGAAAGTGAAGGTAAATGTTAACACACTTTCATACATAAAATGAGAAAAGAAAAATTTCAGTCAGTGAGTTAAACACAGTGTGAAACAGCAAATACAATGATATGTTTGATGTGGGGGAGTAGTCTAATAGTAATACATGTAATGACTTTGGGAAATACAGTATAATGTATATTTCATGGTTTGCCTCACTGGAAACTATAATTACATTTCCAATTTTTTTAAAATAAATACAGAGTGAATTACTTCAAAATGATATATTATTGCTTCCTTACCACACACTAGGTCATTGGGTTCTTGCGGTAAGATGTTTTGTATTGTGCTTCTGGATTATGGGCAATAAATGTGGCAATAAATAAGCGATTTGTGACACAACTACGGTAGCGGTGATATAATTTCCCGTGCTGCGGGTTTTCTGTGAGTTCAGTGCATGCAAAGGAAAGTGGAATGTGATTGTTAAAAATAAATTGATACTGTCAATTTACATTGTTCATGTAACATGGAAGAATACATTCTGTAAAGAGTTGACTGATTTCACAATATGCTTACATGTTGTGTGTTACTGTTACATTACAAACAATAATATGTTAATTGCACACTGATTGTTGATAAACTAGTATAAATTTTTTGAAATAATCACATTACCAATACATTTTATGAATATATTTAAACTTACAGATAGCCTTGATGAAAGAAAAGGAATTGTTAATAATTGACCCCTGGTGTGATGAGGTCAGATATGAAAGAACATGCATGAGGAATTGGAGGTGATTTATTAGATACTTACTTTCACAGTGGACATTAACTGTTCCAGTGAAATTTTTTTTAAAGGGAATGTTACAATAATGAGAATAATGTCTTCCTATTAGCTACAAATAAACATTGAAACAGCATGTACTTGTACCGAATATGCTTAATAATGGACTTTGAGTGAACTTGTGTGATTTGACTCTGGGGAACGACTTCACAGAATGTGGACACGAGACAGTAGGATGTTGCATGATTGAGAATGTGTTATTATCAACATGGGGCACAGCAACTCAGGTGATACACTGTGTAAGTGTGAGACAATAATATGAAAACAAGTGTGTATCTATGTGAGCAATAAGTCTTTTCAATTACTAATTAAAAAGCAAGAGAATGGATTTTTATCTATGTCCAGAAACCAGAGTGGGGAAAAAAAGGAAAGCAAAGCTCATTTATGCAGTCTGCTAATGTACTCTTTCAAAATTTCAGAAACTTCATCAAACGATTAACTAGTAAATCCTCATCTGATTGGAACAGTAAAATTGTGCAGCATCCCAGACAAAGTGATGGCCACAACTGCGGACCACTCATCTGAAAGGTATTGAATACCAAATTGGCATTATTATTGGTTACGTATGTTTAATTATCCATATTGAAAGTAAATGCCAGAGATTACCAGTGGGCGCTGCACCAGTGTCTTTGCCAAGTAGTCCTCCACCAAGGTGTATGGGGGTATGCTTGTGGTCACAAGAAGGGATGGGCTCTCCAGTGGCAGGTGTGGTGCTGGGGGACCAGATTCTACCATCCAGCCCTTCCTGACAGCTGCTGCAGCAGTGGCCAGGAGCACCAGGCCCTTGTAAATCACTGTAACCCAGAGTCCCTTTTGGTCCCCCACAGTAGGCAGCCCTGCCAGGAGCATTTAACAGCATTGCCGGACCCTATGGCAGGACCGCAGATGCGGGGGTGATGGGATAAAGGGGGCAGTGCTGTTAAAGCATAAAGCACTGCCACATCGGAAGTGTAACATCAGCCATGTATGGGCTGGAACCAGTGGCCAGTTCTTACCGGTACACTGGACCAGCCCACTTTCACCTCTGGTAAGTATGAGGTTTATTCTAAATATCAGTGTTGTTAGTTTGCAGAAACGTATTTGCAGCACAAAGACATCAGTACGGTGGAAACAACACAGAAGGCTAATACAGCATTTAGAAGACATATAGCAATTCTTCTAATGAAGGAGTCAGGTAATTACTTTCTACTATGTATTGTGGACTCATTAGGCACATGTGAGGATAACACGAAGTGTGGAATTTTGTCACATAACAGACAGTTATCTTAATACCCCTAAAGTGGGATATCTCTCAGGTTTGGTTCTGTAATGGTGACTATGAATCAATAATATCTTTAAGTACACAAAAATTTGAATGGGGTGAATGATTGCTATTGATCGACCAGTTAAATGAAATTTGAATTTTTAGATACAGGTGCAGTAAAGTTAAAATTTGAAAAAATTATTCCAAAAAAAGGAAAAGATATGTGTTCAAACCATTGACTGGATTACAATATTGACAATTAATAAATCAAGATTAGCATTTTCAGTGTTGGTCATAACGTATTCATCATTTCATAATGCTATATTTATTTTTAAGAAAGCGTAGAGGACTACTGCATATACTGCAACCTTATCGACTGTGAAAAAGAAAGTGAGGATTGCACGATGGTAAGAAACATAGAATTACATGAGAAATATATGCCATAAACTGCGTAAGGATCATGATCCTTGTAAAAATTCCACAATATTAAACATTTTCTTCATGCTGATAGTTATATATTAGGTAATGTTCACATGTGGAAGGAATAGGATGAGTGAATGCAAAGTATGTATAACATAACTTCTGTGATTTCATTTCTTAATTGTTATTTATCAAAGGTCCAGTGTGATTCTTGCAAGAGGTGGGCACATATACCATGCATTACAGAAGGAACCAATCAAGAAAACCTGACATATGAGAAGAAAGAGTACAACTGCAAGACATGTACATAGTTCACTTCACTACCAAAAAAAAAGAGGCAATAAAGAAAACCCATTGCTTAAATGCCTCTTGTTCAAAACATAATGCAACCCAAAGAAATATATTTCTATGTATACATCAGATTATAATAAATGTTTTTGATATTAAATAAATTATTCTCTGTATTTCTGTCCATATATATAAATGCAAACTATAAAATTGTAAAATTAATTTTAAAAAATGAAAGTGGTGTCATCATAGGCATACTCCATACCCCCAAACCTTACCTCCCTTTTCACGTATTCACACACAATCAAGTGAAAGAGCGTGCCTCAATCATCCAATAGGTCAGTTTGGCACATTAGCCAGGACGAAGCAGATCGTGAGTGTTTTCGAGCACAAACTCCATCCCTCCCGATTTGCAACCATCCCCGGACCAGTGACAGGTGCATAGGCAGCCAAGTCATTGGAAATAAGCAAGGAGGAAGCCAGTGGATACAATGAAAGGGGCCACTCTGGTTATCACCTTAGGGTTAGGGGTGTGCCCTGTACCCCAAAACCTTACTTCCCTTTTCAAGTATTCACACACAAAAAAGTGAGAGTGTGCCTCAATCATCCAATAGGTCAATCTGGCACATTAGCCAGGACGAAACAGATCGTTAGTGTTTTCGAGCACAAACTCCATCCCTCCTGATTTGCAACCCCATGGACTAGTGGAGGAAGCAGATCGTGAGTGTTTTTGACCACAAACTCCATCCCTCCCAATTTGCAACCTCATGGACCAGGCGGCAGCAGTTCCTGAGCAGGAGCACAGATGGTTTCCTTATGCCGCAGAAACTGCAGCTAGTTGCAAAACAGGAGGGTTGCTCAAAGTGTCAGGGCGGGGCCAGGCCGGGGGCGGGGGGCAGGAAGGGGTGGATCCTCCCCAGGCCTGGCCCTGCCCCTGGGCCCCTCGCAGAGGGGCTGGGACATGCGGGGAAGCAGGGACCCACCTCAGCCCGGAGAGGGGCTGGGTCTCCCCAGGAGAAAAGCAGGGGCAGGGGCTGGTGCTGCTGAACCATCAGCCCAAGGATCCCCCGGCTGAGAATGCAGCGAGCACATGTCAGTTCCGCGCTGGAGCTGGGACCCAGCACGTGTCAATCACCTGCCGCTAAAGCATTTAAATCCCCTGGCCACAGCTCACCAGGGCACAGCTTGGGAGCTACACTGGGAATAGATCCTGCAAAAACACCCCCCCCCCAGTAGAGTGGGGCAGCAGGTGCAGTGCTGGGCACATAACCCAGAGGTCCTGGGATCAAAACCCTCCTCTGCTATCTTGGGTTTTATTACAGCCCTGGCAATAATCCAGCTGCCTGCCTGTGTTCTGCACAGAAAAGAAGAACAAATTCTCTCCCTGTTCACCGTTCCAGGGTGATTAAAGGAAGGACTAAAGCCCCAGCAGAGCCCTGTCCCACAGCGTCCCCTCCTGGAAGGTGAGAGATGTGCAGTGACTAGGGCTTCAGCTCAGGGTTACATGACTTTTGGTGATGCCCAGAACGGGTCCAAGTCCTGCCTCTTCCCCTCCCCCAACCTCTGCCTAAGGCTCTGGGAGGGAGCTTGGGTACATGAGGTGCAGGTTCTGAGATGGGCAGGGGAGGCGGTGGCAGGCTCTGGGAGGGAGTTTGGGGGCAGGAGGGGGTGCAAGCTCTGGGAGGGCATTTGAGTGCATGACGTGCAGGCTCTGGGCTGGAGCAGGGGGTTGGGGTGCAGGGGAGGCAGGGGGCAGACCCTGGGAGGGAGTTTGGGTGTGGGCTCTGGGCTGGGGCAGGGGGTTGTGGTGCGGGGGGGCAGACTCAGGGAGGGAGTTTGGGTGCACGCAGGGTGCAGAGGGTCTGGTCTGGAACAGAGTGTTGGGATGTGACACCTATCTTGGGAAGCTCCTGAAAGTGACTCGCATCCACATCTGGCAGCAACTTCTACTTGGAGGAGGCCGGGGGGATCCCCTGGGGCCACTGCCCACAGGCACCACCCCTGCAGCTCTCACTGCCGCAGTTCCAATGGCAGAGCTGGCGCTTGGGACAGGGGCAGTGTGTGAGAGACACACCCCGCAGGGACGTGCCAGATGCTTCTGGGAGTGGTACGCCGTGCAGAGTGAGGGTGGGCAGGAATCCACTGTAGCCCCACTGTGCTGCCAGTAGTAGTGGCAGGAGCCCCCAGGCCCTTTCAAATCGCCCAGGGCCAGCTGATCTGACTTTCTGATAGGGAAGCCACAGGAGTGGTCATGCACCCCTCATGAGCAGTTCTGGGGAGTCTTTTGGGGGCTTTTGGAGTAGGAGGCAGAGAGGTGCAGCCTCACCACCAAGTCTGTTTCCCTGGAAGAGAGAGGGGGCTGCAGGGTAATCTTTCACCTCTGTGCAACAGGAGCTTCTGCTCCCCTCTACCATGCTGGAGCCTCCATATTTATTTATTGGCAAATAAAATTTGCAGAATTTTAAAATATTGTGCACAGAATTTTTATTTTTTTGGTGCAGAATCTCCTCAGGATTGAAACTGACTCAGGGAACCTCCTTGGATTGTCACTGCTTGGTTAACCACTCAGCCACCACACCAATGCACAGAGAGTGCCAAGCCCTACTGCTATGTGGGGGTGGGGACTGGGATCGGGTCATACACATTCAGACTGTACGCTCCTCCAGCTACAAACCGCTGCTGATTTCCCATTTAGGACATTAGCCGTTACTGACAAGGTTTGTTCTTGTTCTTTTCTTTATCTCGTGCTGCTAGTTAGAAGGATCAGTATTGATTTTTTTTTCAAAAATACACAACCCCCTAAACCTGCTTTTAGCAATCAGAATAATTTAGTGTCACCTTATTTTTGTCTACCCCAGTACAAAAGAAGAGGCTTTTGTGGGTTTCCTGACTCAGAGGATGAAAAAGAACATGTGTCAGTCCACATTTCTGTGAATCGTTGTTGAGCGGAACCCATTGTTGGCACTGGTAGTGTAGACACAGCCTCAGACTTGGTGCTGGGAAGGGGAAGTATTGCTTCTAGAGTCACCCAGGGGTGGTGTGGGATTGTCCCAGGTTACTGGGTGGGGGTTCAAGCGGGTTCTGTGTTGTGTTATTAAAAAGGATCCCCAAGATATTGAACCCTAGGCCATGTTGCTGCTGACTCCAACTGGCAGAAGGGTCACAGAAAGAAGCAGGGGGAGGGGAGAAGCACCAGTGAATTTATGCAATAATTCAGTGAGGCAGAGGCCTGGCAGGAAGGAACTACCTGTGCAAGCACCCTTGGCAGAGAGGGGGATCTGTGATGTCCTCGGCACTGGTGATACAGCCCAGGGATGAGGCAGTAAATGGAGCGGGGAAGATTTGTGAGCTGGGAACCCTTCTCCCCGGGTATTTCCTCTGCAGGCCTGTTTCAGTGTCTCTCTTTGCTCTTTCCCTGTGTAACCCAGTGGTTCTCAAACTTTTTGAACTGGTGACCCCTTGCACAAAGCAAGGTGCCGAGTGCAACCCCCCATCAATTCAAAACACATTTTTTCATATTTAACATTACTTTAAATGCTTAATTTATAACCCAGTTCTTCAAAATGAGTTTAACTTTTCTCACCACTTTTAAATTCAGCCTAGAACACACGTCGATTGAATTATTGTTATAAGCAGAAAAGGGTTTTTAAAATAGTTACTGTTTAATACTGAGGGTGTGAAGACATTTGTCAATATTACTTTTCACAGCAGACTTTGTTCCATTGCCACCCTCACTTCTGCTGCTTGCAGAGCTGGGCGGTTTGTGACCCCCACATAATAACCTCACCCCCCCACGAGGGGCTGTAACCCACAGTCTGAGAACTCCTGGGCTGCCCCCATCCTGCTCTGGCTGGGACACTTGACCCTTGTCCCATTCCCAGGGGGCACATGCTCTCCTGGAGCTGGATCGGCTGCTCCTGAGGGGAGCCAGAGCTGGGGGGGCGATGTCAGTGGGGCCAGCACCACTGGGAGCCACAGACACAGGGGGGCAGAGATGAGCTGAGGAGGGGCTGCTTGTGGAGAGTCACTTCCCTACCTGCCCCCAATGCTCACCCCTCCACTTCCCCGATCCTTTGGGGCCTGCCTTAATTCAGACAGTCCCTTTCCCATCATATCCCCAGCACATCAGTGATTGCGATAGCAGGGGGCAGGTTTTCCCTGAGGCACTGAGCTTTGCCAGGAGGTTGGTGACTCCTTTCTCTCCTCACCCTGGAGTAAACTCAGCTCTTTATTCCATCCTTGATGTTTCATGGAATAACAACAGCAGCATGAAGAAAGAGGTGGGCACCATGAGTATCAGGGGAGGGGCAGAGAGCTGCAATCGGTGAGCTGGGCTGGGCTGGGCAGGGTAGGGGAAAGAGAGATGTGAGTGGCAGGCAGGACAGGTGTCATGGGAGGGGCAGAGGGATGGGTGGTGGGCAGTGCATGTCAGGGGAGGGGCAGAGAGGTGCGAGTAGTGGGCAGAGCAGGTCTCAGGGGAGGGGACAGAGAGGTGCAAGCAGTGGGCTGGGCTAAGCTGGGCAGGGGAGGTGACAGAGAGGCGTGGGTGGCAGGCAGGATGGGTGCACAGGAGGGGCAGAGAGATGTGGGTGGTGCACAGGACGGGACAAAGAGGTGTGAGTGGTGGGCAGAGCAAGTCTCAGGGGAGGGGCAGAGAGGTGTGGGTGGTGGGCAGTACAGGTCTCAGGGGAGGGGCAGAGAGATGCAAGCGGTGGGCTGGGCTGGGCTGGGCAGGGGAGGGGCAGAGAGACGTGGGTGGCAGGCAGGATGGGTGTCACAGAAGGTGCAGAGAGGTGTGGGTGGTGGACAGGACAGGGGACAAAGAGGTGTGGGTGGCGGACAGGACAGGGGACAAAGAGGTGTGGGTGGTGGGCAGAGCTGGTCTCAGGGGAGGGGCAGAGAGGTGTGGGTGGTGGGCAGACCTTGGGGCAGAGGATGTAGAGGCACGAGCCACCAGGCAAGGAGGCCTCAGGGGAGGAGAGGAGCGAGCAAGAGATGGACTAGCTTCTAGGGAGCTTCCAGCGCTCATGCCCAGCCTCCCCACATGCAAGAGTCATGGGCCACCTGTTCTCTGGGTCTTCACTAGCCAAGCCCCTCCCCAAGCTGTGTTGATGGGAGAAGCCCTCCTGTTCACACAGCGCTATCTGCATCAGGATTCAGTTGATATAACTGCATCCTCGGGGGTGTGAGAATTTTGTACATTCCTGTGTAATGTAGTTACACCCACCAAATTTTGTAGCTTAGACCTGTCCAAAGAATCACTCACACAAACCTTGGGAGTAAAATGTCACCTGCTCCTCTGCTTTACAGAAACCAAACACATGCAAAACTTGCCGGGCCCCTGTGGGGGTTGGCAGACAGTCAGGTGTGGGCAGACAGGCTCCTTTAACTGACAGCAGGCACCATGGCATAGCTGGTTAAAGCACCTGTTTAGTAAACAGGAGATCCTGGATTTGACGCCCAGTGATGCCTTGGGGAGTGGCTTTTGGGGCACCTGGCATTGGTACTGTCAGAAAATAAAATTCAGAGCTAGATGGACCAATGATCTGTCCCAGTATGGTTATTTCTATGGTTTAAATTACACTCACTGGCACTGATAACAGAGTTCCTGAAAGTTTGGGTGTTAAGAGCTGATAGGTCAGTAGTCCAGTCCCCTCAAGGATGATCCCCTCCCCCTGGGTCAGAGGCAGGTCTGAACTCTCACACCAAATGCCCATTGTGGCTCCCAAAATCCATAGGCGGCTAATTTAGTTTACACCCAAGGTTGAGACCTTCTTTGTGCACCGTGTCTGGGAATGAAATTCCTTAACTGTCCTTTGAAATAACGAATGCAGCAGGACTTGAGTCTGTCACTGCCCCAAAGCAGACAGACCAATGGAGAACTGCCATGAGTCCAGAGTAATACTTCACTGCGGTTTTACCATTTCCACTTGCTAAACTCCCTCTCAACCTTCTGGGCTCCTAGAGCAGGGTACAGGGCCTGAGCCTAGACACGTACACTGCAACTTTACTCCAGACCTAGCTGCATGATCCTGATTAATCCGACACGGGCCAGCCGAGGGTGTTTCATTGCACTGGAGACATAGCCTAATGTTATGTCTACACAGTGATTAAAACACCTAGGGCACCTGTCTCAAACCCCAGGTCAGCTGACTCAGGGTTATGGGGCTTGGGCTGCAAGACTATAAAATTACAGGGCAGACATATGGACTTGAGCCCAACTTCTGAGACCCCACCCAGGCTTCAATGTGAATACAAATATCTGCACCACAGCTTTAGCTTCATGAGCCCAAGTCAGATGACCCAGGCCATCCATGCTACCATCTTTATCCCAGGAGAGATGGACTCTAAGGGTACATTTCCATTGCAATGGAAGCCCAGGTGTGGTGCGCTGTGCTCAAAGAAGCACCCTGGAAATCTCATATTCACCACTCTCATATAATGATGACATGGTTTGTACAAAGTCTGCCTGGTGAGGTATCATTTCAAAATCTTGATCTGTTGAACATTAATATCTTGTTGGATTGTGTGTGCTCACATTGGTTGGGAAGTTAAGAAGTTTTGCTCTGTGTGCATTACTGAGATATGTTATGAGGTTGGGAAATGTCCCTCCCACCAGCCTTTCAGGTATGACAATGGAGGAGCCAGACTCGCTGCTGTCCCTTTGAAGGTATCCACACTCCCAAGGATTATCCCAGGAACCATGCACAATGCAGACTTCTCCGAGATAGCACAGCAATAATGAACACTGCTTGACTCACATCGTAGCAAAGGTATTTCCTAGCAAGTTGGAAGAAATTATGAAAGGGGGGGTAGAGAAATTATGAACACATCTGGAGGACAAACACTGAACTGAGATAAATCAGAAGAGAATAATAATAATACATTCAAATCAAAGTCCCCAAACAGACTAGTATTGGTTTTTCAGTAGAAAATTTTCAGTTTGGGGGATTTCATTTTCTCAATCAGACTTTGCCAAGGGAAGCAGGGAGAAAATGTTTGAGTTGCCTCCTTCAGAACAGCTTTGCCTAGACTCTAGCTCTGGTTCACAGTTGTGACCTTGCTCAGGATGGGGGTCTTTTAATTATTTGGGAAGGTCCCAGGGTGTTTGGGGGAGATTATGAGGATGTTACTTTTTGAGATAAAAACTAAGAAATACAGGACTAGAGAAAATATTTTTTAGAAGTCTGGGATTTAGACATTTAATTTAAAGCAAGTGTGGGAGTCTGAGTTTCTGAGAAGGTTTTTGTTTGCAAGAAGCAACATTGTTGGGTCTGTTATTATACCAAAGAGGGAGATGGTTGTCTGTAAAGGACGGGTGAAAACTATATGCACCTGAGGAAGATTCAATTTGAACCCATGCATGCAGAGCACAATGGATTAGCAGTCTATCACCTTAACCACTCAGCCACCTCATCTGAACTGCTAAAAAGGGACAGGAGAAGCAATCTAAGGCTGGCAGTGATAGGGACAATATGGAGTTTTTAAATACTAAGCGAAAGCATTAGAGACTCATAGACTCATAGGTCTCATAGGTCAGAAGGGACCAATCTGATCATCTAGTCCGACCTCCTGCACAAGGTAGGCCACAGAACCCCACCCATCCAACCCTATAACAACCCCTATCCCAGGACCGAGCCATTGAAATCCTCAAAATTGGTTTGAAGACCTCAAGCTGCAGAGAAACCACCAGCAAGCGACCCATGCCCCACGCTGCAGGGGAAGGCGAAAAACCTCCAGGGCCCCTGCCAATCCGCCCTGGAGGAAAATTCCTTGCCGACCCCAAATATGGCGATCAGCTAAACCCTGAGCATGTGGGCAAGAGTCACCAGCCAGCACCCAAGAAGGAATTCTCTGCAGTAACTCAGTTCCCATTCCATCCAACATCTCCCCGCAGACCATTGAGCAGACCTATCTGGTGGTAATCCAAGATCAATTGCCCAAATTAAACGATCCTATCATAACATCCTCTCCATATACTTATCAAGCTTTGTCTTAAAGCCAGGAAAGTCTTTTGCCCCACTACTTCCCTCGGAAGGCTGTTCCAGAACTTCACTCCCCTAATGGTTAGAAACCTTCATCTAATTTCAAGTCTAAACTTCCTAATATCCAGTTTATACCCATTCGTCCTCGTGCCTACATTAGTACTAAACTTAAATAATTCCTCTTCCTCCCTAACGTTAACCCCCCTGATATATTTATATAGAGCAAGCATATCCCCCCGCAGCCTTCTTTTGGCCAGGCTAAACAAGCCAAGCTCTTTGAGTCTCCTTTCATAAGGCAGTTTTTCCATTCCTCGGATCATCCTTGTAGCCCGTCTCTGAACCTGTTCCAGTTTGAATTCATCCTTCTTGAACATGGGACACCAGAACTGCACACAGTATTCCAGATGTGGTCTCACCAACGCCTTGTATAACGGTACTAACACCTCCTTATCCTTGCAGGAAATACCCCGCCTGATGCATCCCAAAATCGCATTTGCTTTTTTAACAGCCGTATCACATTGGCGACTCATAGTCATCCTGCTATCAACCAGTACCCCAAGGTCCTTCTCCTCCTCCGTCGCTTCCAACTGATGCGCCCCCAACGTATATCCAAAATTCTTATTATTAATTCCTAAATGCATAACCTTGCATTTTTCACTATTGTATTTCATCCTATTTCTATTACTCCAGTTTACAAGGTGATTCAGATCTTCCTGAATAGTATCCCTGTCCTTCTCCGTGTTAGCAATACCCCCCAGCTTCGTGTCATCCGCAAACTTTATTAGCACATTCCCGCTCTTTGTGCCAAGGTCAGTAATAAAAAGGTTAAATAAGATCGGTCCCAAAACCGATCCTTGAGGGACTCCACTAGTGACCTCCTTCCAGCCTGACAATTCACCTTTCAATACGACCCTCTGGAGTCTCCCCTTTAACCAGTTCCTTATCCACCTTACAACTTTCATATTCATTCCCATCTTTTCCAATTTGACTAACAGTTCCCCGTGCGGAACCGTGTCGAACGCCTTACTGAAATCTAGGTAAATTATATCTACCGCATTTCCTTTATCTACGTAATCCGTCACCTTCTCAAAGAAGGAGATCAGATTGGTTTGACACGATCTACCTTTACTAAATCCGTGTTGCAATTCGTCCCAATTACCATTGACCTCTATGTCCTTAACTACTTTCTCCCTTAAAATTTTTTCCAAGACCTCGCATACTACAGACTTCAAGCTAACAGGCCTATAATTACCCGGATCACTTTTATTCCCTTTCTTAAAAATAGGAACTACATTAGCAATCCTCCAGTCATACGGCACAACCCCCGAGTTTATCGATTGCTTAAAAATTCTCACTAACGGGCTCGCAATTTCACGTGCCAGTTCCTTTAATATCCTCGGATGGAGATTGTCCAGGCCCTCCGACTTCGTCCCATCGAGCTGTTCAAGTACGGCCTCTACCTCAGTTGCGGTAATATCCACTTCCATATCCACATTCCCGTTTATCATCCCTCCATCATCACAAGGTTCCTCACTAGTCTTATTAAAAACTGAGGCAAAGTACTTGTTTAGATGTTGGGCCATGCCTAGGTTATCCTTAACCTCCATTCCATCCTCAGTGTATAGCGGCCCCACTTCTTCTTTCTTTGTTTTCTTCTTATTTATGTGGCTGTAGAACCTTTTACTATTGGTTTTGATTCCCTTTGCAAGGTCCAGTTCAATGCGGCTTTTAGCCTTCCTCACTTTATCCCTACATGTTCTGACCTCACCAAGGTAGCTTCCCTTACTGATCCTGCCTTTCTTCCACTCCCTGTAAGCTTTCTGCTTTTGTCTAATCCCCTCTCTGAGTTGCTTGCTCATCCAGTTTGGCCTACAACTCTTGCCCATGGTTTTTTTCCCCTTTCTAGGGATGCAGGCTTCCGACAGTCTCCGCAGCTGCAACTTAAAGTAATTCCAGGCCTCCTCCGCATTTAAATCCACTAATTCCTCAGTCCGATCCACTTCCCTAACTAATTTCCTTAACTCTTTAAAATTAGCCCTTGAGAAGTCAAAAACCCTAATCCCAGATCTACATTTGTTTATCCTTCCATCTAGTTTGAACTGAATCAGCTCATGATCACTCGAACCAAGGTTGTCCCCTACCACCATTTCTTCTACGAGGTCCTCACTGCTCACCAACACCAAATCTAAAATGGCATCTCCTCTCGTAGGTACTTCAACTACTTGATGAAGAAATCCATCCGCTATCACATCCAGAAAAATCTGACCCCTATTATTCTTGCAAGTACTCGTCCTCCAGTCTATATCCGGGAAGTCGAAGTCCCCCATAATCACACATTTCCCCTTTGTGTTTACTTCATTAAAGACATTAAAGAGGTCTCTATCCATATCCCAATCCGATCCCGGCGGTCTGTAGCACACTCCAAGCACTATCTCAGGGGAAGCTCTAGTTGCTTTTTTACCCAGTGTGATTTTCGCCCAGACAGACTCTGTCTTATCCATTCCATCGCTTCTTATTTCGCTACAGTTAATTTCATCATTGATGTACAAGGCTACTCCACCACCTTTGCCTTTCTTCCTGTCTTTTCTAAACAGCACATAGCCTTCAATACCCATGCTCCAGTCATGAGTACTATTCCACCAGGTTTCAGTTATCCCTATAATATCCGGTTTCACTTCCTGCGCCAGTAACTCCAGTTCCTCCATCTTGTTGCCTAGGCTCCTCGCATTAGTGTACAGACCTTTTAATTTTCGGCGTTTGGCATCAGTGACATTCTTTCCCCCGTCGTGCAGAGACCTTTTACCACCAGCATCACCCGTTACTCTGGTTTCTACTCCACTATTCCTCCTTGGATCAAATCTTGGGACCGCAAGGGTATCCCCTCTCACTTTGTTTACTTTCCTCTCCAGGTTATATTCCGGCGTGGAGATCTCCCGAACATCTCCCAACCATCTCCCCCAACTTCCTAGTTTAAAGCTCTCTTGATGAGGTCGGCGAGTCTCCATCCTAGAATTCTATTTCCCTCCTTGCTTAGATGAAGTCCATCCTGAGCGAACAGTCGTCTATCCGTAAACGCTTCCCAGTGACCGTACATCCCAAAGCCCTCCTTATAACACCACTCCCTAAGCCATCTGTTGATCGCCATAATCTTGTCACTCCTTCGTCGCCCCGCTCTAGGAACCGGCAGAATCCCACTGAAGATCACCTGAGCCTCGATTTCTTTGAGCGTCTTCCCCAGTCTGGCATAGTCCTCCTTGATACAGTCCAGTGAGTAACTAGCCGTATCATTCGTTCCCACATGAAGGATAATCAACGGATTCTTTCCCGCTCCCGCTAAGATTGTATTCAGCCTCAGGTCCACATCCTGTATCTTAGCCCCTGGCAGACAGCACACCCTTCTGTTCTCCCGATCAGGTCTAGTTACAGGCCTATCTACTCTTCTCAGTAAAGAGTCTCCAATCACGTAGACTTGCCTTTTCCTGGCGACAGTGCGATTCTGCGGTCTATCCCCCACAGCAGGTGGTCGCAATTCCTTTCGATTTGTATTAGCCCTTACAATCCTCCTATGGCTCGTACTTGGTGTCGCCTCCATCGACTCCTCCCCTCCTTCTGCAGGACTAGCTGCTCGCCTCTTCTTCCTCGCCCTTTGTCCTTCAGCAGCCTGCTGTGCTCCATCTTCATTTCCCAACTCAGCAAACCTGTTCCTGAGTTCTATTTCTCCATCGCTGGCCCGTCTTTTCCTCTGCCTGGTTCTCCTAGTCACATGCTTCCATCGTCCACTTTCCCCACCCAGCAGCCCCTCCTCAGAGTCTTTTGGTCCTGCTTCTATCCGCTCGTCTGAGATTGTCCCCTGTGCCTCATCATGTCTGTGTTCCATCATCTGTTCAAATCCCCTTCTAAACTCAGCCAGAGTTTCCACTTGCATCTCTAGTCCCCTTACCTTTTCCTCCAGCAGCTCTATCAGGCGGCACTTCATGTAGATGAAACTCCTTTCAGGTGCTCCCTCTAGGACCATGTACATGCCGCAGCTACCGCATCCGGTCATCCTCAGTGTGTCTGCACCTGCTGCCTCTGCCTCCATCGTAGCGCTCCAACTCTGTGCCTGGCAATCCATGCCTCACACCGCACTGCAGGCCACCAACAAGTGTTGGGCTGCTGGCAGACCCCTGCCTCTTCCCTAGTCTGCCTTCCTGGTTCCTCTGCCTTGGTCTCCCCTGTAACCTCCCCCTGGAAACTCCCACTGAAACTCCCCTGTTAGCCGCTCTGTTTGCCGCCTCCTGTGCCGCTGCAGCTGACTGAATGAATTCCCCCTCACATCTAGTGAGGAGCTGGGGAAAAGACTTCAGGAACAGACTGTGTTTGCACAGACACACTTACTCTGCCTAGGTATGCAGCTCAATGGGGCCGCTTCCCCAAAATGATCAGTTTTGGCTGGTGACGGGTTACAAATCACTTTAGCACTGAGTGGAATGAAATGTTATTATCCTTCCTGTATGAGTGAAGGGCAGCAGAATATACCTAGTCTGTCCTGATGGAGGAGTAAGTGAGTGAGGAGTAGCTTTTATTGGACTGCATAGAAGTGATTGAGGACGTCACCCTAAACCAGTGGTCCCCAAACATTTCACACTGTGCCCTCTTAAGCATGGCTAAGGCCCCCGGAAGCTGCAATCCAGAACCAGCGCTGGGAGTGGGGCTGTGGTTTGCTGTGGAGAGGGGCACAGACACAAGTAAGGGGGTCACGGCTGGGCCAGGGGCTCAGGCTCAGGCTGAGGGTAAGTTGGGCGAAGAGCTGGGACAGAGTGGGGCTGAGTGGCGCTCCCTCGCTGCCCTCCATGGGGGCTGGCTCAACCCTGAGGTGCCTCCATGAACATTCCTCTCTGCCTCCCTAGAAGGCATGCCCCACATTTTGGGAATCACTGCCCTAAACTGACCCCTAGTCACTAAGCAGGGGCTAGTGATGCCAAAGCTCAGGGACAGACTTTGCCAGAGTGGCGCCTGCAGGTCACATGCTGGGGGGCTGACACAGGCTCAGTGCTCTGGAACAGCTCTGAGCCAAACCCAGGCAGAGTCCTTATCAGTGTGACACTGCCCAGGGGACACTGTCACTGGGGGAAACCTCCTTGCCTTCAGTACGTCCTGGGACTGACCTTGGACCTTTCAGCACCCCTGTTCCATGCCAGGAGCTTCCTGTAGTGAGTCACCTTAGCAGGACCCCTGAGAAAGCCTTACACCCCTCCCCCCCAAAGGAGACATGCACCCCCAACTTCCACAATCCCCAGTGACTCTCAGCCAGCGTTGTAAAACAGAAGGTTTATTAGTGGTCTGGAATACAGCCTGGGAAAGTTCTTTGTTAGCACAGGAAGTAGGAGATTCAGCAAAGGCCATCTTCATGAGACCCAAAACTCAGAGCCTGGGCTCTCCCCTTGAGTCCCAAAACCAGCAGACTCCTTGCTTCCAACAGCCCAACTCAGTCAGGCCCTTTTGTCCCTCTTCTGTCCTTTGTTCTAATTCCCTGGCAACCTGCTCACCTGGCCTCCACTTCTTTCTTTGTTCTCTGAAGGACATAAATCACACCGTGTCGAGGTCAAGCAGAGGAGTTTATTGCACACAGCACTGGAGGAGTGTCACCTTGCTTATTAGTCTCAGAGGCACTTTCAATTAACTGATTACAACAAAATATATAGATTTTCCATGGGCGGGGGAAAGTGACGGGGTAGGCAGTTCTGCACCCCAGCTTAGGTTTTGCAGCAAGACAAGATAAGCATATTAGCCAATGGTTAACAAGTTACATAATGTTTCCACCCATGGTCTCAAGTTAGCAAGTTAACATTTAATGAATACTTTGATAAAATGTTATTAGTATAAAATATATATGTTGAATTCTGATTTGGAGTCCATAGAAATGGAGCAACTCCTTTGATTGTCCAACAGGTACATTCCTAGGGGTTAAAGCAAAGAAATAGTGAAAGTATTTAGTGGCAATAAAGATTGTTTTTTTGTCTGTCTTAAGGCAGGGATTGGTTCCTCGGAAGGTAGGTGGAAGGATGCCATATCTTATACTGACATGTGCCAACTTCTCACAAACTCAAGGTTGGATCTGTGGGAAGAACATCTCCCTACAGAAGAGACTAACACAATAGGAAAAGGGATTCTTTGTTCAATCTGCAACTCTGAATAAGACACAATTCTTTAGTTCTTAGCTCCAACACCTGGCAATTTGCTGGCCAGGCCTATCTTAGCAAGCAAGGCTTTCTGTTTACCCCAGCTTCCTAGGCCTCTGGTCCCTTGACTGTACTCTGGACTTTGGGTCTGGAAAAGAGCTGGCACAATCCATAGAACAGGTTGTTATATAAACTGCACATGGATTTTAACCCTTTACACCCAGTAATGGCAAAGTTCTTGGTTCAGGCTTGTAGCAGTCATGGAATAAACTGCAGGTTGAAATCAAGTCTCTGGAGTCCATCCACAGCTGGGATGGGTCATTCAGTCCTTTGTAGAGAGCTTCAGTTCATAGAAAAGTCCCTCCAGAGGTATGAAGCAGGATTGAAAACAAGGTGGAGGCGAGGCCTCAGCATTTTATAGTCTTTTGCCATGTAGTCTTCGCTTTCTTTGTCCCAAGGACACTTTATCCAGCATGTGACATAGAAAAACCTTAGAGTTCTGTCCATAGGCAGGTCCCTGCATACCTTGCTGAGTCACAAGGCATATCTGCCTTCTCTCAATGGGTCGATATTATAGCTGATGGTCCTTAATGGGCCATCAAGCAGGCTAGGCAGAACTGACACCAACTTGTCTGGGGTGTTCCCTGTAAGCAGAGCACAAGTTTGAAATATGAGCAGCATAGAGCCAATATTTATAACGTCTACTACAAAAAATGATACACATCTAGAGATAGCATAATTCTAATCAACCAATCATAACCTCTCCACAGACCCCTTAAACGACAACCTTTCTACAATATTGGCTGCAAATATATGTCAGTGGTCGTAATGGTGATCTATACAGTTACAGATTATGTCAATAACGTCACAGGAGGTGACACGGCATCAGTGAGACTGATACTGGAATACTGCCTCCAGTTTTGGTGTCCTCATTTGAAAAAGATGTTATGAAATTGGAGCTGGGGCAGCTAAGAGCCACCAAATGTTCTGAGGGCTGGAGAAAAATGCCTTCTAGTGAGCTATTGAACGAGCTCAACCTGTTTAGTTTATCAAAAGAAAATTGAAAGGTGACTTCACTGAAGTCTTGAAGTACCTTAAGGGAGAGAAAATATTGGCTATTAGAGGGCTCTTTAATCTAGCAGAGAAAGGCATAACAAGACCCAGTGACTGGACGGTGAAAAGAGACAAATTCATATTACAAATAAGGCACAAAAATTCAACAGCGAGGATGTTTCACCAGAGGAACAAGCTACCAAGAAAGTGGAGGATTCACCATCTCTTAATGTCGTTTAATGAAGACTAGATGCCTTTCTGGAATGTATTTGCCCCAAAAGTAGCTATAGCGTCATACAGGAGGCCTGTGATATGCAGAGGGTCAGATTAGATGCTTTAATGGTCTCTTCTGGCCATAAAGTCAACTAATTTCTGAAAAACTGAGTGTAGCATTGGCAGCAGCATCTGATGTTTTCCTGTCTAGCCAGCTTGCTGCCTAGAACGAATGCTCCTTGAGTAGGGTGACCACAGGGAGTAGCTCAAACCTCCAAAGTGCCTGGCCAGGGGCAGGACAATAGCACAGCAAGAGAGGGGTGTGGCAGTGACATCATAAAGGCCTCTGCAGGACCTCAGACTATTGGTAAAAAGTGGTGGGCAGGTGGTAACCTCACAGAGAGATGCTGACATCAGCCAGGCAGAACAGGGGCAAGGGGCCAGGGAAACCTCAGAGATCCCTGTGGCTTTGCTTCAGCAAGTCTCCTTCTCCAGGTCTCTCTCTGAGGACTGAAAGAGTATTCGGGTTCACGTACATGAGTGCCAGGAGGAACCTCTTCCGAGTTTTCTCCTTCCCTCTTCCTGATTTTACTAGAAAACAGCCCTCCCTGTTTAGAAGGTAAGAGCCTCCTCGAGGGAAGGGGTGTCCTGAGCATGTCACAATTCTGATGCCGGTGCCCCCTCACACACACTGTAAGGAATTTCCCGCCACCCTGCTCTGTGTTCACAGTGCGGGAGAGAGCAGCATTCCACGGCAGTGATTTGCTCCTGGCTGCCAGAGCAAAGCAGCAGGCTCAGCTGTCAGAACTTCCCAGAGCAATGAAAGGAGAGGGGCCCATGGCTCTGTTGCAGGAATGCAGGGCAGGCAAGTTCACGGCGGGCATTGTGCGATACTGGAGGAGGCCAGTTATGGTGATATAATGAACAGCAGCGTCTACTCTGTCACTTTAAGTTTGCTGCAGAAAGCTCTAGACCTCTCATCAAAGTTGTTTTATTTTGTCAGCAGAACAGGGCAGTTTTATCGCCAGACGTAGCACTGCAGTGTGTGCACCAGCCACAAGCTGCTGACTGAGGTAGCCTTGTGTGTTTTTCACACACCTGAGCAATATAGTTCTGCTGAAACAACTTTGTAGTGCAGACCTGGCCAAAGATTCACTCACACACAACTTGTAAGGAAAATGTCACCTGCTCCTCTGCTTTGCAGAATCCAAACACAAACAAAGCTTGTCAGGCCCAGGTGACAATGGCAGGGAGTCAGGTGTAGGCAGACAGTATGATTTAGACCCCCCCCCCAGGCACCACAGCTTAGCTGGCTAAAGCATCTGTTTTGTAAACAGGAGATCCTGGGTTTAACTCCCAGTGGTGCCTTGTTGACGGGGTACCTGTTTTTGGCTACTGTCCGAAGACAAGTTTCAGAGCTAGATGGGCCTTTGATCTAGCTCAGTGTGGTTTTTGTTATGGTTTAAATAACACTCACAAGCACTGATAATAGAGTTACTGAAAGTTTGGGAGTTAGGAGTGGGTAGGTCAGTAGTTCAGTCCCCACACAGATGACCCCCTCCCTCTGGGACAGGGGTAGGTCTGAGCTCTCACCCACATGCTCCCTGTGGCTGCCAGAATCTGTGAGCAGCTTGTTTAGTTTATGCCAAAGGTTGAGTCCCGCTTTGTGCACTGTGTGTGAGAATGAAAATCCTAAACTGCCTCTTGAAATAACGAATGCAGCAGGACGTGTTATTGTCCCTGCCCCAAGGCAGACAGACCAATGGAGAAATGCCGTCAAGTCCAAGGTAATACTCCACTGCCATTTTACATTTTTTGCTTGCTAAACTCCTTATCTGCCTGGCCCAGGCTGTCCTCTGCCTCAGCTGCTGCTCCCAGCCTGCTCTAGAGTCAAACATGGAGGGCTCCCAGAGGAACAGAGACTGGGACGGGGCAGCAGCCTGGGTTGGGCTGGGAAGATGCTGGGAGTTCTGGTTCCCTGAGAACTGGCCCGGCTCCCTTCTCAACAGCGAACAAATCAATTCCACGTCCCCTCCCCAGAAAAATCAGCCTAGAGCCAAGGGCAGCAGGGGACGATTCCCTCTAGTTCCCACCGAGGCAGGAGAGAACCCAGGGTGTTTTTAGGAGAGCTTATGGAACTGACGTGGGGAAACCAGCCTTTAATAACAGGCAGTTCCAGTTTAAGCTAAGTGTTTTTAACAATTTCTACAACATTAAAAAACCCTTCCATCGTAGTGTCACCACCCATAAAATTGCTTCAGCCTTATAGGTTCCTAAGTGCACAACTAAACATCTCTTCAAATCCAAGGGAGTGGAGATCAGTCAATGTTCAGAGTCATCCCACATAAAAGAACCATGTTGTGGTACATACTGGCCCCACCATGTGGTCGTCGCCTTTCCCTCCTCTCTGTTAAAAGTTTTAGTATTTTGCACAGAAACTTTCTTCCCTCAGGAGACACCTGGGAACCAGGGCTGCCAGCCAGACAAACACCTTTAAGAGGAGGCGTCATCTGTCAAAAAATGATCTCCCTCCTTCAGTTCAGTGACACCCTGAAATGTTTCTTATCCCAGCAGAGCCGGAGGACTGAAAGCAGCTACATCAAGCCTCTGTGTAGCTAGCAGGAGTGAACACAAACACTCCCTTGTATCTGAAGAGATGTTTAGTTTTACCCTTGGCAAACTACAAGGCTAAAGGGAAAGGTGATGGTGGTGTCAGATATAAAGAGTGAAACATAAAACAATCATCATAGTTATGCCCATAGCAACTGTAAATATTTCTAAATTCTTCTTATTATCATCAGTGTATTATTTTCTCTGTCATCTAGACATTGACTAGATCTTGACCAAGAAATTTGGATCTTGACAAAATAATCAACTACCCCTCGTTAAGGTAATGGACTTGACGCCCACTCGGGTGTCTCCACGCAGGTTCAAGTACTAACAACAGTGGCACCTTACAGCCATAGCTTTTAATCAGGGCAATACATTGATACAAATTCCTGTTAAATCATTTCTCAGCCAGAGTCAATCGCCCACATTCCTTAGGGCATTGGGCCACCATGTGGACGTTTAATTTCCCTCCTCAATTTCATATAGAGGCACAATTTCCTTTGCACAGATCCAATAACAGTAAAACCTCCCTGTGTCTCTTGTCTGAGCCAGGGCATTCGATTCCAGTGAACCCTTCTCTCCTGCAGTGGAAATGGTCAGACAGAGGGGACGTGGCCACCTTCACCTCTGACAGTGAGAAATTGGCTCAGTTCTTACTTTACACTGCTGTTGTCAGTCCATAAAACATCAGGGATGGAATGCAAGGCTGAATTCATGCATCAACCCCCTGAAACATTCAGTGCCCCAGAGAAATCCTGACCCCGGCTATTGGAATGATATGGTAGAGATTTGAATAGGAAAGGGACTATCTGAATTGTCAGTGTGGGGAATCTATAGCAATGTCGCTAGCCACAAACACACTATCATCGTGCTCCAGCTGGAAGGGAAATGGGCAGGAACTCTTGCTGTTCATCATGGACACAATTACACTAATGCACAGCCGCGAGTGTGCTGGGGGAGTTGGTTTGAGCCATTTGAAGTGACAATTCTGTGAGAACAGAAGTGTTGTGTAGTGATGCAGTTGTATATTCAGTAGTTGTGGCTGAGTGGTTAAGGCGATGGACTAGAAATCCATTGGGGTCTCCCCACGCAGGTTCGAATCCTGTCAACTACGGAAGCGTTAGTGTATTGTCATTGCTGCTGTATTAGTGCCTGAGCATCCATGGAGCCAGATCTGGTCTCCCTCTGAGGCAGGCTATCGTTAAAATACTGCTGTAGCACTGTGGAGTATACAGTTGCTACAGGGACCACAAGGGTTTTCCATCCCTGTAATAGCTGCATTGGCAAAACAATCTTTCCTTTCATTTAGCACTATCTAACCATGGCTTAGGTCAGCTTAATTATACTGGTTCTGGGGGGTTTCACACCCTGAAAGACGTACTTGTTACAGGGTTTATCCCATCACCCTCCCATTCCCTGGACCTTCTCACGTGACCAGAGAGCAGCAATGCATGAAGCTCAAAGGTGCAAACAATTCAATGTTTATTGGGGTAAACTTCCAGCAAGCAATGATTCCAGTTTCCTTCCTCAGTATCCCCCTTCCCAGCTCTGACACCACAGAGGCTTGCCTGTGACCCCGTTCCCCTTCCCTGTCCCTATTCCCCCCCCTTAGCAAAACATAATTCCAATTCCCCTACCCCAATTCCCATTCGCATCCCCCCCTTACTTCCTGATTGACTGCAGACTATATAGTAAAACTTGAGTTCTGCTTAGCTCTATCTTAACCAATCATTTTACTGACTAATCCTAACATATTGTAACATAATTCTCTAACCAATTATACCCCACCACCTTAATTGGTTTACACAAAACAAATTAATTATACAGCAGACAGAAACAGTTACAGAACCAGACAGAGATTATACAGACAAGCAATAGCAAAGTGGGGACTACAATGACAGAACAACAAAGAAATGAGGATTTCACACCCCAGCTGTTGGTAAGTGAGTTGTTCCCAGACAGGATGCTATCATAGTAGAGGTTGTGGGTGCTGGTTGCTTAACTGTCTGGCGCACAGGGCAGGATTTTGAGGTTCACCATTACGCTCTTAGAATGCCAGCACCCATCTTTTGTTCACTTAAAAAGTGAGCAGGGAGATTACAACACCATAGAACTCATGAAGCTCCAGGAAATGTGTAACTTTAGATCTGGGTGAGTGTGTCTAAAAATCAGCTGTGCTGTAGAAGGTCTCTAGGAGTTGAAAGAGATGTGCCATCTTGACCTCCCTAAAGAGTTCATCAACTATTAATGAAAACTAGGCATTGATAAGTCACATTCTTTGTAGTAGCAGGATGGTGGACTGGTCTAAAGTGCTAGTTATAAGTACTCTTTTTTTCTAATCCCTTGGGTGTTCTGGTCTCTGCATGGAGAGATGGTTTCCAATCCCACTCCTGATATGACCATTAATTCTATCTGCAGAGAAAATGGCCTCACTTCAATCTCCTTTGGAACAATAGAACTCCATTTGCTTAGCTTTTCTATTCCAGTAGTTGTGAGAGAAGCTCCAAACCAGGGGGAAACAGTGCCTGTTCTCTCAACCCATCAGTTTTTGTCTTCCTTCATTCCAAGCCATTTTCTGATACATCCATATTTCCCACACTTTTATGAAACTTTAGAGTCATCATTTAATTGCCACACAACTGTACTTATGAAGTAAAGTGAAACACAATATTTTTTGGATATTCTTGCAGAAGAGTTTTGTTTTCTGACCTGGAATTGAACAGGGGCTACCTGAGGGGGACAATGCTACTCCCTTTTCTTTGCTCATCCAAAAAACATAAGTTTGTGGTGCCCTTTGTTTCCTTGTTTTTCAAACACCTGTCAGGGACAGCCTAGGGAGACTTGGTCCTGACTCTCAGAGTCCCTCCCTGCCCTACCTTTCTATATGATTCTGTTGTGTGGGTTTGCGCTGTGTCGTTGTTCCACGCTGAGCTGTTTTGCACAGTGTCCCTTTGCACTCTGATGCATTGTTTCGTGTTGTATGGTTTTTGCACTGGCTTGCGTTGCACTGGTTTGAGCTGAGCTCTTTTGCAGTGCGTCATTTTGCCCCATGGGGCGTTCATTTTCATGGTGCTGAATTGTCGAGCTTTGCACTCCTACGTGTTGTCACTTTGTGCTGTGGAATGTCAGTTCACGCTGAATTGTTAGATGTTAGATTGGGGTGTTTCCACTTTTGTTGTTGTTTGTATTGTATTGCGATGGCATCGAATTATAGAGCTGTACGGCTGCAAGGGCCCTGGAGAGGTCATGAAATCCAGCCCTCTCTGCTGAAGCAGAGCCAAGCAGAGACGATGCATTGGGGGCATGTGGGATCAAGTGCCCACAGCAGTCGGCCCAGGCAGGGAGCAGAAGGAGGGAACCAGAGCCAGAGCAGGTTGTCTATGGGACCAAGTATATGCAGAGTATCCTTGACAGAGGTTTGTTCAACCTGTTCTTAAAAGCCTCCGAGGACAGAGACTCCACAGACACCCTTGGGAGCCTATTCCAGAGCTTAACTACCCTCAGAGTTAGAAAGCTGTTCCCAATATCTAACGTGAATCTCCCTGGCTGCAGATTAAGCCCATTACTTCTTGTCCTACCATCAGTGGACATGGAGACCAAATGATCATTGTCCTATTTATAAAGACCAAATTTTCCCTCTGCAATCATCCGTTAACTGGTTATTATCCCCTCTTCTTGCCTGGGGTACAATGGAAGAGGAGAAAATACTCTCTTAACATAGGATGCAAATGTCAGTTTGTTCTCTCTTCATGTTTTACTGAAGCTCAGAGAGAGGAAGAAACATGACCTGCCAAAGAGCATAGAGAGTTTGTTTCATTTTGATCTGTGACTATTAGCAGAAGAGTGACACCTAAGGGCTGTCGCTACCACCCACCATGGGGCTTGGATTTATGATGGTGGGATTAAGAGCATCATGCTCTACCAACAGAGCTAGCTAGATTTAAAGTCAGTCAACTGCCCAGACGCAGTGTAGAAGGTGCCCTGAAGGTTTTTATTTGTGAGCTGAGGTTCCCTGTCTGACATTTGACTTCTTTCTGGTTTGTTATGTCTCCAGCGAGCAAACCGGAGCTGTCACAAGGCTGGTTAGATGCTGCTTTCTAGACCAGAGAGCTGGGGTTGATTTAGCATGCTGCCGCCATCAGCTGGTCAGAGCAACCAGGGCGGGAGGTCGGAATTTAGGATTCTCCCACCAAGGGGAGGTGCTGTTGGACTCATCTAGTGGGGGAGAGTCTGAAAAAGATTCTCGGTTCCCAGAGAGGGGGCAGACAAGCTGGTGCCACACACACATTTTCACAGGGAATCGGCCCCCCCCCTTGGGAAAAACTCAAAAGAAGCCCAGACCCAGGAGTGTCAGAAAAGGGAATCACTGTTTGCTTTAAGAGATGGGTGAGGGAAACCTGCAGGTCCTTAGATCCCTCCAGCACCTGATAGAACCATTTGTGGGGAAAGTCTAGGGAAGCCAAGGAGAAGGAAAAAGGCCTTGCAGCTGTTGTGCAATCACCATGCTCTCAGCAGCAGGGTCCGGGGAGCTCTGCTCTCAGAACACACAAGATGGCAAAGTTCAGAGCCCTGTTACACGGAGTCAGACTGTGATCAGCTCACAGTGAGGGGAAGCAACACCCCTCCCTTGGTCTTTATGCCAGAGCTCCTGTCATCTGAGTGTCCTTCCTGCAAGAGTCGGCTGCTGAGAGGGTTGCGATGGGGTAAATGAAGACAGAGGAGGATTGTTCCTCCTGGGTTTTTTTTTTGCGTGGCTCTGTGATCCTGCTGGAGGAAGCATCCTTAGAGTTTATTTCAGTGGCTTGTGTTGGGCTGAGGTTGTGACCCTGAGTACAGGGGTTCCTGTACTCTCTGTTCTTAACCCCTCAGGGAGTGGACAATGGAGTACTGTCAGAAAGTGGATAGAAAGTAGCCTAAGACAGTGTAGCATAAGTGAGAAAAAAAACAACATTATCATCTCCCTGGTGGTCTAGTGGTTAGGATTTGGCACTTTCACTGCCAAGGCCTGGGTTCAATTCCCACTCAGGGAAAAGTGACTTCAATTAGAAAAAGCTTCAGTTATTCTTCACTTGCAATGTAAATAAATCTGTGGCTGTTTCCTGATTCCCCCATCTTCCCAGTGTCTCCATGGTAGGGCTGGCTCCAGGCACTAGGGATGGCCAATGGAATGGGGAGGCTTCTGTGGCTATTGGGTCCTCTCAGTCCCTCTTGGAGGGAAAGACTCACTGCCAAAAGAGGTAGAGTTGCAGCTTCTTTATTTTTTTTTTCCGCTTGGGGTGGCAAAAATGCTGGATCTGGCCCTGCTCCATGGAAGACAATTTGTTATATCCCAGATGAGTGGAGTTCTATCAGTTCTCAGCCTGAGTCCTTAGGTCTTAATCCTGAGGATATTGTCCCATCATGGGGCCATTTCCATCCTCTCTTTCATACAGAAGCACAATTTTCCTTGCACAGACACAGGAACAGCAAGATCTTTCTCTGTCCCTTGTGCAAAGCAGGGGGCCAAATTCCATGGAAACAATGGATGAGATGGGGCCCTGGGCACATCCAGCCCTGGCAGTGAGATGTTCCCTCCCCTCTTTCTTTATGCTCCTGTTGTTATTTCATGGATTGTCTGGGATGGGGGAAAAGCTGAGTTCACTCCAGGTGGAGGGTAAAAAGAACCCTCAAAGTCTCAGGCCCCGACCCCTGGAGAACAGTGGGAGAACACTTCAGTATCCCTAGTTACTCGATAATAGACCTAAAAGTCGCTATATTACAACAAATAACCTTCAAAACCAGACTCCAACGAGAGACTACTGAATTGGAATTCATTTGCAAAGTGGACACCATTAAATTAGGCTTGAATAAAGACTGGGAGTGGATGGGTCATTACACAAAGTCAAACTATTTCCCCATGTTTATTTTTCCCCCTACTGTTACTCACACCTTCCTGTCAACTGTTGGAAATGAGCCATTCTGATTATCACTGCAAAAGGTTTTTTCTCCTGCTGATTATAGCTCACCTTAACTGCTCACTCTCGTTATAGAGTGTATGGCAACCTTGATTTTTCATGTTCTCTGTGTATATATATCTTCCTGCTGTATTTTCCACTGCATGCATCCGATGAAGTGGGTTTTAGCCCACGAAAGCTTATGCTCAAATAAATTTGTTAGTCTCTAAGTTGCCACAAGTACTCTTCTTTCTTTTTGTAGATAAATTAATGGAGGTTAAGTCCATGAATGGCTATTAGCCAGGATGGGTAAGGAATGGTGTCCTTAGCCTCTGTTTGTCAGAGGGTGGAGATGGATGGCAGGAGAGAGATCATTTGATCATTATCTGTTGGGTGCAGTCCCTCTGGGGCACCTGGCATTGGCCACTGTTGGCAGATAAGAAGCAGGGTTAGATGGATCCTTGGTCTGACTCAGTATGGCCATTCTTATATTCTTATGAAGGGAGGGAAAAAGCCTTGTGACAGAGTTTCTGTAGTGTAGTGGTTATCATGTTTATCTAACACGCAAAAGGTCCCTGGTTCAACACCATGCAGAAATATGCTGGCTTAATTTTCCCAGTTTCTACTGGCCTCTTCCTGCTGTTGTAGGAGCAGCAGTGATTTGTATGCTCAAAAGGTCTGTTATACTTCCCCTGCTCCCACTTTTGTCCCCTCTCCCTCTCTGAATGCCTGTGAAGTGGCTTTTCCCCCCTCGCTCCCTCCTGGACTGCTCATGGGATGAATGTTCTCGTTGAACAGCAGAAGAACTTCCAGCTAGACAAGGTGTCTGGGACTCTAATTAGGCAGAGATCACCCAGAGCATGGACACTGCCCAAGGTGGAGTGTGACCAACCAGATGCAGCCAAGTCATCTCTAGGTGCAGGCCCTTAAAAGGGGAAGGGGCCATGTGCTCAGGAGAGCACTCACAAGCTTGTACCGCCAGTGAATGCCCTTTTGCCCTGACCACCTGGCCAGTAGTTCTCTGTGTTGTATTTCATTGTGCCTCAGGAAGACTTACTTTCATCGTACCGTCCATAGTTGCACTGTGGGACACTTACCTTGCAGAATCCTGACATTTCCAGTGCTGTGCCTGTCCTGGGAGTGTGAGTATGCAAGTGCGAGTGTGACCCCGTCCCCGCTTATTTTGAGCTTAGCTGTCAGTATAATAAATGTGCTGCTTTCTGCCAAACTCTGGTGGGTCATTAGTCCTCCCTACGCTTACCAGCTGGCCCAATTTTGGGTAACACCTGCAATAACCCCAACCCCTGCATGGCAGAGCGTGGTGAAATGAGCTGAGGAAAAAGCCTTGGCAACAGCATGGAAAAGTTAGAGGATCTTGGCCAGTCACCTTTTGAAGCCTTGTGTCTTGGCTTCCTCTGCCCTTGAAGGTTGGCCTATGGAGGCAGGCTCTTCCTGCTGGCCTCCTTTGTATGACTTGCCAAAGGAGGAAGTGAGGCAGGAATGGGGCAAAAGAGGAAAGTTGAGCTGAGGAAGGCAGGGCAGAAGCTAAGCGCCTCAGTGCAGCTAAGTGGGGTTAGTGGAGCGCCACCATTCGTTCTACAAAGCCTGGGGAGATGCGGTTGGCTACTGGGAGGTAGAATCCTGTGCTTGGCTCTTGGCTTCCCAGGGATGGCTACTTGCATCCCAGGAGAAGAAGGATGGTTCTGGGTGAAAGGAAGACAAGCAAAGCTATGGGAGGAAATTTGGGTGCAGGGTGTTGGCTCTGCGCTGGGGGAAGGGGTTGGGGTGCAGGAGGGGTGGCGCTTACCCCGGGCAGTGCAGTTCCCAAAGTGATCGGTACACACAACCCTGCGTCAGCAGCTCCTAGGTGGGCCGCGCCAGGGGGTCTCTGTGCTCCGCTGCCTGCAGGCACCGTCCCCAGAGCTCCCACTGGCTGCAGTTCCTGGCCAATGGGAGCTGAGGAGATGGTACTCGAAGCAGGGGCAATGAATGGAGACACTCCCTCTGCCCCAGGAGATGCCAAGACATGTCAGCCATTTCTGGGAGTGGGATGGAGGCAGAGTGGGCAGGGACCCACCTTAGTGCTGCTGGCTCATCTCTGCACACCCATTGGGGGAGGGGAACAGAGGTCATCCATGTGCTGGTTGGGGTATGGGCAGTGCACAGAGCTGCCTTCCCTCCTGTGTCTATTACAGGAGGGGAGGGGGGTCTTTTGGCCTGCAAGGTGCAGCAGGTCAGACTAGATGATCACATAGGTCCCTTCTGACCTTAAAGGCTCTGAGTCTAAAAGGGAGAGGGAAGTAAAGGAAGTTTTTAAAAAAAAAAAAAAAACCAAACATTGTAATACAGGGATGACTCCAACAGCTCATTGTATAGTCCCGCCCCTTTCTTCCTCCACTGTGTGTTGAATGACCTGCAGGACATTGATTCTCTCATTCTATTGATAAACTGATACAACGTGACAGAAATTAAACCAATTCCCAGCAGAGAAAATGTCACAATGCTGTATTGGCTGGGAATCAAACACAAGTCAACTGTTTAGAAAGTAGCTATGCTCACCACTATACCACCAATTCCTCTGGTAAAAGTGTTACTTATGCTTGCCCAATGAGGCTAGAGCAGCATTGACGAGATTTTCTTCCTGTTAAAATGTACTGGATTCTCATCACTAAACACCTCCATCTTCACTTGGGTTTGAACCATCAGCCTTTCAATTAGCCACCAAAGTTGTTAATCAGAGGGTATGTCTACACTACGGGATTATTCTGATTTTACAGAAACCAGTTTTTGGAAACAGATTGTATAAAGTCAAGTGCACGTGGCCCCACTAAGCACATTAATTCGGCTGTGTGTGTCCATGTACCGAGGCTAGCGTCAATTTCTGGAGCTATCTCATAGCTGTTCCATAGTTCCAGCAGCCTCCCTCATCCATTGGAATTGTGGGTTGAGATCCCAATGCCTGATGGGGTAAAAACAGTGTCGTGGGTGATTCTGGGTAAATGTCGTCACTCACTCCTCCCTCTGTGAAAGCAACGGCAGGCAATAATTTTGCACCCTTTTCCCTGGATTGCCTGGGCAAATGCCATAGCATGGCAACCATGGAGCCCGTTCAGCCATTTTCACCATCACTGTATGTCTACTGGATGGTGCTGACAGACGCGATACTGCAGCGCTACACAGCAGCATCTCCTTGCCTTTTGCAAGTTAGCAAAGATGGTTACCAGCCATACTGTCCCGTCTGCTGCTTTGCAAGTTGACAATGACAGTTACCAGTTATACTGTACCATCTGCTGCTGTCATGTGTGCCCCTGGCTGGCCTCGATGAGGTCAGCGGGAGTGCATGGACAAAAATGAGAATGACTCCCCAGGTCATTCCCTTCTTCGAGTTTTGTCTAAAGGGAGAGTCAGTCCTGTCTAGACTATCGGGTAAGCCTACTAAAGAACCAGATAGCACAGCTGCTTTGGGTCACAGCCCCAGACATCCTGCAGAAATGATGAGCTGCATGCCATTCTAGGGGGTGCCCCTGCAACAACCCCACCCGTTGCTTCCGTCCTTCTCCACCTCTACTGGGCTACCGTGGCAGTTATCCCCCCATTTGTGTGACGAAGTAATAAAGAATGCAGGAATTTGAAACAACACTGACTTTTTTGCCTCTGCAAGCAGAGCTCAAAGCAGGAGGGGAGGGTAGTCTCCAGCTGCTATGATATTCCAGGCAGGACTGAATCTCCATTAGACAAAGCTTAAAGAAGAGAATGACCTGGGGAGTCATTTCCATTTTTGCCCAGGCACCCCCAGCCGAACTCACCCAGGCCAGCCAGGAGCACTCATGGGACAACGATGACGGATACTAGTCCTACTGTACTGTCTGCCGTCCGCAAAGGAAGGGAAGGGAAGGGGATACTGCTGTGTAGCGCTGCAGCACTGCATCTGCCAGCAGCATCCAGCAGACATACACTGACATTGCAAAAAGGTGAGAAACAATTTTTTTCCGTTTGCGTTCATGGGGGGGGGGGGCGGTGGAACGACATATACCCTGAACCACCCGCAACAATGTTTTTGACCCTTCAGGCTTTGGGAACTCAGCCAAGAATTCAAATGGTTTTCAGAGAGTGTGGGAACTATGGGATAGCTACAGTCGTCAGTCGTCCCTCCCTCTGTGAGCATCCATTTCATTCTTTGGCTTTCTGGTACACTTGTCTCAGCTTCCTAAGTTTCAGCACTGTGTTGAGTCCCTTTTGTGGCCTCTCTCCTTCATAGCCTTGGAGATTTTTTCAAATGTTTTGGCATTTCATCTTTTGAAATGGAGTTCTGATAGAACAGATTCATCTCTTCATAGAGAGATCAGCTTGAGTATCTTCCATACGGTCCATGCTGGAGCTCTTTTTGGATTCTGGGACTGCATGGCCACCTGTGCTGATCGGCACTCCACGCTGGGCAAACAGGAAACTAAATTCAAAAGTTTGCGGGGCTTTTCCTGTCTACCTGGCCAGTGCATCCAAGTTCAGATTGCTGTCTTGAGTGGTCACAATGGTGCACTGTGGGATAGTGCCCGGAGGCCAATACCATTGAATTGCAGCCACACTAACCCTAATCCAACATGGCAATACCGATTTCAGCGCTACTCCCCTTGTCAGGGAGGAGTACAGATATTGGTACTAAGAGCCCTTTATATTGATATAAAGGGCTTTGTTGTGTGGACAGGTGCAGGGTTAATGCGATTTAATGCTGCTAAATTCAATATGAATTCTCAGTGTTGACCAGGCCAGAGAGAGCAGCAGGTTTCCCCTATTGTTTCCTGCTCTTTTTTTCTTCACTAGCTTCTCTTCTGCACCAACTTGCCTTTTTCTTTTGTGAGCCTGGCTGGCTCAGTTGGCAAAGCATCAGATTTTTAATCTGAGGGTTCAAGTCCCTGGTTATGTGACACACTACTCATAAAGGTCTTACACTGTCTTTCTGCAGTCCTCTTTGATGTTTCTTTTTCTCTTCGGATTTTCCCTTTCCTCAGAAGGGCCTTTTTGTGTGTGGGTTTGAAGGGACAACTTCCTGACAGCCCCTCTGTCCTTGCAGCCCAGAGGAATAAAGGCCTCTGGGCATATAGCATGTTCCTTCCCTGCAAACACACATAAACACATAAAATATCCCTAAGGAATTAGAATCACCTGCTGCCTTCCCCTTTCCTGCTGGATCCCCAAATGAGAATGCTCTTCAGCCTAAACCCATGTCTCCTTTTTTCCCAGGGCTCCTCAATCCCAACCCTCAGTCCCTCCTATGCCCTGCTCCTCACTTCCAACCAAAGCCTACTCCTCTTCGCCCTTCTCCTCTGTCCCAATCCACAGCTCCTTCCTATTCTCAGTGCCCCTCAATCCCAACCCACAGGCCCCCCCTCCTCCTCACTCCCAACCCACAGCTTCCTCTTTCCCTCCAGCAGCAGGTGTTTCAGACCCCCTCAGGAAGATTTTCTTGCAAGTTTTCGTGTATGAGTCTGCATGTGGATTTTACAGTATGTTGGAAATATGTTGAATTGCTTACCAAAGTGATCACTTTTGGCTGGTGTTGGATTCCCAGTCCCCATGTTATAGGGACAGGAGAAATAAAGGGTTGTTATCCTTGTTGTGTGAATCAAAGGCAGCACAACTGTGCTTGGCAGACCTCGATTGAGGGACTCACCTTCAATACAATAGTGCTTGCTGGACAGGGATTCCAAAGCCAAGTGGGCTGGGGCCTGGGTCTTAATACTAAAATTTAGGTGTTAGACCAACTTTAGGACAGCGTGGCTGTGGAGGGATGAGTGAGTCCCTAGACAACATAGTGAGTATGGTGCCTTCTTATTTTCCCCCCTTTCCACCCAGGATGGTAGGTGAACTGTACAGAGGCACCTCTGGGCTTGCACTGACTAAGGACAACAGCTGTGAGTGGAGTGTGGGGGCTCATGTTAAAGGACTTTTGGTTGCTGGACTTACAAACCGTTGGGAAAAAGACACTGCCCAGCGTATTTGTGGGTGGGTCTTTCCCTCATGGTTTATGTTTATGTGTTGGGGCTGCTGACATGACTTCTACTAACCCTGGGCTTACATTGCAATGTAGACATACCCTGACAGGTCATCTATACTGTGATAAAATCCCTGTGGCCCAGCTGGCCTGGATGATCTGATTTGGGCTCTTGGGGCTCAGGCTGGAGCCCAGGCTTGGAGACCTTCACCCCTCGTGGGGTCTCGGAGGCTGGGCTGAAGCCCAAGTGTCTACACTGTAATTTTATAACCCTGCAGCACAAACCCCACAAGCCTGAATCAACTGACCCAGGGTTTGAGAATAGTGACTTGGAGGCGTTAATGGCAGTGTAGACATAATGCTAGGCTATGTCCACACTGTAATGAAACACCCACGGCTGTCCCATGCCAGCTCAGGCTCCCAGGCTAGGGCCATGGGATGGTAAATTTGCACTGTAGACATAGCTCAAGCTCAGTATTGGGCTCTGGGAGCCCTCAAGATTGGGAAGGAGTTTAGCAAGCAAAAATGGTAAAATGGCAGTGGAGTATTACCCTGGACTCAATGGCATTTCTCCATTGGCCTGTCTGCTTTGGGGCAGGGACAATAGCACATCCTGCTGCATTTGTTATTTCAAAGGGTGGTTTAGAATTTTCATTCTCACACGCGGTGCACAAAGAAGGACTCAACCCTCCGTGCAAACTAAATGAGCTGCTCACAGATTCTGGCAGTCACAATGAGCATTTGGTGTGAGAGCCCAGACCTGCCCCTGTCCCAGAGGGAGGTGGGTCATCTGTGACAGGCTGGACCACTGACCTCTCAGCTTTTAACTCCCAAACTTTCAGTAATTTTGTTATCAGTGCCTGTGAGTATAATTTAAACAGCCATACTGGGCTGGACCAAAAGACCATTTAGCTCTGTGTTTTGTTTTCTGACAGTAGCCAGTACCAGGTGCCCCAAGAGTTAATTAAGAAGGCACCACTGGGAGTAGAACCCAGGATTTCCTGTTTAACAAGACAAGTGCTTTAGCCAGCTAAGCCATGGTGCCTACCTGCAGTGAAAAACACCATATCTGCCCACACCTGACTCCCTGCCATCCCCACTGGGGCCTGAAAAGCTTTGCTTGTGTTTGGATTCTGCAAAGCAGAGGAGCAGGTGAGGTTTTCCTTGCAAGTTGTGTGTGTGTGTGGGAATCTTTGGCCAGGTCTGCACTACAAAGTTATTTCAGCATCATTACATTGATCAGGTGTGTGAAAAACACACAACGCTCCCTCGGTCGGCAGCTTTTGACTGGTGCACACACTGCAATACCACGTCTGGCAATAAAATTGCCCTGTTTTGGTGACAAAATAAAACCACCTTGACAAGAGGCCTAGAGCTTTGTGCAGCAAACTTAAAGTGACAAATTGTCAGTGTAAATGCTGTTGGTCATTATATCACCATAACTGGCCTCCACCAGTATCCCACCATGCCTGCCGTGAACTTACTTGCCTTTCATTCCTGCTATAGAGGCTGGGCCCCTCTCCTTTCATAGCTCCAGAAAGTTCTGACAGATGAGCCACTATCTAGACTGGGATTAGGTTGATAGAACTGCATTGCCAGCCTAAGTAATGTATTTACACCAACCTAATTTTGTAGTGTAGATCTGTCCAAAGAATCACACACACACCTTGGGAGTAAAACTTCACCTGCTCCTCTGCTTTACAGAATCCAAACACGAGCAACACTTGTCAGGGCCCAGTGGGGATTGGCAGAGCGTCAGGGGTGGGCAAACACAATGCTTTAAGTAACAGTAGGTACTATGGCTTAAGTGGTTAAAGCACTTGTTTAGTAAACAGAAGATCCTGGGTTCAAGTCCCAGGGGTGGCTTTTGGGGCACCTGGTATTGGCTACTGCCAGAAAACAAGATTCAGAGCTAGCTGGGCCGACGGTTTAAATTACACTCGCAGGCACTGATAATAGAGTTACTGAAAGTTTGGGTGTTAAGAGTTGATAGGTCAGTGGTCCAGTCCCCTGAATGTTGTTTTACCATTTCCACTTGCTAAACTCCCTCCCAACCACTATAAAATTACAGTGCAGACATATGGGCTTGAGGCCCCATGAGGGGCGAGGGTTTCTGAACCCAGGTTTCAGCATGAACACAAATATTTGCACCACAGTTTTTAGCTCCTCAGCTTTACATCCAGGAGCCCAAGTCAGATGACCCAGGCCAGCCCTGCTGTCATCTTTATCCCAGGAGAGATGGACTCTAAGGGAACGTCTCCATTGCAATGGAAGCCCAGGTGTGGTGCGCTGTGCTTAAAGCAGCACCTGGAAGCCCCATATTCACCACTCTCATATAATGATGACATGGTTTGTACAAAGTCTGCCTTGTGAGGTATCATTTCAAAACTCTTGATCTGTTGAACATTAATATCTTGTTGGATTGTGTATGCTCAAATTGGTTGAGAAGTTATGAAGTTTTGCTCTGAGTGCATTACTGAGATATGTTATGAGATTGGGAAATGCCCACCACCAGCCTTTCAGGTGTGACAAGGGAGGACCCAGACTCGCTTCTGGCCCATTGAAGGTATCCACACTCCCAAGGACTATAGCAGGAACCGTGTACAATGCAGATATCTTCTCCGAGACAGCACAGCAAGAATGGACACTGCTTGACTCACATCGCAGTAAAGGAGCTTTCTAGCAAGTTGGAAGAAACTATGAAAGAGGGGAAGAGACATCATGACTTGGCCTCTCTCCTCCACAACTCAGCAGCTGGAAACACATCTGGAGGACAAAGGCTGAACTGAACTGATTCAGAAATCAGAAGAGAATAACAACAATAATACTTTCAAACCAAAGTCCCCAAACAGACTAGCATTGATTTTTCAGCAGAAAATTTTCAGTTTGGGGAATTTTGTTTTCTCAGTCAGACCTTGCCAAGGGAAGCAGGGAGAAAATGTTTGGGTTGCCTCCTTCAGAACAGCTTGGCCCAGACACTAGCTCTGGTTCACTGCTCTGGCCTTGCTCGGGTTGAGGGTATTTTAATAATTTGGGCAGGTCCCAGGGTATTTGGGGGAGATGATGAGGATGTTACCTTTTGAGATAAAAACTAAAAAATACAGCACTAGAGAATTTTTTTAAAGAAATCTGGAATTTCGACATCTCATTTAAAGCAAGGGAGTGTCTGAGTTTCTGACAAGGTTTTTATTTGCAAGAAGCAATATTGTTTGATCTGCCATTGTACCAAAGAGGGAGATGGTTCTCTACAAAGGAAGGGTGAAGACCAAATGCATCCAATGAGAATGGGGGTCAAACCCATGTGTGCAGAGCACAATGGATTAGCTGTCCATCACCTTAACCACTCGGTCACCTCATCTGAGCTGTCAAGAAAGAGACAGGAGGGGAAATCTAAGGCCAGCAGAGATAGGGACAATAAGGAGTTTCTAGCTATTAAGCAGAAGCAGGGGCTGAATGAGCTCCCCCCTCACATCTAGTGAGGAGCTGGGGGAAAGACTTCAGGAACAGACTGTGTTTGCACAGATACACCTACTTTGCCTAGGTATGCAGCATGATGGGGACGCTTTCCCAAAATGACCAGTTTTGGCTGGTGGTGGGTTACAAATCACTTTCGGATGGAATGGAATGTAATGTTATTATCCTTCCTGTATGAGTGAAGGGCAGCAGAACATACCTAGTATCAGAGGGGTAGCTGTGTTAGTCAGGATCTGTAAAAGCAGCAAAGAATCCTGTGGCACCTTATAGACTAACAAAGTAAAAGCAGCAAAGAATCTTGTGGCACCTTATAGACTAACTTTGTTAGTCTATAAGGTGCCACAGGATTCTTTGCTGCTTTTACAGAACACACCTAGTCAGTCTTGATGGAAGGGTGGGTGGGTGAGGAATAGCTTTTATTGGACTTTGTGGAAGTGATTGAGATCATCACTCTAAAACAGTGGCCACCAATCATTTCACACTGTGTCTTCTTATCCACGGCTGTGGACCCTCGGAAGCCGCGGTCAAGAACCAAGGCTGGGAGTGGGGCTGTTGCTTGCTGGGGAGAGGGGTGCAATGGGTAAGGGGGTCAAGGCCGAGATGGGAGCCAGAGTTCCAGGCTGAGGGTGGGGTTGGGGAGGAGCTGGGACAGAGTGGGGCTGAGTGGTGCTCCCTCCATGGGCAGAGTTAAGGTTATTTGGGCATGTACCCTCACTCTGTATTCCCAGTTTTTCCAGAGTTTGAGTTTTACTGAACTCAATGTTCTGGAAGGTAAGAGATAGTCACAATCAAAGTTAACTCTCTGCTAATAAAGGCTGTTGTTAGTGACAAATAATGAGACTAATCCCTCATTGCGGTAATTCCACTGACTTTATGTGCTCTTTCTCCATTTTTAGTTCCAACAAAAATAAGCAAATTAAAACAACCTTGAGAATAAAATACTGTGAGAAAGCAGAAATTTTAGTAGCTCAAATATTTCAGTTTCTTCTGTGTCTTGTGCGTGTGTAAATGGGACAACATGTTAATTTATAAGCACATCTTTCATAACTTCTTTAAATATCCTTAGTACATTAACTGTATCAAGTGGGTTGTTCAATGCAGTGAGGTTTTCATGCATTGCCGAAAAAATATTTTTTCATGTTATGTAAATGAACACAACTCATTGAACACAAAATTGGGTATTTCATGCTGTTAACTGTGTCGGTAGCTCAAATTAATATTTTTTTCTCTCTCTCTCCCCATGAAAAAAGGAAGAAACTGTGAAAATACCCATGGGAGAAAGGGGGTTTCTGAGAGCCAGGGTAGATATGGAGATATTTATGAAAGGGGGAGAGGCCAAAGTAGGGCCTTTAGCTGGAGCAAAGGGGGAGGTCTTTTGTGCAGTTTCATTTTAGCCAGCCTCACATTCTGTAGTCCCTACTTTCCCACCACCCCAACAAAGCCAGCTGTGACTCCTGAGACAGCCCCACTGGTCTGGCCCTCCTCCCCACTGCAAAAACTGAAGAGCCCCCAGCACTCCCTCTCCTAGCTGGATCCCCGGGCAGCCAGAGCTCTCCGCAGAACTGCTGTGATTGCTCTCCTTGGTCTCTGGTCAAGGACGGTTACCAACTTCTCCTGAGAATACAGCTGAGAAATGACTCACCCTTCTCTAGATTCTCGCCTGTGGGCTCTGAGAAGCAGGATGGGCCCTGTATGATTAAGCCCAGGCTACATTCTCCTCACATCCCAGCCCTGGTATGTCGCCAGTAGCCTGCTGTCCTTGGGTAGCAGCAAAGGATGTTTCCCGTCATTTAGGAGACCCCAGCCTGGGACCAAAGTCAGCTTCAGGCTTCTCCTCTCTCCCTTCTTGGAATCAAGATCATGTTTTTACCACGAGTTAAAACAGCCCAAACCCCCAGAGTCTGGATCAATGTCAAAAGTTCCCAGTGTCTCCATGGAAGACAATTTGTTAAATCCCAGATGAGTGGAGTTCAATCAGTTCTCAGCCTGAGTCCTGAGGTCTTAATCCTGAGGATATTGTCCCATCATGGGGCCATTTCCTGCCTCTCTTTCCTACAGATGCACAATTTTCTTTGCACAGACACAGGAACAGCAAGATCTTTCTCTGTCCCTTGTGCAAAGCTGGGGGCCAAATTCCATGGAAACAATGGACCAGCAGGTGGCCTTGGGCACATTCAGCTGTGGCCATGAGATGTTCTCTCCCCTCTTTCTTAATGCTGCTGTTGTTATTTCATCGAATTTCTGGGATGGGGAAAAAGCTGAGTTCACTCCAAGTGGAGGAGAAAAAGAACCCTGAAAATCTCAGGACCCAATTCCTGCTACCAGGATCACTGAGGTGCTGGGAATCTGCATGGGAAAGGGACTGTGTGAATTGTCAAAGTTGGGAATGAATAACAATCTACAAGATCGACCTCATTAACCACTGACACAGGCTAATCCTGCTGCAGATAGAAGGGAAACTGGGAGTGATTCTTTGCTGTTCAGCCATGGAAACAGTGAGCCAATTGCATTGCAGTGAATGTGCTGGGGAAAGCTGGACTTCACAGGCAAGTGGAAATAGCAGATCCTAGAAACACCTGGAGCTCCCCACAGCACTTCTGCCACTAGGGTCAGGTGCTGAGTGACTCACTGTGCCCTGCCCATTACCTTCCAGCAGTGGGTGGCAACACCCCCCATCCAATGCAGGGGAGAGGGCTGAGTGTATCTCTGCACCCTGAGTCCAGGGCATGCAGTCTCTCTGCCCCACACATCAAATCTGGCCCTGCTGCAAAGTGTCCCCTAAGAATTAGCAACCTTCAGGACAGCAGGTTTGGCCCTCAGAGGAGGAAATGTGTCCCCTATGCTGCTTTTAGGCCACTGGATGCTCTGGAAACAGGAGGGCTCTGAGCGTAACCCAGGGGTCAGCAACCTTTAAGAAGTGCTGTGCCGAGTCTTCATTTATTTACTGTGTGGAAGAAGGGAAAGAATTGACAAGGATTTGTAGGGGATCTTAATGCATGTCAGTTTGTTAGCAAGAGTTAGGCCAGCTGTAACCCTAATGATGTGAGACTTGTAGAAGTGAGGATAGTGTGAGGCAAGTGGAAAAGAACTGTGTGAGAAGTTGTCACAGCCTTGCACTAATAACCAAATATGTAGACTGGTGCCCTTCAGAAGTGAGAAAAATAAGATAGCAGGATGGCCTATGTATAAACAAAATGCAGCTGTTGCTTATTATTGTCTGTATTATTGCTTGTTATTGTCTATAACAAAGGTATAAATGCTTGCTGTAATTGTTTTCTTGTTGAGAGACCTGTCCGGGACTGGGGCGACCCTGTGTCCTAGGGCACTCCCTCCCTCTATTGCAATTGCTGGAGAAATAATAAAGTATTTGATTTTGCCGCACCCAAACAAAAAGCGAGAACTGAGTTTTTCTCCGACAGTTTGGGGGTTCATCCGGGATGGCAACGCCTACTGAGACACAGGCAGCTGCTACGGATCGTTTCCCTTCGAACCCCATGGCGCCACAGAGAGATATGAAACCTTTTGAAATCTCTATAGGGGTGTCATCGGACTGTCCGTGGGGCCTTCTGTCTCTGTTGGGCTCACGCCATCTGAACTTATTGACTGTGCAGCAAGATAAGATGCAAAGTGGTATTGGAGAAAGCCCCAATAAGGTTAGTTTATAGCAATACTGGGAAACTGCTGGGTTGGCCAACAAAGTAATGCATAGGTAAATGCATTAGGTATGCACCGGTCCTGAGGGGTTTTTACCACCTCAAGAGGAGTTGTCATACCGCCTCATGGTATTGGGTCCGGATATAAGGTACAGATGCATCATGTTATTTGGAATAAAGGCCTTGGTGTGTATGTGTGTACACCAGTGTGAGTGACTGTTACCAGAAGACACCCAGAGTACCCTGTGAAGCGAAAGCTCGTGACCAGGACTACTCTAACGCAAGCCCGGTAACTAGTGGATCTTTAGGAGATCCGACCCATGGGGGCTGACTTGGCCTGGCATCGTCCGGTGAGGAAGCTACCTGGGTCTAGGAGCGTGTATACCCATCTTCCCTCCTTTTCTTGTGGGCTACTGACAATCTGATCATCTTGCCAGATGCAATCAGAGTAAGCGGCGCCGTCTCCCAGAGACAAGCCGACGCTCTTTGCTGAAGGGAGGTGTAGGAGGGTCGTGGCCATCCTTGTTAGCCTCTCCTGTGTGAGTACCCTGTAGGGAGAGATCCTTAGTTTGTGAGCCGCTAGTGCAGACAGGGCATCCTCCCTGTGTGTGTAAGTGGAAATGGGTGGGGGATAATCTAAATTTTTCACCTCATCCCCTAAGGGTATCCCAACATGTTACATGTACGTACATTATGGTCCTAAAACCTGCAGATATTTAGACAATTGGAATCTTTACAAGCGTGAAAATCCATCTAAACAATGCCCTCTAGAAGGTATCTTCAATCTAGATAAGATCATACATCTAAGAGGAGCTTTGAATCACCAAAAAAGCCTCTGACATAGTGTGAGCAATTTGTCTATTGAGGAAAGGAACAGATTAATCTGAAATTCAGCTTGACCCAGAGATAAAGAGAAAGATGCTCTGCGTTCAAGGTCAAAAATCAACGCAAACTATGCTAAGTACAAAGAAAATCTGCTTTCGGCCCCAGCTGGCTGTGAAAAAAAAATATAGACAGAGGCAAACCAAAGGCAATACAAGTTACAGAACTGAGATTACATTTGCAAAGCTTAACTATCCAGTGAGATCCAACAGTGTGCCTTTGTGACCCCGGAGCTGGTGTGGCTTGGTGACATGGAAGAAGCCAGAGGCAGCCGACCTGGACTGGAATCTCTGAAAGAGATGCCACAGGAGATTCCAGGGTGTAAAAGAACAGCCCTCCCAAGAACGGAAGCATGTTGGAAATTCTGGACAAGCTGTATACAGGATAATCTCCCGTTCACCTCTTCCCCCTTCTCTGAACGTTATACACAGATGTGGCCAGTCTGGACGTACATGTGTGAATATGAAAATGGCTTAGGGCCTGGGGCATTAATGTTTTTCTTGAGTGATGTGGAAGCGTTCCCAACACTCTCCATTGTTGTTTTATTATTTTATTAATGAAGCTTTAAAATTCAGTCATATGGTGTGTTTTCTTTATCTTCCCCCAACGTCCTGTAGTGTTAGACTGATCACCTGACACAAGAGATAGATTGGTAACAGAAATTCGTCACAATTTGGTGAGCAATTGAGAAGGGGGGAGCCCTGCAGAATTTACACCATCTATTTGTTTTACCCTTGTTATTTTAAGTTTGCTTTGCTTGGTGCTGTTGGTGTTATATGCTGAGGACTGCATGATTAAAGGTGTGCCCACTCTCAGCCACAGTAAGTCTGAGAACTAGAGAGAGGTTTAGCATTCCTTTCTCCACCCTGGTTGACCAGGAAGGGTGGCAGGTGGATCTACCCCCAGTCGTAGCAGGACTGGGCAATAGAGAAGATGTAGAAAAGGGAAGAGATGTGTACTTGATAACTAGAATTGAGCAATTAAGAGCATAGAACATGAACTAGGCAGCAACTCAAACCAACGCCCAAGGCAAGTTGCAAGCCTTGAGACAGGACTTGCCGGTAGTTGAGAAGCCCACCCTCCTAGCTAAACTGGTAGTGGAACAAAGTTGGTGCCCATGGAAGAGATGGTTCAGCGAGAAAAGCAGGATCGGGCCCAAGCGGGCAGGCAACAGACAGAGATTGGAAAACAGGTTGGAAAATTTTGAGGGCATAGTGGAAGGAAGGAGTAAGTAAGTCTAAGCATGGGGATTTCAAATACCCAGGACAGTACTTGAAATGGTGATTTGAGTCGATAAAAGTGGCTGTTGGGAGACAAGCAAGTGATTTAAGGAAGAAGTGAGAAGTTAGCTCTGTAGTTGCTGGAGGGAACAGCAGTTGAACTTTGTAAAAATGCTAAGGAGTAAAGTCCTTGGGGTCTTTAAAATGTCAGTAAATAAATTCAGGCAAAGAAATTATTAGATTGCAATTATTTGGCTATAAACAATTTAGTCGAATTAGCTAAAGAATGTATATAGTGCTATGTAATTGAAATCCTATTAGACTCTAAGGGGCACTATAAGAAGTGCTTTCCTTCCAGTGTTTGAAAGCAGAAGTTAGTAAAAAGCCATCAAAATTCTGGTAAAGTTAATTATGTCCCTTTTAAGGTAAGAATCTTTAAGCTGTGAATAGCTTTGGATCCAGAAGCAAGCCAGAAAGCATCTGTATTAATGCAAATTATCTAACCGATAAGGTAGGAGCCACTGAAACCTGGGCTGCCTATGAAACAAATACAAGAAAATATGGGGTAATTCCTCTGTTTTGCCTGAAATCAACAAGGATATTTGTATATTTTAAGCGATGATTGATTGCTCAGAAGAGGTAGAGCTCTGGTTTTTTTTGGCTTTCAGATAATCAGAGAAAACTGATGCCAGCTGAACAGCATTCAATGTATCATGCATTTACTGGCACAATAGGAATTATGTTTTGTGTTCTATGTTCTGTCTTGGGGTGTTTGTCTCGTGGCCAGAATTGTTGTGTTTAATGTTTTCCTGGGATGGGCTGGTTTGGAATCAGGCAGAGGGGTTGGATTGGAATGCAGATGCTTGTTTTGTTTAACTTTGGAATACAAAGTGTTTGGATAAATCAGGAAGATGTGATATACTAAAGTCTAATACATTTCCTTAAGTAAGAAAAAGAAACTTCATTGACCAAATCATTTAACTGAAAATTGTTGTTAAAATTTGCATACCAACAGTCTTTGGAAGCAAATACATGAAAAGTTAACCCACTCCCCATATTGTACATGGGATCCTTCTGGCTGCCTCAGATTTCTAGCCAGAGGGCTAGGGATGGTGGGAAGCAATTGGTCTAGAGGTTGTATTAAGTGAACTCCTCAAAGTGGGTGTGCTTGTCCTGGCTTGTTGTGCCAAAGCTCTGTAATAAAGTTAATTTAGTGGAAGGGTATATGTGGCATATATTGAATAATAAGACTAATGTACTGTATAAAGGCAATGTTTATGTGTTCATGGTTGAGAAAAAGGTGTATGAGTGAAGAGTGGAAGTTTCCTTTGTAGGTTAAAAGAAGCCAAGAAGGGAAGAAGGAAAAAGAACAGAATGAATTAACTGGAAAAAAATAGCTAGCATGTTCAGTCTAAAGATAAGACACTGGCCCCATTCAAGGACACTGCTCACAGCTAAGACTTAGCTGACAACCAAGAAAAGGGGGGGGGGGCTTGAATGTGCCCAAGCAGCTATGAGATCTACAAAACACTGCCAGGCACTAATGAAATGTGTTAGGTTTCTTTTCTCACAGGTAAAGAAGCGCTACCCAAAGACCCTAGCAGCCCTGCCACTCGGAACCAGTAGACTGGATCTATGTAAAGGTCCTCCAACGAAAGACTGCTTTGGCTCCATGCTGGAAAGGCCCTTATTAAGTCCTGCTGACTACCAACACCACTGTGAAGTGCCAAAGACTGACTGTCTGGGCCCATGATTCTCACTGTAAAAAAGACCCCTCCACCTCAGGAGAATTGTCCTACTGATGATTAGCCTATTTCTCCTTCTAGCTCCACTGTGCCTTTTGGACAGCAGGGAAAAAGGACAAAGTGAAGTGCTAGTAACCTCTCCCTTGTCCACTGACAAACCTACTGTGCCTTTGGATTTTTCTAGAAGAATCAAAACCATTACAGGGTGATGTGCTGGTGCTCTCCCATGTAGGATGCTGAATCAGGATATCCCATATAAGTGAACAATTGAGTGGAGAATAAATGGATCAGTGGAAATAGAAATCTACGATATCACTACGAATGAACCCCAAGAATCTGTAATTGAAATTGATGGGTTCCATAGTGAAGTAGATATGCTGGCTATTCCTGGAATTTGTACTGTGTTACATCCAAGAAGCCCTTATTGTTATTTGGTTACCCAATTAGTGAATAATCAAACGAATACCCAAAGAGTTTGTTCTGCCACTGGAAATATTACTTGTATTTAAACCATTCTAGAGACTAATAATGTAACCCGTACCTTATTGCAATACACCCCCTCCTATGCTATTAATGTCAATGGCTCTTGAAAGTACCTGAGATTAGTTAAAGATATACAACCAACAGATGTGATATAGTACTACACCAAAGAGAAATGTATTAGGATATCAATGAACTGTGATTAATACAACACTAGGGACTGTCAAATTTACATTGCACTTATCCAGTTCCCAGATCACCTCTACATACCCAAATTGCTCACAAGGGGCTGCCATTAGATTAGCGCAACAGAGGTCCTGGGTTATTTCCTCTGGAAGAAGAGGGACTTGACCCTATGGGATGGGGCCAATAGTGCAGCAACCACTTGGAATATTTTTAAAAGCCAAGAACATGATGAGAAATTGGGCCAACTAGAAAAGGCCATTAGCCTTATTTCTGGAGCTCATCTAACCCAAATACAGGCTGGAGTTGGTGAGTTACATGTTGTTTCCACCCTTAGTTCTATGATCCAGAAGTTACTGACAGAGATAGTAAATTGAATATCACTGAGGCTGGGAAGGCATTGCAGTGGGATCTAGTATGTTTAGAAATTCAGGATTTCCTGAATGACCAGCTGATGGCCATTCGGAGTGATCTTGAGCACCAGACTTGGCCCACTGCCCTTACAGACACATCAGGAGTACCATCCGATCTGTGGCTATGGAGACATACTGGAGACTTTCTGGGTGGAAGTGTGGACATTCACACTGCTCCTTCCAAGCATTTGGACCGTTTAGGGGGGTGTGGGCTCCCACATACCGAATCCTGAGGGGTCGATGGGGAGGATGCATGTGGGACTGGATTATTCACCGAGACATCTGGGAAGTTAGACCACTTGGTATACCTAACTGATTTCTAGTCAGTGCCCCTAGAATAACACCTGATATTTTGGATAGGAATAGGGAGTCAATGGACATTTGGCTGTTAGAACCCCTACAGCTTCAGTGTATCCATAAACCGAAGCCAGGGGAAGTTGTCACTGTTCATGACAACTTTTGCTGGGAGGGTAGAGGACAAGGAACTATCCTGACAGGACACCTACTTTTTCAAGCTAATAATAGCTGTGTGTATGTTAAAACCACCACATTGCAAGAAATACATTTTAATCTCATTACCACTGCAGGCAATCATATTGTTTATTGGCCTGCAGACAGAATTTTGCAAGTAGCTCTAAGTTTCCAGAAACCCTTTACTTAGACCAGCTTAGTATCTACCGATTTCAAAATTTGCTTTCATTGTTACTAGAGGTTCGAAAAATCTCTGAAATACAAGGGCAAATTCACATGCTTCAAAATATATATCAAGTTGAAAAGTATGCCTTTCATACAGCTTATAGAGTGTCTATTTTCTGTACTAAGTATGACGTATTGTGCTTTATAACTAAAACTGTACAATAACCTCATCATATTATTGCTATGGGGATATTATTGCTTGCATTGCTGTTAGTTAGTTTAGGATTATGTAATTGTTGTTGTAAAAGATGTAATAATGGTAATACCTTTCATGTCCATGCTAATCATGCATTGTCATTTCATCCAGTGAAAACCCCCTAAGGTTGAAACATGTGATGTAGAATCAGAAATCCATGGCTTAATGCAAACAGAGATTTGAAAATATCTGTTGTACTAGAAGTACAAAGGGGGGGAGTGTGGAAGAAGGGAAAGAATTGACAAGGATTTGTAGGGGATCTTAATGCATGTCAGTTTGTTAGCAAGAGTTAGGCCAGCTGTAAACCTAATGACGTGAGACTTGTAGAAGTGAGGATAGTGTGAGGTGAGTGGAAAAGAACTGTGTGAGAAGTTGTCACAGCCTTGCACTAATAACCAAATATGTAGACTGGTGCCTTTCACAAGTGAGAAAAATAAGATAGCAGGATGGCCTATGTATAAACAAAATGCAGCTGTTGCTTATTATTGTCTGTATTATTACTTGTTATTGTCTGTAACAAAGGTATAAATGCTTGCCGTAATTGTTTACCTGTTGAGAGACCTGTCCAGGACTGGGGCGAGCCTGTGTCTTAGGGCACTCCCTCCCTCTATTGCAGTTGCTGGAGAAATAAAAAAGTATTTGATTTTGCTGCACCCAAACAAAAAGCGAGAACTGAGTTTTTCTCCGACAACTCTGATTTAAGGTTTCGCGTGTCAGTAATACATTTTAATATTTTTAGAAGGTCTCTTTCTATAAGTCTATAATATATAACTAAACTATTGCTGTATGTAAAGTAAATAAGGTTTTTAAAAACGTTTAAGAAGCTTCATTGAAAATTAAATTAAAATGCAGAGCCCCCAAGACTGCTGGCCAGGACTGGGCAGTGTGAGTGCCACTGAAAATCAGCTCATGTGCCGCCTTCAGCACATGTGCCATAGGTTGTCTACCCATGGTGCAACCCATAGCACACATAGCCCATCTGGGGATGTAGCTCAGTGGTAGAGCACATACTTAGCATGTATGAGATCCTGGGTTCAATTCCCAGCATCTCCAGGTTCCCTGCTGCTTTGCTCATGCCCTGAAGGGATGTGGCCCAGCAATCTCCCTGCGCAAGTTTCAATCCTGCTCAGTCGGGGGAAGTGCCAATTGCATGGAGGGTCTGCTCCACAGTCACCTTGGTACATTTAAGTTTCCCACCTGCTGTGCTGCTTGGGACAATAGTAGATGAGAAGAGTGAATCCTCCAGCACTGGAGGAAAAGGTCCCATTTGCACAGACTGAGAGGCAAAGAAACAGAGGGGCAGTCGGAGGTCAGTGATTTACACCCAGCAGGGGACACTATCTTTTTGAGGCAAGTGCAGCTTGCGTGGGATGGTGCTGATGATGGTTAGAAAAAAGGCTGGAGTCAATGACAGACAAGAACGGGGAAGGGGAAGGGGAATGGCAGCCCCACAGAAGGCCCTGGGTGCTCAGATGCCCCAGTTATTGCACCCTGGCTTGTCGTAGAGAGAGAAAAGACACTGAGGGACCCAGCCCCGTCTACAGTGATCCCATGGACAAGAATCTGGTTGGGAGTGGGGTGAAGGTTCCTTCTGGGCAAAGTGGAGCTGAAATCTGTCAGTCTCCTGGAATTTAAGCAATGGAAACTTCAAACCCTGCACGGGTGTGGGCTGAGGTGCATCGGCAGAAGGTTGGGCTGGACCGGGGCGGCAGGTTTGTATAATTTTTGGTGGTGCCCACAATGGGACCAAGTCCTGCCCCACCCACCCCCACACAGGGCCAGCAATAGGCCGATTCACTGAATTCCCCTGAATCGGGTCCCGCTCCTAAGAGGCCCCTGTGCCCAAACCCCAGTACGGCATACTAGCAAGAGCCGGTACGCTGTACCGAGGTCGCCTGGCTTCCCCAGGGGGCATTTAAAGAGCTTGGGGCCCCCGGAAGGGGCTGGAGCCCCAGGCTCTTTAAATTACCACCAGAGCCCCACTGCTGGAACCTTGGGATAGGGCTGTGGGGCTCTGGGGGCTATTTAAAAAGTCCAGGGCTCCCGTTGCTTCTACCGCCGTGGCCCTCTAAATAGCCGCTGGAGCCCCACTGCTTCCCCACAGCTCCTGCAGGACTGGGGCAGTAGAAGCAGGGGAGCCCCGGGCTCTTTAAATAGCCCAGAGACCCAAGCTACTGCTGCTATCCCGGTGCTGAAGGAGAAGGAGGAGGAGGGGTACTTACCGTACAGGGTGGGCTGTACCCCCTGTACTCTCACCCTCTGCCCGCAGCCAGCCCCTGCTGCACCCCCTGCCCACACCAACCATGCACCTTGTGCCCTGCCCGTCCCCTCTACCCTGCCCGCTCCAGCCCATCTCCAGCCAGCCCTGCAGCACACCCTGCCCGCACGAACTCCTGCCTCCAGCCAGCCCCACACCTCCTGCCCACAACCAGCCCATCTCCAGCCAGCCCCGCACCCCCTGCCCTGCCTGCAGCCAGTCCGTCTCCAGCCAGCCCTGCACCTCCTGCCTGCAGCCAGGCCAACGCACCCCGACTGCACCAGCCCTGCCCCCCTGCAGCCAGCTCTGCACCCCCTACCGTCTCCAGCCAACCCGTCGTACCCTCTGCTGCCCTGCATGAAGCCAGCCAGTTCCCCACACATCCCTGTCTGTACCAGCCCTACACCACCAGCCCTGCACCTCCTGCCCTGCCTGCAGCCAGCCCCGTCCCCACTGCCCGGTCTCCAGCCAACCCCTGCTGCACCCCCCTGCCTGAAGCCAGCCAGTCCCACACTCCTCTGTGTCCAGCCCTGCTAACCCCTGCCGCACGCCATTGCGGCCCTGCCTGAAGCCAACCAGCTAGCCCCATACACCCATCTCCAGCCAGCCCTGCACCCTTGCCCTACCAGCAGCCAGATTCTACATCCAGTCAGTCCCTGCCCTGCCTCCAGCCAGCCCCATGTCCACTGGTGCCCTGCAGTTCCCAGGGCGGTAAACCTGCACACCTGCTTCAATGAGAGGGGTAGAGAGCAGCTGGGACTCACACATGTGCACACCCTAGGGTGACCAGACAGCAAGTGTGAAAAATCAGGATAGGGTATGTGTGTGTGTGTGTGGCGGTGTAATAGGATCTTATATAAGAAAAATACCCCAAAATCGGGACTGTCCCTATAAAATCGGGACATCTGGTCACCCTAGCACACCACCAAGGAGTGGCGGGTATCCACACATATGAAACTCATTTCTAGCTCAGGCCCATCTTTTTAAAAAAGAACTTTAGGTAGGGTTAACATACATCCATATTTTCCCGGACATGTCAGGCTTTTTGGTTCTTAAATCACTGTCTGGGAGGAATTTTTAAAATTTAAAAATTTAAAAATTCCTCCTGGGAAAATACAGACGTATAGTAATGCTATTGGTACAAAAGATACATACCGTGGTACATCCCTTAAATCAGAACTTTTTATAGGGAACCGGTTCCTAAGAAATGAAACTCTTTTTCATATATAAATTTTTAATCATCCCTGCCAGGCCCTGCCGAAAATGACTGCCCAGAGTTAGAGAACTGTCTCAATTCTCATTGGACAGATGGGGAGGAGCCTGAAGTACAGAGAAGAGAAGTAACCTACCCAAGGGCATACACAGCAAGGCGATGGCAGAGCCAGAAAGAGAAGCCACCAGTCCTGACTCCTGTTCTAACAAACAGCAAATGCCCCAACCCCCACAGGTGGGGACAGAGCCCAGGAATCCAGATGGTGGAGAAATTTCATGGAAACCGTTTCTGTCAGAAAATTCCATTCAGCCTAAACCAGTTTGTTTCTCAAAATCAAAACAAGTGGGATGAAAGTTCTTTGAAAATATATTTTGTTGCATAACAGAAGCATCTCCTGTTTGTCAGAGTGTGTTAAATTGTCTCGTCACACACAAAGAGGAGATACTTAGATCTCAAACATTGGATAAGATGCTTCAGTCTAAGCTAAGTAGTTGCCGCTCTTAACAATTTCAAAATAAAAAAATACAAATAAAAGAGACTATTTCAGCTAGTCTATTATGTCATAATCTTCTCTGAGCAAATGTGATAGGACACTTCATATTATGCACTACTCCTAGTGACACTCTCCAATGGATACCCATCCTCCACCCACTGTGAGTTAGGTAGGAGCAGATCATTAGTATCCCTACTTGAAAGAGGGAGAAGCTAAGGCTGAGAAAGGAGAATTGACAAGTCTTAGGTCACACAGCCAGTCAGTGGCAGAGTTGGGAAAAGGACCTAAGAGCCCTGATTTTCAAACTAACCATCAGATTTTGAATTTCAGACACTGAATGACCTGAGTAAAGTGCTCTCAGATGAGCTCCAGACCAACAACAGTGCACAGTAATTATTCAGTAAGTATTTTAGGAGAACTGCAATGTTAGAGAGAATCATGAACTGCTCAGAGACCATTAATGCAGAGAAGCAGCAAAATTCATCAAACATATAAGTGGTTATGACTTATTTCCTTGGTTTTAAAAGAGAACAAGGACCTGAGTCTCCTCCCTGTCAATAAGCCCCTGCTCAGCCAATCAGGGTAGAGGCTGAGGACAGGAGGCTGAGGGTTCTCACCAGAGAGCCCAAAGGATGGCCCAGGTCACTGGTGGGGATAACTGCCCAAGCACTATTTCAGTTCCACTCTTTTGGGTGGACCTCCCAGAGTGGGAGCTGCAGAGCACTCCCCCACAACACACACACACACACCTCTCCTGGTGTTGGGAGGGGAACAGGAGAAAGGACAAAAGAAGCAAGAAATGAAGAGAAAAGGAGGGATGGATGGAGGAAAAGATGAAACCAAAAGGACAAACCCTAATGTCCCCAGTGATTCCAAGGGACAAAATCCCAGGTGCGGGAATAAAATTCTGCCTCCTTAAGCTCGTATTTTCCATGCCTAGAATTCAACTGTCAATAGATGGATCAGACTGAACAGGTTTCAAACCTCGAGGAGGCTCTTACTTTCTAAACAGGGATGGCTGTTTTCTAGTAAAATCACTAAAATGGAAGGAGAACATTCAAAACAGGTTCCTCCTGGTGCTCACGTCCGTAAACCCGAATACTCTCGCAATCCTCAAAGAGAGACTTGGAGAAGGAGACTTGCTGAAGCAAAGCCACAGGAATCTCTGAGGTTTCCCTGGCCCCTTGCCCCTGTCCTGCCTGGCTTATGTCAGCATCGCTCTGTGAGGTCACCACCTCCCCATCACCTTTGACCAATAGTGTGAGGTCCTGCAAAAGGCCTTTGTGATGTCACTGCCACACCTCTCCCTTGCTGTGCTAATGTCCTTCCCCTGGACAGGCACTTTGGAGGTTTGAGCTACTCCCTGTGGATCACCCCACTCAAGGAGTGTTCGTTCTAGGAAGCAAGCCAGCTAGACAGGAAAACATCAGATGCTGCCCCCAATGCTACACTCAGTTTTTCAGAAATTAGTTGACTTTATGGCCAGAAGAGACCATTAAAGCATCTAATCTGACCTCCTGCATATCACAGGCCTCTTGTATGACAATAGCTACTTTTGGGGCAAACACATTCCAGAAAGGCATTTAGTTTAATTAAATGACATCAAGAGATGGAGAACCCACCACTTTCCTTGATAGCTTGCAGCCCCAGCTCCAATTTCACATCTTTTTCAAATGAGGACATCAAAACTGGAGGCAGAATTCCAATATCAGTCTCACTGATGCCGTGTCTTCTGTGACATTATTGACATAATCTGAAACTGTATAGATCACCGTTGCGAACACTATTCTATATTTGCAGCCAATATTGTAGAAAGGTTGTCATGTAAGGGGTCTATGGAGAGGTTATGATTGGCTGATTAGAATTATGCTATCTCTAGATGTGTATCATTCTTGTAGTTGACATTTGAATATTGGCTCTATGCTGCCCATATTTCAAACTTGTGCTATGCTTCTAGGGAACACCCTAGCCAGATAAGTTGGTGTCAGTTCTCCCTAGCCTGCTTGATGGCCTGTTAAGGACCATCATCTATACAATCGACCCATTGAGAGAAGGCAGATACGCCTTGTGACTCATCAAGGTATGCAGGGACCTGCCTATGGACAGAATTCTAAGGGTTTGGCTACACTTGCAGGTGTACAGCGCTGGGAGTTAAAGTTGTCCTCGTACAGTTGTGTAGGGAAAGTGCTGGAGTGTGGCCACACTGACAGCTACCAGCGCTGCAGCGTGGCCACATTTGCAGCGGTGTTGGGAGTGGTGCATTATGGGCAGCTATCCCATAGAGAACTTCGTCCCATTTTGGCACTGTGGGTTCTGGGAATGGGGCAGAGGATGTGGGTCATTCTGCTTCCTGTCCCAACGCCCCATGATGCATCACTTCACATCCCAGCAATCCCTATTTTTCCATCCACGTTTGGCGCCATCTTGCCTCTTTCAATGGCTTCTGTGCGGCACGATTTCTGTGGGAAATGGAGCCCGAACTGCTGAGGAATATGCTGACGAGTCTCACCAGCACATCACGTTTGGCAGTTGAGCTATTCCTTAAGATCCAAAGTGATGAGGAGTCTGACAATGATAACGAGTCACCTGATGCGTATGACACTAAATTGCTTCTGGCATTCACGGAAATGCTCAGCACCGTGGAATGCCACTTTTGGGCTTGGGAAACAAGCACTGAGTGGTGGGATCACATCATCATGGAAGTCTGGGATGACGAGCAGTGGCTGCAGAACTTTCAGATGAGAAAAGCCACTTTCATGGGACTGTGTGAGGAGCTCGCCCCTACCCTGCAGCGCAAGGACACGAGATTGAGAGCTGCCCTGCCGGTGGAGAAGTGGGTGGCTATTGCAATCTGGAAGCTGGCAACTCCAGACAGCTACCGATCGGTCGCAAACCAGTTTGGAGCGGGAAAGTCGACCGTTATAATCGTGTTGATGCAAGTTTGCAGGGCCATTAATCACATCCTGCTAAGAAGAACTGTGACTCTGGGGAATGTGCAGGACATTGTGGATGGCTTTGCACAAATGGGTTTCCCTAACTGTGGAGAGGCAATTGATGGGACTCATATTCCTATTCTGGCACCACCCCACCTAGCATCCGAGTACGTTAATCGGAAGGGGTATTTCTTTATGGTTCTCCAGGCGCAGGCTGGCCAGGAAAGGTGTACGATGCACCTATCTTTCGGAACACTGGCCTGTTCAGGAAGCTGCAGGCTGGGACTTTTTTCCAAGACTGGAAGATCACAGTAGGGGATGTCAAAATGTCCATTGTGATCCTTGGAGACCCCGCTTACCCATTAATGCCGTGGCTCATGACACCGTACACAGGGAGCTTTGACAGCAGCAAGGAACAGTTCAAATACAGGCTGAACTGGTGCCGAATGACTGTGGAGAGTGCTTTTGGCCGTTTAAAGGGGTGCTGGCGATCTCTGTATGGGAAGCTGGACTTGGGGGAAAGCAGCATACCCGTGCTTATATTCGCATGCTTTACCCTCCATAATATTTGTGAAGGGAAGAGTGAAAGATTCAGTCAGGCATGGACCTCCAAGGTTCAACGCCTAGAGGCTGAATTTGCATAGCCAGAGAGCAGGGTTACTAGAGAGGCCCAGCACAGGGCTTCAAGGATTAAGGATGCCTTGAGGGAGGAATTTGAGGCTGAAAACCAACAGTAAAGTTTGGTAGCTTGCACGGGAGTGAAGTGCAGCAGTTACAATGTTAGTAGGAATTTGTTTTTCCTAAGCTGATCTGCAATGCCTGTTTCTTTCCTAGGCTAAGGTAGCTTTACTTTCTGCAATAATAAAGACTGTTTTCAAAGCCAAGAATTCATGTACTGAAAAGAAAATAACTTTATTGACAGACACACAACATTTTGGGGGCCTAAAAGGGCAGGGGGGTGGGGTGGGAAACTGTACAGTCAGAGATTTGAATATGTCCTGTCTGGAGTGCTGTGCAATGACTGCTGCACTTCAGGATGCCTATGCTGCATGGTGATGGGGGTTGAGTGCAGAGGGTAAGGGTCGTAGTTCTCAGGGCTGGTTGGTGAACGTATAGGTATTGGAGGCAGCTGGTGGTGGTAAGAACCTGGATGCTGGGGAAGGGGGTTTGGAGTTGACGTTGGAGCACAAGGGAAAGAGCCTTGGGACGGGGGTGTGGCGCAGTAATGATCTGCCTGCATGGCTACAAGCATCTGGACAGAGTCTGCTTGGTGCGCCAGGATGCTTATCAGCTGCTTTGTGCTTTTCTTCCTGGCCGCTGTGGTTTTCTGGTGGATCCTGCTTTCCCTTTCCCTCCAGTCCTGCATTTTTTGATTCTCTCTGGCAGAGTGATCCATAACTGCTTGCAGCACGTCGTCTTTGCTTTTTCGCGGCTTCTTCCGGAGGTTTTGGAGTCTTGTGCTGTTAACACGGGCAGCCGAGAACTCAAGGTTGCTTGCGGAAAGGCAAAAAAGGCAACACTTAACAGAGGCAGCATTGTTTATATCTCAGACAGCTATTCCCACACAGTGAAGGAGTAATATTCTTCACAATAGCATAATTTTCCCATACCAAAGACAGCGCACATAACTCACAGGAGCCCCGAAATGGTGAGCAAGGAGGACTGATTGCTTCAGGGCTGTACTGTCCTCAGGGTTTCTGTGCATTGGGGAAAGCAAACAGCTGCAGGGGGCACCTACACTGAACACTCTCCCAACATTTTCCACAGTTGATCCTGGAAGATATCTTGCTGCTGCGGGTCACCTGGGAAGAGCGGGAGGGTCTTCCACAGCAATGCAGATTCTGCCCTGGGCCCTATGCAGCTTGCTTGTGTGCAGCAACGGTCCCCCCCACCCTTTGCTATTCCACATCTAGGCACGCATGCATGCATGTGGAACCCTCTCTCCTCTCCCGAAAAATTTCCATGCTGAAAATAGAACCCGCTTACCAGGAACCCGCTCCTCTGTTTGTCCTCCACCAAGTACCGGCTGCTGCAACTGGCTACCTTCCTCTTGGCTTGAGAAGAGCTCCTGGCTGCATGCCTCCAGGGACTCCAGGGTGTCTCCCCCTACCCCAGTACCCTCACTCTCGGTTTCTTCCTCCTCCTCCCCCCTCCTCCTCCTCCTCCTTCCTCTCCCCGGCTCTGAAGTGTTCATCGTGGTCCTTGGATTGGCGGTGGGGTCACCCCCAAGAATCGCGTCCAGCTCTTTGTAAAAATGGCAGGTCGTAGGAGCAGCGCCGGAGCGGTGGTTTCCCTCGCGGGCTTTGCAATAGGCACTCCGCAGCTCCTTCACTTTAACCCTGCACTGCAGCGTGTCCGGGTCATGGCCCCTTTCCAGCATGGTCCTTGATACCTGCCCAAAGGTATCGTAATTCTTACGGCTGGAATGCAGCTGGGACTGCATAGCTTCCTCCCTCCAAACACTGATGAGGTCCAGCAACTCGCCATTGCTCCATGCTGGGGCTCGTTTGGTGCGTGGAGGCATGGTCACCTGGAAAGACTCACTGACTGCACTCCACACCTGGGGAGCAAACAGGAAGGGGATTTTTAAAATTCCCGGGGCATTTAAAGGGCGGGTCACCTGAGGCCAGGGCAGCAGAGTTCGAACTGATGAGCAGAGTGGCTGAACAGGCATTCTGGGATACCTCCAAATACCTCTGGAGGCCAATAACAGCGCTTTTGGTGGCCACACTGGCAGAGCAGCGCTGGTGTCGTTATTCCCCAGGCCGAGATGGAGTACAGCCAGCACTGTAGCCAGGGAGATACAGTGCTGTATGTGCCTTGCAAGTGTGGACGGTGAGTGAGTTGCAGCACTTTAAAGCCACCACCAGCGCTGCAACTCTCCAGTGTAGCCAAGCCCCTAATATATGTGCCATTGGCCTGTTGCAGTGTTGCAAAAACAGGGCAGAGTAGAGGTCGCATTGTGGGGTGTTGTGAATCTCAACTCTTCTTTCCCCTTCTAATAACCGAGAGGACAAGAATACTTACCCAGCAAGGTCACATTCTCATAGTTCTCCTGCATGACATCTCTGTAGAGAGCTCTCTGAGTGGGGTCCAGCAGAGCCAACTCTTCTTCGCTGAAATACACAGCCACCTCCTCAAAGGCCATTGGCCCCTGAAAGAACAAGAGCCCCTCACTCAGTATCTGCTGCCTACTGACAACCCCACTGTTCACAGGGGAGGGGCCAATCACTTGGAAGCTGTGGGAGGCAGGCAGGCAGCATACTTCCACCTACATCCCATCACATGACAGCAGCCAGAAAGCATCAAGGGGAGGGGTGCTCTTTGTCTCCCTCACTCCTCCCAGCAGAGAGATGGGGCCGGCATTTTCACACTTCTCACTCACCTACTAGCCAGAGGCTGAGACAGGAGATGGAGCCCCCAGCAGGGTCCAGGGACAGCTCCCTGGTGTGAATGGCAACACCCTCCTCACTGCCAGCAGCCGGATGGGAGGGGATGGGGTGTCTTCCCTGGGCCTCACTGGTGGGTGCCCCTTTATATCTCACAGCTGCCTCTGGCCAGTAGGTTCAGGCTCCAGTACTAAAGGTTGTAAGTTTCCCAAGCCCCATCCAGCGGGGTTGTTTCCTGCTTGACTAATTAGGAAATTCCCACCCACAAACCGTAGGGGGCTGGTGCTGGGATCCAGGCAGCACAGGAAACAAATCTCGGCAGATTTATCACACCCTGTCCCCCTCCCTTCGTCCATCTTCTGACTTTCCTGCCCCCTTCCCACTTCCAGACCAGCCCCCTCAGAAGTGCCCACTGTGACGTTATTGACATGAACTGTGACCGTATAGATCACCGCTGCAACCAGGGGCCTATGGCTGCACCAGGTCTTGTACAGAGGAGGTCCAGTGGGGTCTCTATGGAAGGGTTGTAGTTTGCTGGTTATGATTATGCTGTCTGTATGTGTGTATCAATCCTGTATTTGAAGTTATGAATATTGGCTATGTACTTGTAAATCAATGTGTTTGATCCTAAGTAGCCTCAGTGAAGCATTTGGTCAGTTTCTTGAGAATGGGCACTCAGGCCTTGGCTACACTTGAGTTACAGCACAATAAAGCCATTTACAGTGCTGTAACTCACTCCCTGTCCACACTGGCAAGGCACATACAGCGCTGTATCTCCGTGGCTACAGCGCTGCAGGTACTCCACCTCCCCGAGAGGAATAACAGCTGCTGCAGAGTGGCTGAGATGCTGGTGCTCCAGTGTAAACGGGGAGTAACCTTATTACGCAGTGACTGACCTCCGGAAAAAGACGGTTACTCATCTTTGTAACTGGCTTTCTTTGAGATGCGTTGCTCATATTCATTCCAATTAGGTGTGCGCACGCCACGTGCACGTTTGTTGGAAGATTTTTACCCTGGCAACACTCGGTGGGTCAGCTGGGTCGCCCCCTGGAGTGGCCCATTATGGCACCAGATATATACCCCTGCCGATCCAACGGCCCCTCAGTTCCTTCTTGCCGGTTACTCTGACAGAGGAGAAGGAGGGTGGGTTTGGAATGGATCAGAGCAACACATCTCAAAGAACAACAGTTACAAAGGTGAGTAACCGTCTTTTCTTCTTCGAGTGCTTGCTCATATAGATTCCAATTAGGTGACTCCCAAGCCTTACCTAGGTGGTGAAGTCGGAGTGAGATGTTGCAGAATGTAAAACTGCTGAGCCAAATGCTGTATCATCTCTGCGTCACGTTACATATTGGTGCAAAAGTCCAAAGGTGTGAATCGATGACCAAGCAGCTGCCCGACATATCTCCTGGATGGGAACATGGGCCAGGAAGGCAGCAGATGAAGCTTGAGCCCGAGTAGAATGGGCAGTGGGGTGGCTAGCTGGAACACGAGTCAAATCATAGCAAGCATGGATGCAAGATGTCACCCAAGATGAAATTCGCTGGGAGGAACCGACAGGCCCTTCATCCGGTCTGACACCGCTACAAAGAGCTGAGGAGACTTTAAAAAGGGCTTTGTTCTTTCGATATAAAAAGGTGAGAGCCCTGTGGACGTCCAGGCAGTGCAGCTGTTGTTCCCAACAGGATGAGTGCAGCTTCGGGAAGAAGACTGGAAGGAAGATGTCTTGATTGACATGAAAGGCAGACACCACCTTAGGGAGGAAGGTGGGGTGTGGTCGCAGCTGTACCTTGTCCTTATGAACCACCATATACGGGGGATCCGGTGTCAGGGCCTGAAGCTCAGATACTCGCCTTGCCGAAGTAACAGCGATGAGAAAGGCCATCTTCCAGGAGAGGTACAGCAGCGAGCAGGCGGCTAGTGATTCGAAATGAGCACCCATAAGCTTGGCTAGAACCAGACTGAGGTCCCAGGTAGGGGGAGGGCGTCTAACCTGTCGGTACAAACGTTCCAAGCCCTTGAGGAACCTCAAAACCATGGGGTGAGAGAAGACTTATTGCCCATTTTTCCCTAGGTGGAAGGTGGCGATGGCTGCCAGATGCATTTTTATGGAAGAGACCGCTAAGCCGTGTTCTTTCAGGGACCAGAGGTAGTCCAGGACAGTAGGAACTGGTACCTACATGGGGACAGTGTTATGTTGAGCGCACCAGCAGGAGAAACACTTCCACTTGGCCAGATATGTCAATCTAGGCTTCCTACTGCCCAAGAATACCTGTTGGACCGAGACAGAGCAATGTAACTCGGACCGGCTTAACCATGCTGTAAGGTGAAGAGACTGCAGGTCTGGATGGTGAAGTCTGCCGAAGTCCTGAGTTGTGAGATCCGGCCAGAGTGGTAGGGGAATTGGGTCTGCCACTGAGAGGTCGAACAACATGGTGTACCAGTGCTGCCTCACCCACACTGGAGCGATCATGATCAGGTGGGTGCTGCTCCTGCGGAGCTTGAGGAGGACCCTGTGGACCAGCGGGAATGGTGGAAAGGCATAGAGTAGATGGTTCGTCCACGGTATCAGGAATGTGTCTGAGAGGGAGCCCAGGGAGTGCCCCTGGAAGGAGCAGAACACATGGCATTTCCTGTTCTTGCAAGAGGCGAAGAGGTCTATGTGGGGAAAACCCTACTTCTGGAAAACAGAATGGATGACGTCCGGATGAATTGATCACTCGTGAGACAGGAAGGATCTGCTGAGGTGATCCGCCAGAGTGTTCTGAACTCCTGGGAGAAAGGACGCTACCAGACAGATCAAGTGCAAAAGTCCCAAAGCTGAATGGGTTCCTGACAAAGGATGGAGGAGCATGCTCCGCCCTGCTCGTTTATGTAAAAACATGGCCATTGTGTTGTTCGTGAACACTGATACACAATGGCCTTGGAGATGCTCTCAAAACACCCGGCATGCTAGACGAACTGCCTTCAGCTCCCACACATTGATGTGTAAGGTTAGTTCTTGAGCTGATCAGATACCTTGAGTGTGGAGGCCCTCGAGGTGGGCACCCCAACCCACAGATGACACGTCCCTGGTTAGGGCCATTGAAGGTTGTGGTGGGTGGAATAGCATCCCTGCACAAACTAGGGTGGAAGTCAGCCACCAGGTTAGAGAGCATAAAACATTCGAGGGAATAGTGAGTATCGAGTCCAGGCTATCCCAGCACGGCCAGTATACTGAGGCAAGCCAGGTTTGAAATGGATGGAGGTGCAGCCTGGCATGTTTGGTCACGAAGGTGGAGGCGGCCATGTGACCAAGTAGGCTGAGACAAGCGCGAGCCAAAGTTGTCAGGAAGGTTTGGAGGCTTTGAATAATTGTAGCCATCGCCTGAAAACAAGGCTGAGGCAGGCAGGCTTTGGCCAGAGTGGAGTCCAGAATCGCACCGATGAAGTCTGTTCTCTGCATGGGTATCAGAGTAGACTTCTCTATGTTGTCCATCAGGCCTAGGCTCCTGAAGAGGTCTTTGACAATGTACAGGTGATCCCTCACTTATGACTCAGAGGTCCCTCGAACGAGCTAATCGTCGAGATACAAGTAAACGTGCACCCGACAATGCTGGAGGGAGGCGGCGACTACGGCCATGCATTTTGTGAATACTCGCGGAGCCGTGGAAAGGCCAAATGGAAGGACCGTGAACTGAAAATGTTGATGGTTGACCACAAAACGGAGGTACCGTCTGTGTGGTGGGTAAATTGCGATGTGGAAATACATGTCCTTCATATTGAGGGCAGCATCCCAGTCTCTGGGATCCAAAGATGGGAAAATGGTCCCCAGGGATACCACGTGGAACTTTAACTTTATCATGAATTTGTTGAGTTCTCGCAGGTCTAGGATCAGTCGTAGACCTCCCTTTGCCTTGGGGATTAGGAAGTATCAGAAATAAAACCCCTTGCCCCTCAAGTCTTTTGGTAACTCCTTTAGGGCTCCAATGGTTAGGAGCGACTGGACCTCTTGTAAGAGGAATTGCTCGTGAGAGGGGTCCCTGAAGAGGGACGAGGAGGGAGGGTGGGAAGGTGGGGTTGAAACAAATTGAAGATGGTATCCCAACTCCATCCTGCGCAGGACCCAACGATCTGAAGTTAGGTGGGACCACACAGGGAGGAAATGGGAGAGGCGGTTGTAAAAGAAAGGAGAAGGATCAGGGAAAACAACTGGTGGGCCGTCCTCGGGCATCCCATCAAAAGTTCTGTTTGGGCCCTGCCGGTGGTTTGGGAGGGGGCTGATTTTGCCCCCCTTGGGGGCAAGACTGCCTCCATCGATTCCCTCGGCCACGCCTTCTGCTGAAGTCCTGTCGTGGCCTAGGCAAGGAGTAAGTACGGTGAGGCTGGGGCCGGAAGGTCCTGCGTTGGGTCACTGGTGTGTGCATCTCCAGCAAGCGCATTATTATGTGATTATCCTTCAGACTTCGTAATCTGGGATCAGTCTTGTCTGAGAAGAGCCCCTGGCCTTCAAAGGGCAAGTCCTGAATAGTTTTTGTAATTCAGGAGGAAGGCCTGATACCTGGAGCCAGGAGATATGCCTCATCGTCACTCCTGATGCCAAAGTCCTCGCCGCAGAGTCCATTATGTCCAGAGAAGCTTGGAGAGAGGTTCTCGCCACCTTGTTACCCTCCTCAAGCAGGGACGCAAATTCCTGGTGGGAATCCTGGGGAAGAAGCTCCATAAACTTCCCCAAGGACATCCATGTGTTATAGTTATACCTACTTAGGAGGACTTGCTGGTTTGCCACCGTAAGTTGAAGGCCCCCGACAGAATATATTTGGCGGCCTAGGAGGTCCATGTGCCTAGCCTCCTTGAACTTAGGAGCAGGAGCTTGCTGGCCATGATGCTCCCTCTCGTTTACCGATTGAACTACTAGGGAGCAAGGAAGTGGGTGTACGTAGAGATACTCATACTCCTTGGAGGGTACCATGTATTTTCTCTCTACTCCCCTGGCTGTGGGGGGGATCGAGGCTGGGGATTGCCAAATGGTGTCTACATTTGCTTGAATAGTGTGGATAACGGCAGGGCCACTCTAGTAGGTACGTCTGCAGATAGGATGTCCACTACAGGGTCCTCTATTTCGGGGACCTCCTCCATTTGCAGATTCATATTCTGCACCACCCGTCTCAAGAGATCTTGATGTGTCCTTAGATCAACTGGGGGAGGGTTGGAGGAGGATGTTCCTGCCACAGCCTCGTCTGGCAAGGAGGAAGAGGAGAGGCTAGGGACAAGAGGGTCCTGAGGGGGCTCTTGTTCTTGAGGAGCGGCATCAGACTCAGGTGGGACCTGGGTGTCTGCAGGGGGTACTGAAGCCTCATCCGTACCCGGGGGGGGGTGGGGGGCGGCTTATGGTTGCCTCTAGTGTCCGGTGTTCTGACGGGGCACACCGTGGTGCAACTGAGGGAACACCTTGGGCTTGGTGGTACGCCCACAGTGTCCAGAAAGACCACTGATGGGGTCCTTGCTCGTGGCTCTGGTTCTCAGGAAAGTATGGCTGGGGACATCCGAGTCACGATCCTATGGACAGGAAATGCTACCAGCCTGTGATGACACTGAGGTGTGTCTCGACGGCCAAAGTGGTGCTGATAGACTCTGAGAGGGAGAAACATCTCGGGGTTGGTCTTTCCGGGGACGGTATTGGGAGCTGTAACGGTATAGCGAGGGAGACCGGGACCTATGACCGAAGCAGTGCCGGGAGGTCGACCAGGATCTCGAGTCTCTTCGCCTGCAGCAGCTGCGAGATGCGCGGTGCCGTGAAAGGTGCTGGGAGTCGGATAAGTATCATGAGTATCTGGCAGGTGAACGGGAGGCCGAGCAGTGCTGCGAGTACGACCAGTACCGCGATGGAGAGCGGTGCCAGGACTGCTATTTGCGTTGGGACTGGGATCGGCGGCGTGACCAAGATCGGCGGCATGACCAAGATCTTGAACAATGCCTCTCAGCGGCTCCCATGGAGGGCGGCCTCAGCAAGGCAGGCTTGCCAATAGATTGGATGACCCACACCGGCGGTGCTCGGGGTTGAGGGGATCGCGATAATGGAGACCGCGCTAAATCCCGTGCCGTAGAGAAGGCCTCCGGCATGGATGGGAGAGCAAGCTCGACCACCGCGTGAGCCGGGGAGATTTTGAGCACCGGACTCAATAGCCCTTGTGGGACCGGAATCAACAGTGCCGCACCCTGTGGTGCCACACTCGGTGGTGCCGTGGCAGATAACGGTGCCGGGCGATCCGTCGTCAACAGGCGCTCCTTCTGTGTGCCAAAGCAGCCTGAGAGCTGTGTTGCTTCCTGGGCCGCAGGGACAGGGAGCGGTGCCTAGCAGACGTCGGTGCCAGTGACGGTCGGTGCCGTGGCTCCTTTGTGGTACCGGAGTGGTCCAGAGCCGAAGGTGTGCTCCTCATAGATGCAGGCTGTTGAGCACTTGGCACCGACGTTGCAGGGCTAAGAGCCGCCTCCACGAGGAGCTGTTTCAGTCGAAAGTCCCACTCCTTCTTCGTCCTCAGTTTAAATGACTTACAGATGCAGCATTTTTCAGGAAGGCGGGATTGCACTAGGCACTTGAGGCAGCAGCCGTGGGGATCCCCTATTGACATCGGCTTTTGGCACGCCGAGCACGGTTTGAATCCCGGTGTCCTGGGCATGAGCCCGGCATCGGGGTGGAGGAAAGGGGCTAATCCTCAATCCCCCCTCAACTATATACACTAACTATATATACACAACAACTAACACTAACTACAACTGTAAAAACTCCAACTATAAAGACAATTAACAGTAAAGAACGAGTAAGCTAGGGAAGTGGAGATCAGCAAAGCTGCACTCCACAGTTCCAACGACCATCATGGGTGGTAAGAAGGAACTGAGGGGCCGTTGGGTTGGCACAGGTATATATCCAGTGCCATAATGGCGCCACTCCAGGGGGTGACCCAGCCGACCCACTGAGTGTTGCTAGGGTAAAAATCTTCCAATGAACGTGCACGTGGCACACACATCTGTAGTAAGTGAAGGCCCTGATAAAGGCCCAATATGAGGCCTGAGACCTGAGCTAAAGTAATGGTCAAGACTTTGCTAACATAAAGCAAAGTTAAGCTGTGAGCCAGAGGCAGGCTCTGCTCACAGAAGCTGGTAAGGAAAGGGCTAAAAGGTACTGAACACTAGAGATCAGAACATTCACGTACTTGCACATTCCACACAGATAACAAGGAACAGACTGACCCATCCCAATGAGGGGGGCAAAAGGGTAATATGATGGATAGAGTTGTGTTGTTCAAACCAACATGTACAAGGTGAGAGGTGGCACCTTACTACTTAGAGGGGTTGCACCTCAATACGTCAGAAGTGATGTGTAACTTGTTTGTACCTGTGTATAAGAATGCATCCCTGAGACGGTGTCTTTGTCCGGCCGAGGGGGCAGTGGAAAGTCCCGCCACTGACTGAGCCAAGTCCATTGATCGTGGGCACATATTAGTAGTATGCCCTGTAGAGTAACAATCTAGGGGGAACTATCGTTGTGTCCAATACGGTAATAAACCTGGCCGACGTGCCTTCGTACCTTACTAGACTCTGTGGTCATTGGGGGTTCCCTTTGGGTCTGCTGTGTCAGCTATTTGTGCAGAGCTGGGGCAGCACAAGAGGGAACACACGCATGCAGCCGAGTGATACCAACAAGGAGAGAGCAGAGCAGAGCACCACACCAGTAGCATCTGACAACACCTCTGACAACAACACCTAATTGGTATCGATATGAGCAAGCACTCGAAGAAGAACTCCCCATAATCCTTTTAGGTGAAGGTTCCTCTCCTTGTCTTGTTGTGATGCCTCTCTTTGTTTTGTTGTGAACTCCGGGCTCCGGGAGCTGCTTAACAAAAAACCAAACACAGCTACTGTTTGCTGTGAATGAGTAGAGGGAGGCAGGGGGGCTCCCTTTGGAACACCCACAGCTAATGTTTGCTTGAGGAGAGAGGCGGCGTGTGGGGGGAAGGGGGGGAGGTCCATTTTGGCGAGCGGCTGCTTCTCTGGTCTGTGAGAAAAAAAAAAACCCGCTGCTGTTTGCTTTCAGTGAGTGAGGGGTGGGGGTGGGGGGTCGGAACTTGCAAGGCAGAGTGCTGACATTCTCAGCACTCCAAAAACCCACTCACTCTCTCTCCACGCTCCCTGTCACACTCCACCCCACCCCACCCCCCTTTTGAAAAGCATGCTGCAGCCACTTGAATGCTGGGATAGCTGCCCATAATGCACCACTCCCAATGCCGCTGCACATGCTGCAAATGTGGCCACATCAGTGCGCTGTCAGCTGTCCATGTGGACAGACTGCCACGCTTTCCCTACTCAGCTGTACAAAGGCAGGTTTAACTCCCAGCACGGTACTGCTGCAAGTGTAGCCATACCCTGAGCATCTGTGTGATAAGTAACTCTGGCCCAGCAGCTCTGACTTCAGCAGCCTGCCTCTCACACCCCAAGCACATTCTGGTTTGGGGGGAGTAGGCTCAGTGTTTGAAGAGAAGGGCAGGGGTAGGAATCTTCTGTTCATTATGCTGGACCTAACCCCCCATTTTACTTGAGCAAATACGAGCTATTTGACACTGTGCAATACTGTTCCTGTGCTCTGTTCCCAAAGCGTTCTGAAGCAGGGGGGAGGGGAGGGTCCTCTGTGTCACTGGCATATTGGGGTGATACTGAAACAGGACAAAGTAGAGATATCATTGCGAGGCTGGCATGAAACTTCACTCTTAATTTCCCCTACCAAGAAGGGAGAGGATTGAAATCCTTACCCAGTGAGGTCACATTCTCATGGTTCTGCTGCATGATGTCTCTGCAGAGAGCTCTCTGGGCAGGGTCCAGCAGAGCCCACTCTTCCCCGGTGAAATACACAGCCACTTCCTCAAAGGTCACTGGCCTCTGAAAGAGCAAGAGTCCAACACTCAGTACCTTTTGCCCCACTCACAGCCTCACTATTTGTGGGGTAGAGGAGCCCATCAAAGGGAAGCTCTGGGTGGATTGCAGTCAACAGAGTCCAACCCCCACCCTGTTCAGAGCATCCAGGAAACACCAGGGCAGTTGTCAGCAACCTTTCAGAAGTGCTGTGCTGAGTCTTCATTTATTCACTCTGATTTAAGGTTTTGAGTGCTGGTAATACATTTTAATGTTTTCGGGAGGTCTCTTTCTATAAGTCTATAATATATAACTAAACTATTGTTGTATGTAAAGTAAATAAGGTTTTAAAAATGTTTAAGCAGCTTCATTTAAAATTAAATAAAAATGCAGAGCATCCCGGACCGGTGGCCAGGACCCAGGCAGTGTGAGTGCCACTGAAAATCAGCTCACGTGTCACCTTCAGCACACGTACCATAGGCTGCCTATCCCTGCATCAGGATGAGGGGACAAAGCGAGAGCTCCTTGTCTCTCCCAGCAGACCCATCACATACCTACTAGCCACAGACTGATAGAGGAGAGGGAGGCCATAGCCAGATCAGAGGAGAGCTCCCTAGTAGGAAGCCCAACACCATCCCCATTGCGAGGAGCTCGATATGAGGAGAGGAATCTCCCCTAAGCCTGACTCGTCGGTGCCCTCTTCATATCTCACAGCAGCTGCTGTTAGTCGGGTCAGGCTCCAGCACTACGAGTATGGTCAGTTTTCCTAGCAAAGTCTAGGTGGGTTATTTTCTGTTTAACAAATTAGGGCATTTCCACTTCCAAACCTTATGAGTCTGTTCCTAGAATCTAGGCTCCTTAATAAACAACTCCCAGCAGGTTTGCCACACTCTGTCTTCCTCCCTTTCTCCACCCTGTGCATTTCCTGCCCAGCTCCAATCTCCAAACCAGACTGTGCAAACCTTCCTATTTCCGGTGTATTTGCTGTTTCTCCTTCCTGCAGAAACCCACCAGCAACCCTCTGATAATCCCTACCTGAACAGGCTCCTCTGGAGCCATTTCTCTTCCCTCTCCCATGGGAGGATGGGATGAGCTGGAGCGAAACATGGACGTCATTCTGCAGCCTGGGAGGGTGAAAAGGGCAGTTGTGGAGGTTTCAGAACAGGTTTTAGTTAATTTCACATCACGATTCCCCCAGGCCCTTTCCCTCCAGACAGACATCCTAGACTCTGCCGTGCTGGGAACATGCTTGATCTCTTCATTACAGTGTAGACCTGGCCCCTCCTGCCAGGCTAAGCCCACAGACACATTTTTAAACTCCCTTCTCCCTCCTCTCACCCCGTAACAAAGTCTCTGAACACAAGGCTAGAAAAGAGCAGAACCAAAGGAGCCACTGTGGGGGATTCCCTTGGACACTGGCCCCAGGTAGGGAGAATATGGAGTCAGGAACTGGCTTTTCCTCTGTCTGAGCCTTTTCTTGTTCACTGGAAAGCGGTTCTGCCCAGGGATGCTGCAATACCTGTGTCTGGTGGACTAGAGAGCTGGAAATCTCTCCCCCCACTCATTTCTCCCACTGCCCCTTTCAGTCTCTCCTTCCCCTGTCCTCTCTCCCTGCTCCTCTGGCTGGGAAATTCCCATTCCTGGGGGCTTTGCTCTCTCATGGCTGGATTTTCTCTTGGCAATTGCTAATGGGAGGAGAAGCTGTTTGTATAGAGTCACTTTCTTGCTAGTCCCCAGCACTTTCCCTGAGGTTTTTCAGTTACCTGGAGTCTGTGGTAGAATTCGTATTAACAAGGCCCAGAGCTGCCCCAAGGGGCTAGTACAAACTGGAAAAGGTCATCACCTGGGCTGGGCAGAGAAGTAGCTTTAATTAAGGTCACATCTCAGCACAGAACTCCTGCTGGGGGAGCAGCAGCTACTAAGCCTGGTCTCCCAGATTACAATGGAGGCTGCAGCATCTGACCCAGGAAGCTGAATCTCAATATCCTGAGCAGAGAAGGACAGAGTGTTTGAGCAGCTTTCCTCCTTTAGCTCTCTGGGGAGAGCAGCTAATGAGAGACCCTCCTCACAGTGAGAATTACTGATCTCATTTGCCCCACTGTCCATCTGGAGTCACTCCTTGTCTTTCTATGCAGCAACTGTGAGGCCTGGTCCACACTACAGCGGTAAATCGATTTAAACAGTGTTAAATTGATTTAACGCTGTACCCGTCCACACTACAAGGCACTTTAAATCGATTTCAAGGGCTCTTAAAATTGATTTATGTACTCCTCCCCAACGAGAGGAGTAACCATAAAATCGATATTACTATATTGATTTAGGGTTAGTGTGGATGGAAATCGAAGTTATTGGTCTCATTCTTTTACTGAGCTACCCAGAGTGCACCGCTCCGGAAATCAATGGTAGCCTAGGACCATGGATGCACACCACCGAATTAATGTGCCCTAGTGTGGACGCATAAAATCGATTTTATAAAACCGGTTTTAATAATTTCAATTTTATGCTGTAGCGTAGACGTGGCCTGATTAACAATGTTCTCAATGAAACCAGATTTCAGAAAGAATGAGTCCAGAATGCTGTGGAAGAGACCATCGTGTGCCAGTGCTGACCCCCTTCTCACCTCCCTCACCCCCTAGACCTAGGAAAAGGACTTCAGGGGATGGGGCATGAATATTCCCTATGGGGACCGGAAATTCCTGCAGTTTTCAAGGGGGAGAAAAGAAAAATCTGTGATTTCACCTCACAGTGTTTGATAAGTGGATAGAAAGTTATAGGGTGAGTGGGCCTGGCTGGGGGCTGTCTGGCAGTGCTTGGAGCCAGGATTCTGGCACAAGCTGATCTCAGGGAGCAGAATCATGGTTAGTAGCAGTCCCCAGACACCTCCCAGTACCTGGAGCCCAGAGCTCACAGCCAGGGGTTCCAGATACCCCCACAACCCCATTCAGGGTCCCGCCAGATCTTCCCTGGCACCCAGTCCCCAGAGTCCCTGGCCAGGGACCTCAGATACCCCCCAGAGCCCCCACCAGCCACAATGAGAGCTGGACACTGGTGAAATGGAGAGAAAATGGGGCATAATTGGGGGAGGGGAACAGGGAACTTCTAAGGGATTTGGGGGTGGGGGGTCACCCTGGATGTTGTTCGCTGCTCCCTAGAGAGAAAGGGGATGGGGGAGGCCTCCATGGGAGGGGGCAGCGATAAATCCGAGGGGATCTCAGCTCCCCCTTCTCTCTACGCTCCTCGGGGGTCACCGGCTCTTCCTCCCCCCAACCATGTCCAGGCTGCAAGCACACTTTCCACCCGCCCCTTTCCCAGGTCTCCCCGCGGGACCCCCCGCTCGGTTTCACCACCTCCCGGCGCCCCATGCAGGGACCCCAGTGGGGCCGGTCCCCCCCGTCGGGCCCCAGGGGACGCTGGGCTCAGGCAGGGACAGCAGCTCCGAGCCATCCGCGGGCACAGCCCCATAGAGCAGATCTCGGCGCTGCGAGATGCCGGGTCCCTGCCTCCTTCCCCATCTCGACCACTAGGGCAGAGTCACCATCCTGCCCCGCCCCCCCGACTCGCTCCAGTACCTAGAGGCTGCAGCTCCGCAGCGGGGGCGGAGCCTGGGCTGCGCACGGGGCGGTTAATGAAGGTCTCTCCCGCCGCCATCTGCGCATGCCCAGTGCTCCAAGGTTACAAACCCTTCTCCGGCCCGGGAGAGGCTCCAACGGCCCCGCACGGGCCAGGCAGAATCGCAGCGCCTCGCGCGCATTCGCGCTCCAGCTCCGCCTCCCTCGCTGACATCACTTCCGCTGCGGGGAGAGCTCGGAACTACATCTCCCAGCCTGCCCCGGGGGCGCGTCCGCTCTCCAGCCCAGCTAAGGGAGGGGTTCAGCAGCTGAAACTGCGCATGCTCCGTGCGAGCCCCGGTGAGGGACGGAGAATAAATCTGGTATTGCCGCCTCGGTGTGAGCCAGTGAGTGAGAGACCCCTGGGGCGGGGCGGGAAAGTGACTCTCGGCCCCGGGGAACCTGGGAGAAGCCTCGGAAGTTCCTCGGCCCCAGGAGCTGCAGCAGGATCCGCCCGGGCCCCGCTGGAATGGGGGGGGGCCGGAGCCTGGGGCCCTGTGGGGGGGAGTCGGGCTGGAAGGTGGGAAGCTGGAGTTGCGGGGGGGCGGGAAGGTCGATGGGACCTGGGGCGGGGGGAGTTCAACTGTCTCTGGGCAGCCAGGAAATTCCCGGGGTGGGGAACTGGCGGGCGGGGGAAGGGGAGTTAATTGGATCCTGTCCCTGTTTGCGCCTCTCACCCCTGATACAAATTCTCTCTGGTTCTGCCCCTTTTCTCTCTCTGCATCTCACAGGGGTGTAAAATCCGGGGAGATTCCCCCCTCCCCCTCCAATGATCCGCTCGCTCGATTCCTCTGTTTCCCCCCGGTCTCTCCATAATTCTCAAATGTCCGCATAAAATCTCTCCAAATTGGGGGATTTTCCCTCCCATTTTATCTGCAGCGATTTGTCCTTGTGTAGGTGGGAAATTGTTGCGCTGGGTCATTCCCCAGAACGTGGCTGCCCCTGGCGTGGGGATGCAATGAGATGCCCGTTCCCTGCCAGTTTGGGGATCCCAGTTACTGCCCCCTAACTACCAACACAGTTGTTCCCCAGCCACCAGTTTCCATTCACTTGCCCATCCCCCACTGTTCTCCCCTTCTCTCATCCAGGGACCTTCCAACTCCCCCACTCCCCTTTTGCCCTCTTAAAACAGCTCCTCAAAGGACTCCCTGCTGCCCATGTGAATGATGAGGGTGGCAGGAACAATCACTTTCTGTATATGTATTGGATTAGTCATATAAAATCCAGTCCAACGGTCCCCCTTTTCCCTCTAGTTATTAAACAGCAATATAAAATCCCCTCAGATCTTGGTGGTGTTCATAGAATCATAGGGTTCAAAGGGACCTCAGGAGGTATCTAGTCCAACCCTCTGCTCAAAGCAGGGCCAATCCACAACTAAATCCTCTGACAGATTTTTACCACAGATCCCTAAATAGTCCCCTCAAGGATTGAGCTCACAACCCCGGGTTTAGCAGGCCAATGCTCAAACCACTGAGCAATCACTCCTCCTTCTCTCATGTTATCAATTGCGTAGTTTCTGACACGTATTCTCTGCAAATCTCAAAGACTGATCAAAAATATCCTAAACCCCAATTTTTATCTAATTGTCTATTTCTAATTGACTATGGCCTGAGATTTTTTCCCTGTCTCTCTAATTATAAAATACTAAGAAAATCTCAAATGTACACCTTTTCTCAGATTCCTGAACATGGATATAAAATGTTGGCAAATGTTGCCCATTTTCTCTCTAATCAGTTATCAAATATTGACGTGAAACATTCAGATTTTACCTCGTATCAATAACTGATATAAAATCCCTCTGAGGTTTCACTTTCCTCTCTAAACGTATTTAATACCCATCAAATCCAGAGGCCTCCCCCTGTTTGGGGGATCAATGGTTCCCAGCTGGTAACAGGAGAGTTGGCTAGACCCTTTTCTTTTCTCCAGCTGGCACTGGGTGAGGAGGTCACTGTGAGTGCAGCATGGGTCCAGAAGTATCCCAGAGCCCATGACAAATGGTCTCTGTGAGGGGTTGCTTCCCGCAGTGCTAAGATGTAGCTAGTGACAGGGCCTGGACCTTTCTTGCCCTGCAGGCCTTCCATTCTCCTGTTAAAGAAGCACCCCCCCCAGGGCTCCCTCTGCTTGTGTGACTGTCCAGCAGGGGGCAGTGATAACTTTCTATCCACTTAGCAGACACAGTGCGGTAACAGTGTTGCTGGGGTAGGGGATGGGGTGTCTGTGAGGGGAGATTGCAGTGAAGGGGCATTGTGGGTGGGGGCGGCTTCTGGGTGACTGGGCAGGGGTACCCTAATCAAATTGGTGGGTTCTGGAGGTTCGAGGGGGGGAGTTCTGATGTGCCCAGCGCTCATGTGCCTTGGAGTTGGGTATCACTGGGGACTTGTTGGTGCAGAACAGTGAGGGTGGGCGTCTCTTGGGGAGGCGGGGCAGGGGGTTAGAGGGAGTCTGGTGCTGTGCCAGGGGCTCAGTCATGTCCAATGCACAGAACTGGGTGGGGGAGTCCCAGGCGTTAGGTCGAGATGCCAGGCAAGCAGAGGGAGGGGTCCCTCTGTAAAGCATCAGGGGGTCCCAGGCAAACGGCATGGCAGATCCTGCTGGAGGACAGGTGAGGGTGCTAGGCAGACAGTAGGGGAATCCTGGGCAGGCAGTGAGGGACTGAATTCCCAGTGAGGGGTCCCCTGAGGGGAGTGGTCCCTGGCTGTTGGGGGTTCTTGGTAGAGGGAACCCTTTAGGATTCCTAGCCTGCCAGTGATGGTCTGGTGGGGGTTCTCTGGCCAGTGGGGTGCTGAGGGGTATCTGGAGTCCCTGTTCAGGGACTTTAGGGGTTGAGTCCCAGGGAATATCTGGTGGGACCCTGACAGTAGGGTCTGGGCTCTGGGTCCTGGGGGTGTCTGGGGGGCCCTGGATGGAGGTTCTAGGGGCTGCTACTAATCATGCTCCTTCTCTCTGATCAGCTTGTGCCAGAATCCTGGCTCCAAGCACTGCCCAGCATTCCCCAGCCACACCCAGTCATCATGATAACTTTCTATCCACTTACCAAACATCTTGAAAACTCCAGGACCTTCCAGTTCCATTGGGAAAATTTGTGCCCCGAGTCCTTATACTAGATCTGATGCGTGAGGCATGTGGAAAGGAGGCTAGAAATGCCACACAATGGTCTCTTCCACAGCATTCTGGACTCATTCTTTCTGAAATCTGGTTTCATTGAGAACATTGTTAATCCAGAGTCAGTGCATGGAAAGACAAGGAGTGACTCCAGATGCACAGTGGGGCAAATGACATTAGCAATTCTCCCAGTGAGGAGAGTCTCTCATTAGCTGCTCTCCCCAGAGAGCTAAAGGAGGGAAGCTGCTAAAACACTCTGTCCCTCTCTGCTCAGGATATTGGGGTTCAGCTTCCTGGGTCAGATGCTGCAGCCTCCATTGTGATCTGGGAGACTAGGCTTAGCAGCTGCTGCTCCCCTAGCAGGGTTCTGTGCTGGGATGTGAGCTTAAATGAAAGCTGCTTCTCTGCCCGACCCAGGGGATGACTTTCTCCAGCTGGTACTAGCCCATTGGGGCAGCCCTGGGCCCTGTTAATGCAAATTCTGAGCCAGAGTCTCCAGGTGACTGAAAGACCTCAGGAAAAGTGCTGTGGACTGGCAAGACAGTGACTCTGCGCAAACAGCCCCTCGTCATTTCTCCTCCCATTAGCAATTGCCGGGAGAAAATCCTGCCATGGGAGAGCAAAGCCCCCAGGAATGGGACTTTCCCAGCCAGAGGAGCAGGGGGAGAGGACAGGGGAAGGAGAGACTGAAAGAGACAGTGGGAGAAATGAGTGGGGGGAGAGATTTCCAGCTCTCTAGTCCACCCAGACACAGGTATTGCAGCATCCCTGGGCAGAACCACTTTCCAGTGAACAAGAAAAGGCTCAGACAGAGGAAAAGCCAGTTCTTGACTCCATATTCGCCCTGCTGGGGTGTGACTGCCGTGGGGTCAGTGTCTGAGGGAATCCCCCACAGTGACTCCTTTGGTTCTGCTCTTTTCTAGCCTTGTGTTCAGAGACTTTTTTACGAGGTGAGGGGAGGGAGAAGGGAGTTTAAAAATGTGTCTGTGGGCTTAGCCTGGCAGGAGGGGCCAGGTCTACACTGTAATGAAGAGATCAAGCATGTTCCCAGAACGGCAGAGTCTAGGGTATCTGTCTGGAGGGAAAAGGCCTGGGGGAATCGTGCTATGAAATTAACTGAAGCCTGTTCTGAAACCTCCACAACTGCCCTTCTCACCCTGCCAGGGCTGCAGAATGACGTCCATGTTTTTATCCAGCTCATCCCATCCTCCCATGACACAGGGAAGAGAAATGGCTGCAGTGGAGCCAGCTCAGGTACGGATTATTTTTTTGAGGGGGGGTTGGTGGGTTTCTACAGGAGGGAAAGGGACAGCAAATACACCGGAGATGGGAAGGTTTGCACAGTTTGGTTTGGAGGTTGGCACGGGGCAGGAAATGCACAAGGTGGAGAAAGGAAGGGCAGGGGGTGACAAACCTGCTGGGAGTTGTTTAATCAGTGGCCTAGATTCTAGGAATGGCCTCATAAGGTTCGGAGGTAGAAATACTCTAGTTTGTGGAGCAGAAAATAACCCAGCTACTTGGGGCTGGGAAAACTGACCAGACTCGTAGTGCTGGAGCCTGACTCGACTAACCAGTGACTGCTGTGAGATATGAAGGGAATACCCACCAGTGAGGGTTAGGGGAGATTCCCTTCCCTTCATATCCAGCTCCTCAAAATGAGGAGGCTATTGGGTTTCCTACCAGGGATCTCTCCCTGGTCCCTACTAGGGCCTCCCTCTCCTCTATCAATCTGTGGCTAGTAGGTATATGATGGATTTGCTGGGAGAGATAAGGGGCTGTCTCTTTGTCCCCTAACTCTGATGTTTCCTGGATGCTCTGAGCAGGTTGGGGATGGGACTTTGACTGCAATCCACCTAGGGCTTCCCTTTGATGGACTCCTCTCCCCACAAATAGTGGGGCTGTGAATGGGGCAGCAGATATTGAGTGTTGGACTCTTGCTCTTTCAGGGGCCGGTAACCTTCGAGGAGGTGGCTGTGTATTTCACCAGTAAAGAGTGGGCTCTGCTGGACCCCACTCAGAGGGCTCTCTACTGGCATGTCATGCAGGAGAACTATGAGAATGTGACCTCACTGGGTAAGGGTTACTGTCCCCTTTGTTCTTGAAAGGGGAAATGGAGAGTTAAGGTTTACGCCAGCCCCACAATGCCACTTCCACTCTGCCCAGTCTCAGCATCACCTCAATATGCCAGTGAAACGCACACTACCAGAGACCCTCCCCTGCTGCAGAATGCTTTGGGAACAGAGCACAGGAGCCGTATCGCACAATGTGAAATATCTCCTGTTTGCTCAAGTAAAACTGAGGGTTAAGTGCAGCATAATTAGCAGAAGCTTCCTAGGGGTCACCAGATGAAATTAATAGGCAGCAGGTTTAAAGAAAATAAAAGGAATTTCTTCTTCAAGCAGCGCACAGTCAACTTGTGGAACTCCTTGTCTGAGGAGGTTGTGAAGGCTAGGACTATAACAGGGTTTAAAAGAGAACTGGATAAATTCATGGTGGTTAAGTTCATCAGTAGCTATTAGCCAGGATGGGTAAGGAATGGTGTCCCTAGCCTCTGTTTGTCAGAGGATGGAGATAGATGGTAGGAGAGAGATCACTTGATCATTGCCTGTTAGGTTCACTCCCTCTGGAGCACCTGGCATTCGCCACTGTCGGTAGATGGGATACTGGACTAGATGGACCTTTGGTCTGAACCGGTACGGCCATTCTTATGTTATGTATGTATGTTTGCATTTGGTGCAAGGAGCTCCTGGCCCTCAGAGACCATATGGAGGGATTGGAGGCCAGAGTGTTGGAACTGGAGGAGCTAAGGGAGGCAGAGAAGTATGTTGATGAGGCTTTCTGGGACACTATAAAATTGTCCCAACTCCGGTCAGACAGCCCCCACACTGTTGAGGAGGATGAAAGGCCCAGGGAATGAGAGCAGTCAACGGGAGCAGAGGGAAAGCTTCTCATAGTTGGGACCCTCCTTCCAGATAGTGTTGGGGTAACCTCTTGCACTGAGTTTACCTCACCGGGGGAGGGAACTCCAGTCATTAAGAAAAGGCAGCTGTTAGTAATGGGAGATTTGATCATTCGAAACAAGGATATCTGGGTTTGTGATGACCAGGAGAACCGTATGGTGACTTGCCTTGAGAAATCCACAACCTACACACCAGGCAGGCATCTAGATAGATTTATGTGTAGTGCTGGGGAGGAGCCAGTGCTCACTGTACATGTAGATACCAATGACATAGGGAAGGGTAGGTGAGACCTCCTGGAGGCCAAATGTAATCTGCTAGGAAAGAGACTGAAATCCAGGACCTCTATGGTAGCATTTTCAGAAATGCTCCCAGTTCCACGTGCAGGGCCAGGTAGGCAGGCAGAACTTCAGAGTCTCAATGCGTGGATGAGATGATGGTATAGAGAGATGGGGTTTAGATTTATTAGGAACTGGGGAAACTTTGGGGATGGGGGAGCCCATACAGGAAGGATGGGCTCTACCTAAACCAAAGTGGATCCAGACTGCTGACACTTAACATTAAAAAGGTTGCAGAGCAGTTTTTAAACTAAGAGATGTGGGGGTAAGCCAATGGCTTCAGAGGAGCACGTGGATCAGACCGAAACATCTCTTAGAGGAGAGTGTAATGATAGAGAGTTTTCTAGTTTTAGTCAGGAAGAGAGGCTGGAAGAGGATAAAGTAGGGGCCAGATCAGACGAGAAGCATTCACACACAAAAGAATCTAACAGATCAGAAAAGGGCAGACAAATAAACAGTGACAAGTTTTTAAAGTGCTTGTACGCAAATGCTAGAAGTGTAAATAATAAGATGGGTGAATTAGAGTGACTTGTGTTAAAAGAGGATATTGACATAATAGGCATCAGAGAAGCCTGGTGTAGTGAGGACAATCAATGCAACACAATCATTCCAGGGTACAAAATATATTGGAAGGACAGAGCAGGTCAGACTCGGGGTGGGGAGGGGGAGTGACACTGTATGCCAAAGAAAATGTAAACTCAAATGAAGTAAAAATCTTAAATGAAACCACATGTTCCATAGAATCTCTATGGATAGTAATTCCATGCTCTAATAAGAATATAATAATAGGGATCTATTATCGACCACCTATCAAATACAGTGATAGTGAGGGTGAAATGCAAAGGGGGATTAGAGAGGCTATTGAAATAAAGAACTCCGTAATAGTGGAGGATTTCAATTATCCCTATATTGACTGGGTCCATGTCAGCTCAGGACAAAGTGCAGAGAGAAAATTTCTCGATACTTGAAATGACTGTTTCTTGGAGAAGCTGGTACAAGAACCCGCAAGGGGAGAAGCAATTCTCCATTTAGTTCTGAGTGGAGCGCAGGATCTTGTCCAAGAGATAACTATAACACCACTTGGAAATAGTGATCATAATATAACAAAATTTAAAATTCCTGTTATGGGAAGAACAGCTCAACACTGTGGCATTTAATTTCAGAAAGGAGAACTAAGCAAAAATGAGCGGGTTAGTTTAACAGAAATTAAAAGGTACAGTGACTAGAGTGAAATCCCAGCAAGCTGCATGGATGTTTTTCAAAGACACAATATTAGATGCCCAACTTAAATGTATACCCCAAATTAAAAAACATAGCAAAAGAACTAAAAAGAGCCACTGTGGCTTGGCTTAACCACGTAAAAGAAGCAGAAGAGATAAAAAGGCATCTTTTAAAAAGTGGAAGTCAAATCCTAGTGAGGTGTATATAGAAGGGAGCATAAGTGCTGCCAAATTAAGTGTCAAAATGTAATAAGAAAAGCCAAAAAGGAGTTTGAGGAACAGCTAGCCAAAAACTCAGAAGCTAATAACAAAATGTTTAAGTACATCAAAAGCAGGAAGCTTGCTAAACAGCTAGTGGGGTCCCTGGACGACTGAGATACAAAAGGAGCCCTTAAAGACGATAAAGTCATTGCGGAGAAACTAAATGCATTCTTTGCTTCAGTCTTCATGGCTGAGTATGTTCGCGAGAAGTTGAAGTGTCACTTGAGGTAGTTTTGGAACTAATTGATAAACTTAAGTGTAAGAAGTCACCGGAACCAGATGGTATTTACCCAAGAGTTCTGAAGGAACTCAAATGTGAAATTGGAGAACTATTAGCTATGGTTTGTAACCTGTCCTTTAAATCAGCTTCTGTACCCAATGACTGGAAGATTGCTAATGTAACACCAATATTTCAAAAGGGCTCTAGAGGCGATCCTGGCAATTACAGACCGGTAAGTCTAACGTCTGTGCCAGGCAAATTAGTTGAAAAAATAGTAAAGAATAAAATTGTCAGGCATATAGAAGAACTAAAATTGTTGGGCAAAAGTCAACATGGTTTCTGTAAAAGAAAATCATGTCTTACTAGTCTATTAGAGCTCTGTGGTGGTGTCAACAAACGTGGGCAAGAAGGATCCAGTGGACATAGTGTACTTAGATTTCCAGAAAACCTTTGGCACAAGGTCTCTAACCAAAGGCTCTTAGATAAATTAAGTTATCATGGGATAAGAGGGAAGATCTTTTCATGGATTGAGAACTAGTTAAAAGACAGGGAACAAAGGGTAAGAATAAATGGTAAATTTTCCAAATGAAGAGGAGTAACTAGTGATGTTCCCCAAGGGTCAATCCTAGGACCAATCCTATTCAACTTATTCATAAATGATCTGGAGAAAGGGGTAAACAGTGAGGTGGCAAAGTTTGCAGATGATACTAAACTGCTCAAAATAGTTAAGACCAAAGCAGACTGTGAAGAACTTCAAAAAGATCTCACAAAACTAAGTGATTGGGCAACAAAGTGGCAAATGAAATGTAATGTGGATAAATGTAAAGTAATGCACATTGGAAAAAATAACCCCAAGTATTTATACAATATGATGGGGGCTAATTTACCTACAACTAATCAGGAAAAATCTTTTAGTCTTTGTAGATAGTTCTCTGAAGACATCCAGCAGTGTGCAGTGGAAGTCAAAAAAGCAAACAGGGTATTAGGAATTATTTTAAAAGGGATATTCTCTGTATTATTGTCTGTCTTACTGCCCTTATATAAATCAGTGGAAATAACTAATTTAGACCCCACCATTTTATATGTATATTTGGGATTGTTTTCCAATGGGCTGCACTATTTGCTACCCTGACATCTAGTACTGCTGAGATCCTTTATTCAGTAATATCCCTGCCCTTTCTGTTCCCTTTCTCCACTGAGCCCCACACTTATGTTTCCTGCTTCCCTGAGACTCTCCCTCTTTGTCTCTGGACCTGTCTGTCAGCAAGAAGCAGAGCCAGAGAGACTTGCCCTCTGTCTGGAGACTTTCTGGGACGTGGATTTACTTTCTCTATGTTTTAGGGGACTTTGCAATTGAGTGTCAGTGACATTAAGTACAGTACAATCTGGAGTGTTGAACAGCTGTGTCCCCTCAGTTCCCCAGGCTCGAGGTGCCTTTTACACTGCTCTACTGTGAGAGCAGCCACTCCTGGGCAGCTAACATGCAGTCTCCAGCATGTAACTCGCTCCCAGCTACATAGTTTTGAGTGCTGTTAGTCAGCAACTCCCGAATTACAGTACCCTACAGGAGAACCCCAGAAAATTCTCTGCTCCCAGACATCCCCCAGAAATATGCATCTTGTCCTGTCCAGCATACTACTGAACAATGGGAGCTCATGAAATCTGTTAATTCATCAATGGAAAATGACATGCACCAGCCTGGTTATTCCAAATGGAGTTTCTAACACACTTTAATCCAACCACACTGGTTAGATAAAACAATAAACCAAGATTACTTAAAAAAAATTCTGTGACTGGAAGTAATAAGGCATAAAAGTCAGACTTGTTTACAAAAGAAAGGCAAGAAAAAACACAAACTAATGTTTAACTTAACAAGCTAAACTGGATTTAAAACAAATGTTTCTCTCACCATGTGCTGAGACAGGTTGGCTTTCGTTTCAGCCAGGACTCCCTCTAACCCGCCCCTGCTGCCCACATTCCGTTCTTCAGAAGTTGTCATGAGCAGAGGGAAAGGGGAGAGAGTGTCTCATGCATTTTCCTCACTTCTTTTCATAATTCAGTCCTTTGTACTAGAAACAAATTCAGTTCTCAGCTGAGTCATGGTGACAGGCTGTTGTAGATATGAGCTTCAAGTTGTCCCTGTGATGGAATGTGAATGTCTTCTTCACACCTTCCCCTTCCTGGAGAATGGCTATTTGACCAGCTGTTTGCCTTGCTGTCTCTGAGGAACTTAGGGTTAGGGTGCAACCTTTTCAGTAATATCGTACCGTAAAATCTCATCACTTTGCATACAATATTGCTACACATTTTAAGGAGGATATTCAGTAGATTATGTCTTTTCAAATGTTACCTCACAAACCATACAATGATAAATGAAGGGGAGGGGAAGGATCTCCCTTTTATAAACACCCAGCCAGCCAGATTGCTGTAAAATCCTTGTTGGTGTGACTTCTCTGCTTGCTTTACCTGTAAAGGATTAACAAGCCCACAGGTAAAAAAAAGGATTGGGCACCTGACCAAAAGAGCCAATGAAAAGGCTAGAAGTTTTTTAAATGGGACGGTAACTTCCCATTTTTCTGCTGTTCTCTGGAGAAGGCGACACAGAGTAGCAATGCTGTGTATGGCTTGAAGCAGGTTTGAAAATTCATCTTCCATACCTAGAAGAAATGATTTGGACAGGGAATGTTTAGACAGACACAATCAGGTTTATATTTTATATTTTGGCTTTTGGAGCTCCTTTGTGCTATCCCAGATGCTTTTGTTTGCTTCTAAGCTTTAAGCTGAACCCACAGGAAAGCTATTTTGGGTGCTTACAAAAATTGTTTCTTTTAAGATCTGGCCAAAGCCTAAGTTCTGGATGTATTGTTTTCCTTTCCAATTTTAATAAAATTTACCTCTTAAGAACAGGATTGGATTTTTGGTGTCCTAAGAGGTTTGTGCATGTTGTTTGATTAGCTGGTAGCCAGAGCTAATTTTCTTTTTCTTTCTCAGCTCTTTCCCGGAGGGGAGGTAAAAGGACTTGAGGGTACCCCAGAGGGAAGAATTCTCAAGTGCTGCTTCCTGGGTCCAAGGGTTTGGGGGTTTTCTGCATTTGAGTAGTTGCAGAATTTACCAAGCCAAGGTCAAAGAAAAGCTGTAACTTTGGGGGTTTAATACAAGCCTAGAGTTGCACAAATTAATTTTTAGAATCCTGATGGCCCCCCACTTTCTGCACTCGGAGTGACAGAGTGGAGATTCAGCCCTGACACATACTATGAATAAAATTGATCCTAATTTTCTAGAAGAGTGAACATAGGGGCACAGACTTGCACAGTGTCTTTCTGTGTGTTCCCAACATATCTGTGGGTATTTCAGTCCCTCACAAGCAAGGTGTTCGGAATCTTCAAACACCTAGGGAACTGGTCCTGGGAATTCACTGGTTTATTAAGTGACACTGTATGGAATTGAGAGACATTTATATTATTTTTATTTTATTATAAATATCAATATGATGAAATTGCAGTGAATCGTGCTAGATATGCCATGTAAGGTGTCAGTGAAAATGTTATGATTTTCCTCGTTTGATAATTTTTGTATTGTGAGTTATAGATATGTAGGGTATATCTGTATTCCAGACTTGTGTAGTGTTTGAGTGACACCCCCAGACATATTGGCATCAGCACTGCTCAGTCTGTTCGATGGCCCATCCGGGGTCATCATTTTTACCATGAACCCATTGAAAGGATCAAGGGGATACGCCTACTGAGTCAGCAAGACATGCAGGGGTATGCCTGTGTACTGAGACCTCCAAGGCTTTTCCATGCCATGTGCTGTTAAGCTTGTGTTTGGGACACAGGAAATAGAAGCCACTTGGCAAAAGGAATATAAAGGGCAGCTGCATCATCTCCATTTTGTCTTCAATCCCTCTTCCTACCTCTGGAGCAACTTCTCTACAGACTGAACCCTGGAACAAAGGACTGAATGATGTGGATGTGAGAGCCTCTCAAGCCAGAAACTCACCAATACTGCTAAGAACCAGATATATAGATTTCTGAATGTATCTGACTGTTTTCCCATTTTAACAACTTCCTTTTTCTTTCCTTCTTCTATAATAAACCTTTAGTTTAGATGCTTTCTTGCTTATAAACTTTTAGCTTAGATGCTAAGGATTGGCTGGCATCATAATATTCTGGATAAGATCCGAACCTATACAGAGCTGGTAATGTGGCTGACTCTGGGGTCAGAAGAACACTTTGTTTATGTGAGAAGAGTTTTTAAATAACCTCTCACTGTGCTGGACCTAGGTGCTGATTGGTAGTCAAGAGAATTGGAATGCAGTAAAGGGGGCCGTGTGATGTCTTTTTTCAGTTTCTCAATAACCAATGTGGGGGATCAGAAGCACAGTTGGTGACTGATTGGTGAATTGAATTTCCGTGTTAACCCCCGGTTTTGGAAGCATCCGCTCTCCCTTTTTCAGCCTGCCCTGATCTTGGCATTTTCAGTGTGGACTGCCCCAGGCACACTGGGTCACACTAAGCACTGAAGCTAAATTAATAGTGTTTTTTATGACACAGTCATATGAAATCAACTGAACTCCTTTGTTTTCTTTCGTCTGAGCAGGGTTTCCAGTTTCCAAACCTCTCATAATCTCCCAGCTCAAACAAGGGAAAGAGCCGTGGGTTCCAGACCTCCAGGGTTCAGAGGAAAGGGAAATCCTGAGAGCTCCCTACACAGGTGAGGAAAGATTAAACCAACTCAAAATCTGTAAGTGCCTGAAGGAAACATCTGAGATGATTTACAATGTCCTTGGAAGGTTTCTCAGTTCATTATTGTCCCTAGCAGAGGTCATATCCTCAGCGTAAATATAGCTCATGGCTTCCTGTAGACCCTAACAGACACCAGGTAATAGCTTCCTCCCTTCCCCCTGTGAATTTGGATGGGAAGTGAAGGCCGAATTGATCCCCTTCTCTCTTCGGTTTAGGGGAAGAGTTTGGAGGAGTTCAGTTCTTGTTTTTATTTGACCTCTCTCAAGCACTTGTTTTGGTTTGGCTTTCCCCTCTCTATCTCTGTTTGAGGTTTCTGTCTCTTATCACAGCAGGTGATGCAATGCTATGTGAGAAAGAGGAGCAGAATTCTCACCAGGAAAATGTTGAGCAAGTGGCTAAACACAGAGAATTATTGCAAAGATCGAAAAGGCATGTGTCCAGGAGTCATGAGCAGAGAAAATTCCGTGAGATTCAGCACAGACCAGAAAGAGAGCAAGGAAACCATCCAGGGGAGAAAATGGGTACATTTATTTCCTGTCGGGGAACTCAGAAGCATGTCAAGGAAACCACAACACAGCAGGAAATCCTCATGGGCAAGAGGAAAAATACATGCACTGAGTGTGGAAAAACCTTCACTTGCAGCTCATCCCTTTCTGTTCATCAGAGAATCCACACAGGGGAGAGGCCTTATGGATGCTGTGAGTGTGGGAAAACATTCACTTTCAGATCAAGTCTTGTTCATCATATGAGAATCCATACAGGGAAGAGGCCCTATAAGTGCAGTGAGTGTGGGAAAAGCTTCACTCGGAGCTCTCAACTTACTGAGCATCAGAGAATACACACAGGGGAGAGGCCCTATGTATGCATGGAGTGTGGGAAAAGCTTCTCTAGCACCTCAGCCCTTTCTTACCATCAGAGAATCCACACAGGGGAGAGGCCCTTTGAATGCAGTGAGTGTGGGAAAAGCTTCATTCGGAGCTCTCAACTTACTGGGCATCAGAGAATACACACAGGGGAGAGGCCTTATGTATGCACTGAGTGTTGGAAAAGCTTCTCTAGCAGCTCAGCACTTTCTTACCATCAGAGAATCCACACAGGGGAGAGGCCCTTTGAATGTAGTGAGTGTGGAAAAAGCTTCTCTAGCAGCTCAGCCCTTTCTTACCATCAGAGAATCCACACAGGGGAGAGGCCCTTTGAATGTAGTGAGTGTGGAAAAAGCTTCTCTAGCAGCTCAGTCCTTTTTCACCATCAGAGAATCCACACAGGAGAGAGGCCCTTTGAATGTAGTGAGTGTGGAAAAAGCTTCTCTAGTAGCTCAGCCCTTTCTTACCATCAGAGAATCCACACAGGGGAGAGGCCTTATAATTGCAGTGAATGTGGGAAAAGATTCACTCAGAGCTCTCACCTTATTAGTCATCAGAGAACCCACACAGGGGAGAGGCCCTATAAATGCCGTGAGTGTGGGAAAAGCTTCATGCGCAGCGCTCTCCTTACTGAGCATCAGAGAATCCACACAGGGGAGAGGCCCTTTGAATGCAGTGAGTGTGGGAAAACCTTCTCTTTCAGATCAATCCTTTCTAAACATCAGAGAATCCACTCAGGCAAGAGGCCCTATAAATGCAGTGAGTGTGGGAAAAGCTTTATTACCAGCTCAGACCTTTCTCAACATCAGAGAATCCACACGGGGGAGAGGCCCTATGTATGCACTGAGTGTGGAAAAAGCTTCTCTAGCAGCTCAGTCCTTTCTCACCATCAGAGAATTCACACAGGGGAGAGGCCCTATAAATGCTGTGAATGTGGGAAAAGCTTTATTACCAGCTCAGACCTTTCTAAACATCAGAAAATCCACACAGGGGAGAGGCCTTATAAATGCCGTGAATGTGGGAAAAGCTTCACTCAGAGCTCTCAACTTACTAGACATCAGAGAATCCACACAGGGGAGAGGCCCTATGAATGCAGTGAGTGTGCGAAAAGCTTCTCTAGCAGCTCAGCCCTTGCTTACCATCAGAGAATCCACACAGGGGAGAGGCCCTATAAATGCCGTGAGTGCGGGAAAAGCTTCACGCGCAGCTCTCACCTTACTGGGCATCAGAGAATCCACACAGGAGAGAGGCCCTATGAATACCGTGAGTGTGGGAAAACCTTATCTTGCCACTGAGCCCATGTGAGCCATCAGAGAATCTGCAAGAAGGATCAACACCATAAAACCCTCTAGGGTTATCGATAGTTTAATAGTTTCCTGATTGCCACATAGTAACTTTTAAAATCTGTTTGAAGCACCAATAACTCTCAGCTTGTCCAGATGAGTGGGTGGCCCATTTTTGCATTTTGCAGTTTGCCCTCTTTGAGGTGGACTCATTTTCCTTTCTATCAACTCCATTCTCCTGGGAGTAATTCTAGTATGCCTTTCCTATCAGGAACCGGGGAGCATCACATTTATACCATTCCTCCTATTGCAAAGTTATTGTTAGAGTCACCAGTGATACAGATTGTATCATGGCCAATTGTTCTCATGTTGTGCCGAAGAGCAGTTATAATGGGAACTTTTCATATTGCATTTAAATGAAGAGGAGCATTAGCAGGAATAAAATGTCATTTCAGCCTCTGTGATACTGGAAGGAGATGGAAAAATTGACAAAGAGTCCTGTGGCACCTTATAGACTAAAATATGTATTGGAGCATAAGCAGTATACAGAAACCTGTAGAAGAACACTTCAATCTCCCTGGACGCACAATAGCAGACTTAAAAGGAGGCATCCTGTAGCAACAATACTTCAGGTCCAGACTTCAAAGAGAAACTGCTGAGCTTCAGTTCATTTTCAAATTTGACACCATCAGCTCAGGATTAAACAAAGACTGTGAATGGCTAGCCAACTACAGAAGAAGTTTCTCCTCCCTTGGTGTTCACACCTCAACTGCTAGAAGAGGGCCCCATCCTCACTGATTTAACTAACTTTGTTATCTCTAGCCTGATTCTTGCTTGCATATTTATACCCGCCTCTGGAAATTTCCACTACATGCATCTGATGAAGTGGGGGTTCACTCATGAAAGCTTATCCGCCAATATGTCTTTTAGTCTACAAGGTGCCACAGGACTCTTTGTCATGTTTTACAGATCCAGATTAACACAGCTACCCCTCTGATACTTGGACAGAGATGGGGTGTCTCGGAGATTCCCCATTATGGCAGAACTGTTACCTTTTGTCTGAGCCAGGCAGAGTTTGTTGTCATCACATTCTACCCCACCACTTCTCAAAGTGTCATGTGATGAAGTGTTCTCAGTTGTCTGTGCTTGGAGATGATGCTTTGACTTATTTAATCCTATACAGAGTTGCTATGACTGGAGATGAAAGTATCAAAGACGGGGAAGGGGAATTCAAATGGATCCTAAATGCAGTGTGATCATTTTGAGTTTAAATCCCAGGTTCCATCTATTGGTAAAGCCAATTCTGGCAAGGTGGTTGCTTTTTCCCTCCTTATGGGAATGCTAGGATACTAAACATGTTGTAAATAACATAACTGACTATTGAGACCGTGCTTAATGAAATATGTTTGAATCGATCTGAGGAGAATGTGATGGGAGAATCTCTTGTCTTGATTCTAAATAATTAGATGTAACCTGCTCTGGAATTTCAATTTACACTTCCATTGTCATGTATTCTATCTCTCTGTGATCTGGGTTTCTATCTTTCTTGATGGTTGTGTGGTCACACGATTAGATATTAATTCAGCTCAGATTTATGGGAGAATTTAAGATAAATGACCATTTGCTAAAGTCATCATTTCTCACTTCAGCTTTGCCTTTTCCCCATCCTTCCATGATGATATGGAGAAAGTTCAAGTGCAGTTCTGTCAATAGGAGAGAACTCTCCAGTTTACTGGCCATGCTAACAAAGACACAGCAGTGATTTAAAATCTCCACTTGGAAATGGTGAACAACAGCAGACCCCGACTAACTGAAGGAAGTGCATATGACCACAGTGTAGTTCAGTTTTTTAAATCAATATTGTCTCAGATGGCTATGTTGGCAGGCCAAGGCCTCCTGCTGATGTAGCACTATCTACACGTGGGATTAGAGATGTGTAACTATGTTGTTCAGCTGTATTGATTTTTCACACCGCTGAGCAATAATTATACTGATAAATGTCTTTAGTGTAGACCAGACAGTTTTCTCTTGTGTTTTCTGCATTTGTATCACTTCTCCCCTACTTTCTACTACTTTGAAAGATTTAAAGGGTGAAAAGAGAGGTATTTTTCCTCATGATGCTAACATTCCCACATAGGAGACCCCTTCCACGACACGCATGGCAGAAGAACCAGGGAGATGTGAGCTCACAGAAGTGTTGGGACAAACCACAACTTGAGCTAAGGTTCGGTTGTTGGCAATGGGGATTAAAAGATAACTAACATATGTGACCAGAATTTGTGATCTTTGAATATATTAGTGTTACTAGTGAAAATGAAATGATAAGTGATTATTGGTTAAAGAGTAAGAGACTAATTGTTTGATGTGAATTATTTTGAAAAACTGAAAGTTGTCTTGTTTTTTTTCTTTTTTTTTAGTTATACAGGAAATGATGGTTAATCTTCAAAAGTTAATTTGATTTAATTTACCCCCTGTAGTGTAAGGAGTTCTGGTAGAAAACCTCACTCCAAAGGTTGGGGTGGGAGAATAGGTGTTAGAAAGAGTGTATAAGAGAATATTGGGTCTGTATAGATTTTATTTTTTTGTATTTCAAATAGAGCATATTTTGCTTAGCTTCAAAGTCTATTTCTATTAGGAGGAAAACTGCTCGAGGAGACAAGTTGTGTAAGTTTTTACTCACTTACACTGTAAGCATCACTGACTTCCCCACTTCTCTAATTTGCAAAGGGAAGACCTGACATCTGTCATAGAATGTGTCCAGCAGGTAGGAAAGCTGCAGTTGTCAACCATCAATACCAAGGAAAAGGCTGAAGTCCATTGCCTTTCATATCTAAAAGCCATCTAGAGGCTAGTTACACTGAAAAGCTATGTTGACATGGCCACATCTCTCAGGGGCGTGAAAAATCCACTCCACTGAGAGTAGTTAATGTGACCTAAGCCCCAGTGTAAACAGGGTTAAGTTGTCAGAAGAATATTTCCAGTATTTGAAGAGTAGACATAGCCTTAGACAGACTGATCCCCTCTGGGAAGCGAGTCATGACATCAATTCCAGTTTTGACCCATCTCCCTATATGTGAGAAAGCTGCTAGTATGGAGGGCTGAGCCAGCTGTCCGATCACCTGGTTCAACTGAGGGAAAAGCTCTAATTACCCGTAGTCCAAAAACTGAGAGAAATGTTGCGTTTCAACCATTGTCATTTTAGTATTTTATTGTTCCTTTCTCTATTTTTTGTGTCAGCCTTTCTGTTCTATCAGAGTGTGACTGTATAGCTCAGTGCATGTGTGATAAATGCTCTTTAGTGCCAGTTGGCAGAGAGGTCAAAGTAATTCACAAGAAACTCCTGCCTGAGACCTGACAAACTCACACCTAATGCTCTGATTTGTATGATGTTTATCCAGGAAGCATAGCAGTGAGATCTCTACTGAAAGCTTGTAGATTATTGTTACCTCTGATCACTGCAAGAGGTGTGTATGAGTCCTATTGAAGGAGTCATGTAAGTATATGGAAAATTATGCCCATATGGTATTGTCATGAAAGTGAGTCTCCCCAATCAAAGTTCTTGTTGGGAATGGCCCGTTCAAGTGAGAAGGAATTGTCATCCATCCCTTGCTAGCCAGTTATGAGATATGTTGCTGCATTGTTAACCTTTGCACCGGCCCAGAAAAGCCAACGGAAAACTATCAAAGACAAATTATAAACATCGAAACCCTGTGGAAGTGTAAACGACAATATGACAATGAGGAAATGGTCCTTTCTGTGAATATACACAGAAGACTGATTCATTTTATAACAGGGTGGAGCGAAACACTCTGGGTCCATTCACCAAGGAGATCACTAAAGACCAGTGGTGCTTCAAGAAAGACAGAGCCCTGGCTCCTCGGGATTAACAATCACTGCAACAGACTGTCACCTCAGACTTCAATCTACTTAGGTAGGAAAGGTAACTATTAAAAAGTGTAGGTTGCATTTTGTGATTTTGTTTTGTTGGTAACAGTTGGTTTCCATCATTCACATTTGTTTGTTTAAATCTCTGTCCCTTGTTAAAGAAATTTCCCTTTGTTCAATAACTGTGCTCAAGTGCTATGTGTGATCCAGTAGCAGTGGGCTACAGTAAAACTGGTAACCTGGGATGTACCATTGCTTCGGGCAGAGAGGATCTGGGATTTTTCTGAGCCCTGGTCTACTCTAGGGGAGGCAATCAGTCTAAGTTACGCAACTTCAGCTACATGAATAACGTAGCTGAAGTCGATGTACTTAGATCGGCTTACCATGGTGTCTTGATCGCAGTAAGTCGACTGCTGCAGCTCCCCGGTAGACTCTGCCTGCGCCTCTCACCGAGCTGAAGTATAGTGGTTGACAGAAGAGTACTCTAGGATCGATATATTGCATCTACACTAGACGCGATAGATCGACCCCCAGCTGGATCGATCGCTACCTGCCGATTTGGCACATAGTGTAGACATACCCCGAGTATCTGGTGGCGGGGGACACCTCATGGCAGGTGATCACCAGGAGACTCATGGCCCTTAGCACCCTGGGAAGGGTCACAATGTGCATCTATGTTGATCCATGCAGGGAAAGCTCCCTATAGCATAAAACTCTGCCCTATAAAATCATAGAACGTGCTCTTCGCTCTGTGAAAGCACACAGAGAATCCAAGCGCTGGAGGGTAGGGGTTGTGTCCAGAGGGACCTAGACAAATTGGAGGATTGGGCCAAAAGAAATCTGATGAGGTTCAACAAGGACAAGTGCAGATTCCTACACTTAGGATGGAAGAGTCCCATGCAACCCTACAGGCTGGGGACAGTGGCTAAGTGGCAGTTCTGGAGAAATGGACCTGGGGATTACAGTGGACAAGAAGCTGGATATGAGTCAATAATGTGCCCTTGTTGCCAGGAAGATTCAGAGCATATTGGGAAGCATTAGTAGGAATGTTGGCAGCAGATCGAGGGAAGTGATTATTCCCTTCTATTTGGCACTGATATGGCCACATCTGGAGTACTGCATCCAGTTTTGGGCCCCCTGCTACAGAAAGGATGTGGACAAATTGGAGAGCGTTCAGCGGAGGGCAACAAAAATTATTAGGAGAGCTAGGCATATAATTTATGAAGGGAAGGTGAGGGAACTGGAGTTATTTAGTCTGCAGAAGAGAAAAGTGAGGGGGGATTTGATAGCAGCCTTCAACTACCTGAAGGGAGGTTCCAAAGAGGATGGAGCTCGGCTGATCTCAGTGGTGGCAGATGACAGAACAAGGAGCAATGGTCTCAAGTTGCAGTGGGGGAGGTCTAAGTTGAATATTAGGAAAAACTTTTTCACTAGGAGGGTGGTGAAGCACTAGAATAGATTCCCTAGGGAGGTGGTACAATCGCCATCCTTAGAGGTTTGTAAGGCCTGGCTTGACAGAGGGGGCTGCATTCCTGTGCCAAACAGTCACTAGAAGGAGGCAGACAAAGGCCTTTAAGATGAGGTGTCCATCACTGTCAAAATATCATCTCCTTCCTTCAGCTCACTGGCAGCCTGAATTTCTTCCTTATCCTACCAGAGTCTTATCTGGACTCAGCACTATCCAGCCCCTCTGTATGTAGTGGGCAAAAACCACAAACCTTGTCTTTAAAACAAGCTATCCCCTTTCTTCTTAAGGAAGATTCTTCTATGATTGAAGTTGAGCTTCAGTTCCCCTTTTGTAGGAGCAGGCTGGATGTGGGGCCAGCTCCCAATGAGATCTGTTTTCACCTTTGCCCGCTAACTCTACTCCCAGCTGTCAGGCAGCTTCCAGCCCATCCACCCTGCTTACTAGCTCCATGGTCATGTGTAACCCCCTTTGCCAGCACACGAAGCCTGCAGGAAAGCTGCTCCTGCCAGCTGTGTTGGTGGTATAGTGGTGAGCATAGCTGCCTTCCAAACAGTTGACCTGGCTTCAATTCCCATTCAATGCAATGATGGCTTTTCTCTTTTGTTACTTCCTTGTCTAGAAGTGATTTAATTTCAGTCACATTGTGTTACAATCACATCATCAATAGAATGAAACAATAAATGTGTCAAAGCCCAGCAGGTCACACAGGAGGGAGGAATACAAGGGGCTGGAATGTGTCATCTGAGAAGACAGAACACTTGGAAACCTGCATCTCCCATCCCCTGGCCTTCTGTGTTATGATTCCAGCTGTGTGCAATGTTTGTATCATGTTCCTGCATGATGGGGAAATAAAGTTTTGAGTCAGTTTTTGCTCCTACAGATTCCTTTGCTGTTATAGTTATATTGATATGAACAAAAGGGAAGCAAAAAAACAACACAAAAACCCACCCAAATTGCAATACAGTTAGGGAAAGAGATCAGGGGTAAGCCAGACATTTCAAAATAAAAATGAATGCTAAAATGGGAGCCGGGCGGGGGGAGATCAGGTATGTGGAGATCTCCTTAATATTTGAAACCTACAACTCCCCAGTTTTCTGAACACCTGTGATGAGCAAGATCGAGTTGGGACATCTTCGATCATGTATTGTTTCTCTGTGTTCGCTGTCTCTTTCTTCTCCCCCCATTATTCTTTTCCAATGTCTCTGCCTTTCTCCTCTTGCTCCCTCTCCCCCTGCCCTTTACCAGGCACTGTCAGTCTACAGCATTTAGGAAAAGCCAGTTTCATAAATTCATAGACTCTAGGACTGGAAGGGACCTTCAGCGGTCATCAAATCCAGTCCCCTGCCCTCATGGCAGGACCAAATACTGTCTAGACCATCCCTGATAGATAAATATTTTACTGGCTGCAGCCACAAGCAAGAAAACTCACACTTCTGGTTCTGAGTCAGTGCATACACATAAAAATCAATGGGCTTTTAATTCCTTAGGTTCTGCCACCATATGCTACTTCCATTTCATTTCAATCTTTTCCCAAGATTTCTCATTGTGCACAGCAACATTACACCCTTGGGAGAGAGTGGAGCAGAGGATGCAGTAATTTAACCTACAAAAACCGAACAAGTAGAAATGTAGATTAGATTAGAATAGAAATATACTCTCCAGGTTCTTCCAGCCCAGGGGTTGGCAACCTTTCAGAAGTGGTATGCCAAGTTTTCATTTATTCACGCTAATGTAAGGTTTCGCGTGCTGGTAATACATTTTAATGTTTTTTGGAAGGTCTCTCTCTACAAATCTATATATTATATAACTAAACTAATGTATTGTAAAATAAACAAGGTTTTCAAAATGTTTAAGAAGTTTCATTTAAAATTAAATTAAAATGTTGATTTTACACCACTGGCCCGCTCAGCCTGCTGCTGATCTGGGATTCTGTTCATCTAGGCTGGCAGTGGGCTGAGTGGGGCCTGCGGCCAGGACCCCATCTGGGAAGGGTATGTAAGCCAGAACCCCAGATCGGCAGCGGGCTGTGCGGGTCTGGCAGCCAGGACCCCAGACTCAGCCCACTGCCCCTCAGGGGTTCCATCTGCTGGCTCTTGCCAGCTGAGATCCCGGCTGCCAGACCCGCTCAGCCCGCTGCCGGTCTGGGGTCTCAGCCCTGCTCACATACAGTGGGTAACTGCCTTCTCCCTGGTTCTGGCCCATTCTCTTCCTCTCTCTGCACTGAGCTGAGGGTGGGAGTGGACCGAGCACAGGGCTGGGGTGAAGGGTCTGGCCAGGAGCTAGAATGAGGGAGGGGGCTCAGGGTTGGGGTGGGAGGTTTGGGTGTGGGGGCACTTACCTGGGGAGCTCCCATTTGGCGTGAGGGTTGCAGGTGGGAGTGTGTGTTGAGGGGTGCAGGAGCTCCCATTTGGTGCTCAGGGTGGGGGTGGGGATGTGTGGGCTGCCTGAGAGGTTTTGCTGTTCAAGGATCTATGCAAAGGAAATTGTGTCTCTGTGTGAAATTGAGGAGGGAAAAGAAACATCCACATGGTGGCCCAGTGCCCTAAGGAATGTGGGTGAAGGACTCTGACTGAGAAGTATTAGAGCGGTAGCCATGTTAGTCTGGATCTGTAAAAGCAGCAAAGAATCCTGTGGCACCTTCTAGACTAACAGATGTTTTGGAGCATGAGTTTTCATGGGTGAATACCCACTTCGTCGGTTATTTAACAGGAATTTGTATCAATGTATTGCCCTGATTAAAAGCTATGGCTAAAAGGGCAACCACTGTTGTTAGTACTTGAACTTGCGTGGAGACACCCGAGTGGGTACCAAGTCCATTGCCTTAACCAGGGATAGTCGATTATTTTATCAAGATCCAAATTTCTTGGTCAAGATATAGTCAATGTCTAGATTCCAGAGAAAATAATACACTGATGATAATAAGAATATAGAAAGATTTTGCAGTCACTCTGGGCATAACTATGATGATTGTTTTGTGATTCACTCCTTATATCTGACACCATCACTACCTTTCCCTTTAGTCTTGTAGTTTACAAACGGTAAAACTAAACATCACTTCAGATACCAGGGAGTGTTTGTGTTCATTCCTGTTAGCTACACAGGGGTTTGATGTAGCTGCTTTCAATCCTCTGGCTTTGCTGGGATAAGTAACATTTCAGGGTGTCACTGAACTGAAAGAGGGAGATCACTTTTTGACAGATGACGCCTCTTCTTAAAGGTGTTGGCTGGCAGCCCTGGTTCCTAGGTGTCTCCTGAGGGAAGAAAGTTTCTGTGCAAAATACTAAAACTTTTAACAGAGAGGAGGGAAAGGCGATGGCCACATGATGGGGCCAGTATGTACCACAACATGGTTCTTTTATGTGGGATGACTCTGAACACTGACTGATCTCCACTTCCTTGGATTTGAAGAGATGTTTAGTTGTGCACTTGGGAACCTATAAGGCTGAAGCAATTTTATGGATGGTGAAACTACGATTGAAGGGTTATTAAATGTTGTAGAAATTGTTAAAAACACTTAGCTTAAACTGGAACTGCCAGTTATTGAAGGCTGGTTTCCCCACCTCAGTTCCATAAGCTCTCCTAGAAACACCCTAGGTTCTCTCCTGCCTCAGTGGGAACTAGAGGGAATCGTCCCCTGCTGCTCTTGGCTCCAGGCTGATTTTTCTGGGGAGGGGACGTGGAATTGATTTGTTCGCTGTTGAGAAGGGAGCCGGGCCAGTTCTCAGGGAACCAGAACTCCCAGCAACTTCCCAGCCCAACCCAGGCTGCTTCCCTGTCCCAGCCTCTGTTCCCCTGGGGGCCCTGCATGTTTGACTCTAGAGTAGGCCGGGAGCAGCAGCTGAGGCAGAGGACAGCCTGGGGCGGGCAGATAAGGAGTTTAGCAATCAAAAAAGGTAAAATGGAAATGGAGTATTATCTTGAACTCGATGGCATTTCTCCATTGGTCTGTCTGCTTTGGGGCAGGGTCAATAACACGTCCTGCTCAGGAGCGGCGCCAGGTTTTCTGACACCCTAGGTGGACGGCCATTTTGCCGCCCCCTGCGGCCCCGATGGACCTACCACAGTCATGCCGGCGGACGGTCCGCTGCTGGAAAGGCTCCGGTGGAGCTTCTGCAGTGATGCCGGCGGGCGGTCCGCTGGTCTAAAGGCTCCGGTGGACCTGCCGCAGTCATGACTGTGGTAGATCCGCTGGAGCCTTTAGAGCAGCACACCGTCTGCTCGGGGAGTCATTCCCATTTGTGTCCATGCACCCCCGGCCGACCTCACCGAGGCCAGCCAGGAGCACCCACGACAGCAGCAGATGGTACAGTATAACTGGTAACTGTCACTGTCAACTTGCAAAGCAGCAGACGGCACGGTATGGCTGATAACCATCTTTGCTAACAGACTCATAGACTCATTGCAAAAGGCAAGAAGATGTTGCTGTGTAGCACTGCAGTATCGCATCTGTCAGCACCATCCAGTAGACATACAGTGACAGTGAAAAAAGGCTGAATGGGCTCCATGGTTGCCATGCTATGGCGTCTGCCTGGGCAATCCAGGGGAAAGGGTGTGAAATGATTGTCTGCCATTGCTTTCACGGAGGGAGGAGTGAGTGACGACATTTACCCAGAATCACCCACAACACTGTTTTTGCCTCATCAGGCATTGGGATCTCAACCCAGAATTTCAATGAGCGGGGAGACTGCGGGAACTATGGGATAGCTACGGGATAGCTACCCACAGCGCAACACTCCGGAAATCGACGCTAGCCTCGGTACATGGATGCACACCACCGAATTAATGTGCTTAGTGGGGCCGTGTGCATTCAACTTTATACAATCTGTTTCCAAAAACTGGTTTCTGTAAAATCGAAATAATCCCATAGTGTAGACATACCCTGTGATTAACAACTTTGGTGGCTAACTGAAAGGCTGATGGTTCAAACTCAAATGAAGATGGAGGTGTTTTTTTTTCAGTGATGAGAATCCAGTACATTTTAATAGGCCAAAAATCGCCTCAATCCTGCTCTAGCCTCATTGGGCAAACATAAGTGGCACTTTTGCCAGATGCATTGGTGGTATAGTGGTGAGCATAGCTACTTTCCAAGCAGTTGACCTGGGTTGGATTCCCAGCCAATACCATGAGGTGATGTTTTCTCCCCTGGGAATTGGTTTAATTCCAGTCACATTATATCAGTTTATCAATGGAAGGAGAGAATCAATGTCCTGCAGGTCATTCAAAACACAATGGAGGAAGAAAGGGGAGGGACTATACAACAGGTTGTTGGAGTTATCCTGGTATTACAATGTTCGGTTTATTTTTTTTAAAAACTTCCTTTACTTCCCTCTCCCTTTTAGACTTGGAGCCTTTAAGGTCAGAAGGGAACAATGTGACCATCTAGTCCAACCTGCTGCACCTTACAGTCCAAAAGACCCCGCTCCCCTGCTGTAATAGACCCAGGAGGGGAGACAGCTCTGTGCACTGCCCCTACCCCAGGCAGCACATGGACGACCTCTGCTCCCCTCCCCCCAATGGATGTGCAGAGATGTGCCAGCAGCACTAAGGTGGCTACATGCCCACACTGCCTCCGTTCTTCCGTGCCACTCCCAGAAATGACCAGCATGTCCCAGCATCCCCTGGGGCAGGGGGAGTGTCTCCATTCACTACCTCTGCCCCAAGTACCAACTCCGCAGCTCCCATTGGCCAGGAACTGCAGCCAATGGGAGCTCTGCGGGTGGCGCCTGCAGGCAGCAGCGCACAGAGACCCCATAGCATGGCTCACCTAGGAGCTGCTGACACAGGGTTGTGTGTACTGGTCACTTTGGAATCTGCATTGCCCAGGGTAAGTGCCATCGCTCCTGAATCCCAACCCTCTCCCCCAGCACAGAGCCAGCACCCTGCACTCAAATTTCCTTCCATAGCTTTGCTTGCCTTCCTTTCACCCAGAACCATCCTTCTTCTTCTGGGATGCAAGTAGCCATCTCTGGGAAGCCAAGAGGCAGGCACAGAATTCTACTTACCAGTAGCCAACTGCACCTCCACAGGCTTTGCAGAACAAATGGTGGCACTCTACTAACCCCACTTAGCCGCACTGAGGCGCTTAGCTTCTGCCCTGCCTTCCTCAGATCGACTTTCCTTTTTTGCCCCATTCCTGCCTCACTTCCTCCTTTGGCAAGTCATACAAAGGAGGGCAGCAGGAAAAGCCAGCCTCTGTAGGCCAATCTCCAAGGGCAGAGGAAGCCAAGCCACAAGGCTTCAAAAGGTGAGTCTCCAAGATCATCTAGCTTTCCCCTGCTGATGCCAAGGCTTTTTCCTCAGCTCATTTCACCACCCTCTGCCATGAAGGGGTTAGGGTTATCGCAGGTGTTACCCAAAATTGGGCCAGCTAGTAAGTGTAGGGAGGACTAAAGACCCACCAGAGTCAGGCAGATAGCAGCACATTTATTATAGTGATAGCTAAGCTCAAAATAAGCGGGGGAGGAAGGGTCACACTCGCACTCACATATGCATGCTGCCAGGACAGGCACAGCACTGGAGATGTCAGGATTCTGCTAAGTAAGTGTCTCACAGCGCAGCTATGGATGGTGTGATGAAGGTAAGTCTTCCTGAGGCACAATGAAATACAACGCAGAGAACCACTGGCCAGGTGGTCTGGGCAAAAGGCATTCACTGGAGGTACAAGCTTGTGAGTGCTCGCCTGAGCACATGGCCCCTTCCCCTTTTAAGGGCCTGCACTTCAAGGCCTGCGACTAGAGATGACTTAGCTGCATCTGGTTGGTCACACTCCACCTTGGGCAGTGTCCATGCTCTGGGTATGTGAGTGCTGCCTAATTAGAGTCGCAGACACCTTGTCTACCTGGGAGCTCTTCTGCCCTTCAACCAGAACATTCATCCCACACAGGGCCAGCTTTAGGCTGATTCAGCTGATTCCCCAGAATCGGGCCCAGCGCCTAAGAGCCCCCCAGCGCCTTAAGCTCCTTTTAAATTTTTTTTACTTACCCCGGCTGTGGTCTGCTCCGGGGTCTTCCATGGCCCCACTCCCCTGACCAAAGCGCCAACAGGAGCATGGCTGCCACACAGTCCAGCTCTCCCAGCTAGAGCCCCGGCTGGAGCGAGGCAAGCTGCCCCACAACCCCGCTCTCCCGGCTGAAGCCCCAGCAGGAGTGCGGCAAGCCGCCCCGCTCTCCCGGCTGGAGCCCTGGCCGGAGCGCAAGCCCTACCCTGCAGCCCTGCTCTCCTGGCTGGAGCTCTGGGCCCTTTAAATAGCCCCCAAAGCCCTGGGATAGCATTTAAAGGGCCGGGGCTCCAGCTGCCTCTGCCACCCTATCCTTTAAATAGCCACTGGAGCCCCCCAGCCCCATGTATTCTCCAGGGTTCCCACGGCTATTTAAAAGGTCCGATGGGGGTAGAAGCAGAGGAACTCCAGGCCCTTTAAATAACTCCCAGAGCCCCGGGAGTCTTGGGGGATATTTAAAGGGCAGGGGCTCCAGCTGCCTCTGCTGCACCCCTTGCCGTGCCCGCACCAGCCCTGCCCCCCCTGCCTGCAGCCAGCTTTGCACCCTGTGCCCATAGCCAGCCCCTGCCAACCCCCCTGCCCTGTCTCCAGCCAACCCCTGCCACACACCACTGTGGCCCTGCTCAAAGCCAGCCAGCCCCACACACAGCCCTGCCCACACCAGCCCTGCACACCCTGCCTAAACCTGCTCACACCCAGCTCCACACCCCCTGCCCTGTCTCCAGCTAATCCCTGCTGCATCCCCCTGCCTGAAGCCAGCCAGTTCCGCAATCCTCTGTCTCCAGCCCTCTCAACCCCTGCTGCAACCCCTGCGGCCCTGCCTGAAGCCAGCCCACCCCACACCCCCCTGTCTCCAGCCAGCCCTGCACCCCTTGCCCTGCCTGCAGCTAGACCCTACCTCCAGTCAGCCCCTGCCCTGCCTCCAACCAGCCTCATGTCCGCTGCTGCCCTGCAGTTCCCAGGGCAATAACCCTGCATACCTGCTTCAATGAGGGGGGCAGGGAGCAGCTGGGACCCACACATGTGCACACCCGCAGGGAGTGGCAGGGACCCACAATGTGAAATGGCAGTCATTAATAAGCAATCAACAGCATATATGATGCAATGTACATAATATATAATTGTATTATTTATATAGTTATGGAAAGTAAATAATACATGGAAGTAATAAAACGGTTTTTTTTATGCTTTTTATTTTAGTCATCCCTGCCAGGGCCCCGCCAAAAATGTTCGAATTGGGTCCCGCGCTTCCTAAAGCCAGCCCTGATCCCACGGGCAGTCCAGGAGGGAGCGGAAGGGGAAAAGCCACTTCACAGGCATTCAGAGAGGGAGAGGAGACAAAAGTGGGAACGGGGAAAGTATAACAGACCTTTTGGGCATAGAAATCACTGCTGCTCCTAAAACAGCAGGGACAGGCCAGTAGGAGCTGGGAAAATTAAGCCCTCACGTTTCTGCCTGGTTTCAAGCCCGGGACCTTTTGCATGTTAGACAAATGCGATAACCACTACACTACAGAAATTCTATCACAGTATTCTGCCCCTTGTCACGGAGTGTGGGGGAGTCCGGCCCTGCACCCCTCTTCCTGGGACCCACAGTGACTCTTAACCAGCCTGTAAAACAGAAGGTTTATTGGACAACAGGAACACAGGTTACAGCAGGGCTTGCAGGCACAGTCAGGACCCCTCCATCGAATCCTTCTGGGCTTTCAGGGTGCTTGGATCCTAGCTAGGATATCCTGAATTCCGCCCATCCAGCCCCAAGCCCAAACTCAAACTGCTTCCCTCCTGCCACTCCCTTCCTTTGTTCCCCTTCCCGGGCAAAGGTGTTGACCTTTCCCCTCCCTTACCTAGCTCAGGTTACAGGCTCTGGTATCATCCATCCCCTAAAGTCCTCCCCTGCTCTCCCATTCCCCACACAGACAACCCCTACTCCATGACACCATTCCCTTCATAAGAACATAAGAATGGCCATACTGGGTCAGACCAAGGGTCCATCCAACCCCACATCTATCTGCCAATAGTGGCCAATGCCAGGTACCCCAGAGGAACTGAACCTAACAGGTAATGATCAAGTGATCTCTCTCCTGCCATCCACCTTCACCCTCTGACAAACAGAGTCTAGGGACACTATTCCTTACCCATCCTGGCTAATAGCCATTCATGGACTTAACCTCCATTAATTTATCTGCAAAAAGAAAGAGGAGTACTTGTGGTACCTTAGAGACTAACAAATTTATTTGAGAATAAGATTTCGTGGGCTAAAACCCACTTCATCTGATGCATGCAGTGGAAAATACAGCAGGAAAATATATATATATATATATATATATATATATATATATATATATATATACACAGAGAACATGAAAAAATGGGTGTTGCCATAAGCACTATAAAGAGAGGGAGCAGATAAGGTGAGCTAGTATTAGCAGAAGAAAAAATCATTTGTAGTGATAATCAGGATGGCTCATTTCCAACAGTTGACAAGAGGGTGTGAGTAACAATAGGGGAACAAATAAACATGGGGAAATAGTTTGATTTTGTGTAATGACCCATCCACTCCCAGTCTTTATTCAAGCCTAATTTAATGGTGTCCAGTTTGCAAATGAATTCCAATTGAGTAGTCTCTCATTGGAGTCTGTTTTTGAAGGTTATTTGTTGTAATATAGTGACTTTTAGGTCTATCATCGAGTGACCAGGGAGATTGAAGTGTTCTCTGACTGGTTTTTTAATGTTATAATTCTTGACATGTGATTTGTGTCCATTTATTCTTTTACGTAGAGGCTGTCTGGTTTGACCAATGTATATGGCAGAGGGGCATTGCTGGCACATAATAGCATATATCACATTGGTAGATATGCAGGTGAATGAGCCTCTGATAGTGTGGCTGATGTGATTAGGTCCTATGATGGTGTCTCCTGAATAGATATGTGGACAAATTTGGCAATGGGCTTTGTTGCAAGGATAGGTTCCTGGGTTAGTATTTTTGTTGTGTGCTTACTGGTAAGTATTTGCTTCAGGTTGGGGGGCTGTCTGTAAGCAAGGACTGGCCAGTCTCCCAAGATCTGTGAGAGTGAGGGATCGTCCTTCAGGATAGCTTGTAGATCGTTGATGATACACTGGAGAGGTTTTAGTTGGGGGCTGAAGGTGACGGCTAATGGCTTTCTCTTACTTTCTTTGTTGGGCCTATCCTGTAGTAATGACTTCTGGGAACTCTTCTGGCTCTGTCAATCTGTTTCTTCACTTCAGCAGGTTGGTATTGTAGTTGTAGGAACACTTGATAGAGATCTTGTATGTGTTTGTCTCTGTCTGAGAGGTTGGAGCAAATGTCGTTGTATCTTAGAGCTTGGTTGTAGACAATGGATCGTGTGGTGTGGTCTGGATGGAAGCTGGAGGCATGTAGGTAAGTATAGCGGTCAGTAGGTTTCCAGTATAGGGTGGTGTTTATGTGACCATCGCTTATTAGCACTGTAGTGTCCAGGAAGTGGATCTCTTGTGTGGATTGGTCCAGGGTGAGGTTGATGGTGGGATGGAAATTGTTGAAATCCTAGTGGAATTCCTCAAGGGCTTCTTTTCCATGGGTCCAGATAATGAAGATGGCATCAGTGTAGTACAAGAAGAGTAGATGTATTAGGGGACGAGAGCTGAGGAAGCGTTGTTCTAAGTCAGCCATAAAAATGTTGGCATACTGTGGGGCCATGTGAGTACCCATTGCAGTGCCTCTGACTTGAAGGCATATATTGTCCCCAAATGTGAAATAGTTGTGGATGAGGACAAAGTCACAAAGTTCAGCTACCAAGTTTACCGTGACATTATTGGGGATACTGTTCCAGACGGCTTGTAATCCATCTTTGTGTGAAATGTTGGTATAGAGGGCTTCTATCTCCATAGTGGCCAAGATGGTGTTTTCTGGAAGATCACCAATGGACTGTAGTTTCCTCAGGAAGTCAGTGGTGTCTCAAAGATAGCTAGGAGTGCTGGTAGCATAGGGCCTGAGGAGGGAGTCTGCATAGCCAAACAATCCTGCTGTCAGAGTGCCAATGTCTGAGATGATGGGGCATCCAGGATTTGCAGGTTTATGAATCTTGGGTAGACGATAGAATACCCCTAGTTGGAGTTCTAGGGGTGTGTCTGTGCAGATTTGTTCTTGTGCTTTTTCAGGGAGTTTCTTGAGCAGATGGTGTCATATCTTTTGGTAACTCTCAGTGGGATCAGAGGTTAATGGCTTGTAGGATGTGGTGTTAGAGAGCCGCCTCGCTGCCTCTCGTTCATATTCATATCTATTCATAATGACGACTGCACCTCCTTTGTCAGCCTTTTTTATTATGATGTCGGAGTTGTTTCTCAAATAAATTTGTTAGTCTCTAAGGTGCCACATTTACTCCTTGTTCTTTTTGCTGATACAGACTAACATAACTTCCATTCTGAAACCTATTAATTTATCTGGTTCTTTTTTAAACTCTTTTGTAGTCCAAGCCTTCACAACTCCCTCAGGCAAGGAGTTCCACATGTTGACTGTGTCTGTGTGAAGAAGAATTTCCTTGCGTTTGTTTTAAACTTGCTGCCTATTAATTTCCTTTGGTGGCCCCTAGGTCTTATATTATGGAATCAAGTAAATAACTTTTCCTTATTCACTTTCTCCACATCACTCATGATTTTATATACCTTTATCATATCCCCTCTTAGTCTTCTCTTTTCCAAACTGAAAAGTTCTAGTCTCTTTAATCTCTTCTCATATGGGACCCATTCCAAACCCCTAATCATTTTAGTTGTCCTTCTCTGAACCTTTTCTAATGCCAGTATATCTTTTTTGAAAAGAGGAGACCACATCTGTATGCAGTATTCAAGATGTGGGTGTACTATGGATTTATATAAAGGTAGTAAGATATTCTCTATCTTAGTCTCCTTTTTTTAATGATTCCTAACATCCTCTTTGCTCTTTTGACTGCTCCTGCACGCTGCATGGTAGTCTTCAGAGAACTATCCATGATGACTCCAAGATCTCTTTCCTGATTACTTGTAGCTAAATTAGCCTCCATCATATTGTATGTATCGTTGGGGATATTTTTTCCAGTGTGCATTACTTTACATTTATCCACATTAAATTTCATTTGCCATTTTGTTGCCCAATCATAGTTTTGTGAGACCTCTCTGAAGTTCTTCACTGTCTGCTTTGGTCTTAACTATCCTAAGCAGTTTAGTATCATCAGCAAACTTTGCCACTTCCCTGTTTACCCCTTTCTCCAGATCATTTATGAATAAATTGAATAAGATTGGTCCTAGGACTGACCATTGGGAACACCACTAGTTACCCCTCTCCATTCTGAACACACCGATGGGCGAACCTGGAGAGAGAGGTGGCAGCCCTTCGATAGGTCAGCTGATAGAGCAAATGACTGGAGCTAGCACTCAGGAAGTCATCCTGACGTAGCCCTTCTGACTCCAGCTTGAAGGAGAGCTTCTTTTACTTCCCCTTGCTGACAAAGAGCAAGAGAAGAAAGAAAGGTCAAGTGGGCCAATTTGATGCACAAGTCCATGGTGTCTTGCTTGGGAGTCTGAAATGAGGGACTCGTGGTGGGTAAAGGTACTGCTGTGCTTCCAGAAAAAAGCCAACTGCTGCACACAAAGAACATGCCAAAGCATATGAGTGAACTAGGGACCTCTAGATTGTCAGTCTAGCACTCTTGCAACTGAGTTAAGTCAGTACCCTAACAGCACTTTTTTGGCCTGCTGCTTCTCTTTCTGGGTTTTTTTTTTCAGCCCTGACACACAAGAAGGGCATCATTGTGAGTGCCCACGAAGGCAAGATGAATTTTTGCCTGCCTTGCTCATCTTGATTTGCTTCCTCACCCCATTTCTGCCTTAGATCCTGGGTTACCTGGTGGCTGAAGATGGTCCATTATCTCAAGCAGTGCCAGAGCCTGACACAGTGCCCCTGGGCAGCCTTTGCTCTGCACATGCCAGCCGTGCACATATGCAAATACTTTAAAGTGCTTGTCAGTAAGTTCTGGGGACAGTTGCTCACCTTCAGAGGAAACTCCCTAAAATTGGCCTATCACACCTCGTGATACATTGACCTCTGTTCAGATTGAGCCAAAGGAGCAGGGGGGCTCGCTGCTGTGGCCGCCGCTTTTGTGAGGGCAGGCACTGTTGCGGATGAAGCCATCCTGCAAGCACCTTCCACCTAGCCACCCACTGAAAATCATGTAGGGTGTAAGGTGAGAATAGAAGAACACTGGGGGCGGGGGGACTTCCTAACCTCCTAATCAGCAGGTAAGTATGCCCAGTGGTCTGTGATGGGATGTTAGATGGGTTGGGATCTGAGTTACTATAGAGAATTCTTTCCTGGATGCTGGCTGGTGAGTCTTGCCCACATACTCGGGATTTACCTGATTGCCATATTTGGAGTCTGGAAGGAATTTTCCTCCAGGGAAGATTGGCAGAGGCCCTGGAGGTTTTTCACCTTCCTCTGTAGCATGGGGCATGGGTCACTTGCTGGAGGATTCTCTGCAGCTTGAGGTCTTCAAACCACAATCTGAGGACTTCAGTAACTCAGACATAGGTTAGGAGTTTGTTATAGAAGTGGATGGGTGAGATTCTGTGGCCTGCTTTGTGCAGGAGGTCAGACTAGATGATCATAATGGTTCCTTCTGACCTTAAAGTCTATGAGTCTATGAGTCTACTCCTTCCCCTTCTGCCACCATCAGCCATTCTATACCCGGTGCTGCATCCAGTGGGGTCAAAAAAAATACGGCCATATCGGAAGAGTCAGTTGGGGTCTATGCGGTTGCCCCACCATTCCCCTCGGGCCTGATCTGCCCTCCAGCTTAGCCACCACTGAAAATTGAAACACAAAAAAGTAGAGCCGTACAAGGCTTCAAAGCCCACCAGCCCCAACCCCCCTTCTAATATGGTAGAAAAGCCGCACTTCTCCTGACTAGGTAGGGACGTCCTATTGCCCCACAAGAGGTGGAAGGCCATTGTATTCGGTCTCAGCAGCACTCGTGGAGCAGGGGAAACATATGGCTGAGGAAATTCCCCAGAGATGAGTCTTGAGCATCACAACCTTGTAGGTAATAACAAAGTCCACTTATGCCACTGGCCAAACCATTCCTCACAGACCAGCAGCCATTTCTCCCAGTTCATGTTCTCCACCTCATCCCCAGCCGAATGGTAGAAGGCCCAGATCATCAACCTGCCCACTCTTACACCCCTCCTCTTACACCCTGACTGATGGGGGGGTATTGTTCCTCCCTCCCTTTGGCCCTTCAGCATTCCTGGGGAACACCAACACTGCCCAAGTGACTTTGGGCCAGTAGGTCAACCAATACGGCTGCCTCCTAGGCCAGGCTGCAGCCCAGCTTCAGGACTCAGAGGAAATGCAGCTCGCATCCCTACCTACAGGACTCGAGGCTCAATCAGGCTTCTGGACCAAATGTCCTGTCTTGTGCTCAAGTCACAACAGCTAGTGGGCAAAAGACAGGCTTGCATGACCTTTGAGAAAGCAAGATAGAGCCTTGGAAGACCCAGCAGGGTTTGTGGCACAGGAATTGTCCTAAGATCCCACCAAGACTTCAATTCAGATTGCAGGATTCAAAGTCCCGAGTGCTGGCCCTTACACCATGGGACCAATAGGGAACACCCAGACCTCTGCTGAGTTCTGGTGTGGATGACCCTGTTTGGGCAGCCCTGCATTTACTCACCAAGTTGGTATGCAGCAGTTTGCTGCAGCTCCCAGAGACCTTTCTGAATCCAGACTGAGAGGCCAGTGGGCATGTGAAGAAGTTGCCCCTTCAGTCCCAGGCAGTACACGGCCCTTCCTAGGAAATGCCAAGTCCTGGGGGAAAAAGGTGATGTCAAATAACATCCTGGAAAGACACCTTCTTTTTTCCTTTTGAGGAGAATGTTTCCCTCTTTATTTGAGCAAGGACTTGAACCCTGGAGCCTCAGATTAAAAGCTGGATGCTCTACCAACTGAGCTAAGCAGGCTCACATATAAAGAAAGCAAATTTTGTGCAGAAGAGAAACTAGTCATGAAAATGAGGGCAGGAAACAATACAGAAAACCTGCTACTCTTGCACTCATAGCAGTCCTAGCCCCAGCCCCAGCCTGCTACTCAATCCGGCACCCTGAGGGCTTATTCTTTTTTGAGTTAAATATCAAATCCAAAAGAAAACACAGTAATGCAAAGCAAAATGAAATCACAAACAGAAACGTCATTGGAAATACAAAAAGAAAAAAGAAAAATGCAATCCCCATCACTTTATCGTGTCTGGGCCATTCCTGTATTGAGAGCACCAACTAAGGTCCCTGTGTGCTAACGACAAACCTGGAGGAACTCATACCACAGCCTGAACATGAAACTCAACTGCTCCCAGGTGCCGCCGTAAAACCCTTTCCCTGCTGTGAAGTTGCACTCCATAGGATTTTATGAAAATATGTTAATGAGTGTGAATATAATGTAACTGGATTATGCTCCATGCAAAAGGTCTCTTGTAAGGTATCATGACAAAGCTTATAATCTACTGAGTGTGTTCATCCTATGTGTATGAACCGATCATTCCTGTATCTGAAACTAGAAATAGGAAGTATAACTCTGAGGTCCTGTTGTAAAGATGCAAAGTGTGGGCCATTAATAGTGGTTTGGACTCTTGATGGCTCCCATTAACCAGGACAATTGACTGCAGATGGCTCTGTCCTGCACCATCTGTGAGTCAGGCCAGGAAGAATGAAGGCTTGGGGTCTCACAGAACATGTGACCATGTCACCTGGTACAGGAATCCATCTTAAACCTGGAGCTCTTCCTCAGGAGAGAGACAAAAGATTCTTGCCTTGTACCAAAGTTTTATAAGGTGGTGGAACAGAAGAAAGGTGGCTGCAGTCATGAGACATCCCCTAGCTACCACCTGAGCTGGAACACGGACTATACCTGGTGAAAAGATTGGGCCCAGACAAGAAATAAGTCTAGTCTGCAAAAGAAGCTTATTGGAAGATCTCTGAGGGTGAGATTTGATCTGTATTGAGTTTCATCCTGTATTAGGCTTGGACTTGCATGTTTTTGTTTTATTTTGCTCTGTGAAGAATACAAGCTCCATAGAGAAAGAAAAGGTAATGCCCTAGAAAAGTCTCTGTGTGTGTGTGTGAGAGAGAGAGTGTCTAGAAACCACTCTTCTATAGTTTCTTTTCTCTGATTTCCTGTAGAAAATCTGAAGCAGGGAGTGAAACCCATTGTTTTCTCTGAGGCTTGAATTTAGGACCTTTGGAGTATGAGACTGACACTCTGCCAACTGCGCTAAGAAGGCTTGGATAAGCTTTAGGCTCAGTGTATATAGGACACTCCTACAGCAGTGACTGGGGCAGCAAAGGAGCCAGAGATGTGCTGGAAGAAGCAGGGAACTCTGGTGACCAGAGACTTTTCCTGGCAGCTTTCACAGCAGCAAAGAAATCAATTCATGCTGCCAGTGATCAATCTACTGGAACTAAGGGCAGCACAAGGGGGATGTTTCCAAGCTATGCACTTTTCGGAACTTACTCTCCTTTTCCTAGTATGGCACTTTCCAGGTGAATTAAGCAAAGCAGGATGGGGAAATTACAGAAGGAATAGAAACCAGTGCTTCAGATAAGGGTTGAATTCATAACCCCAGCAGTATCCCCCTCTGCATTAACCAGTTGCACCACTGCAGGTGCTTCTTAGACAAAGCTGGGAAGCAGGAGGTTATCAGTCTCTGTGGGTCACACCTTTGCATGGTAATTGAAAGGCTGATGCATCAAACCTAACTCAAGATGCGGTTTTTCAGACATGAGACTCCAGTACATTTTAACAAGAAGAAAATCTCCTCTATTCTGGTTTAGCGCCATTTGACTCTTCTGCTCGTCTTCTCTCCCCTCTCCCCCAGTCTCTTTCCTTCCCCATTGGGGCTATGCAGAGAGGAGCCCCATTCAGTCTCTGTCACAGAATCTGTATCCCATAAACGGAGGGAGGGGTCACTCTAAAACACTGATAATGGGGAGAGGAAAGGTGTCTGTGATTAGGGGGAGAAAGGATGGAGAACTAACAGTGGGTCCCAGAGAGATTCCCCCAGACTGGGAAGATCCCCTGCTGCTCCCCATCAGCCAGCTGTGGGAAGAACAACTTGGGATTGCTTGGGGAAGCCACCTTTAAAAACACAAGTGAAACATGCTAGTTACATTTTAGTAAGACCAAAGCCTCCTCAAACCCAGGTCAAAATCACTGGAATGATTTTGCCTTGATATTTTACCAGTTGCAGACACAAAGCGAGTCAAATTACAGTTTCTGTTTGGAGTCAGTGCACACACATGAATCCGGAGGCTTTTAATTCCTTAGGTTCTGCTGCCATTTCATTTCTGTCCTGTTCCAAGATTTATTGTTGTGCAAAGCAACGTTAGGCCCTTGGGAGTGTCCCCTCTGGTCCCGCCTGCCACTCCTGGGCAATTTAAAAGGGCCCGGGGACCCCTGCCACCAGCAGCAGCAGCACAAGAGAACTAAGGCGGCATCCTGCCCACCCTTGCTCCATGTGGCACACCACTCCCGGAAGCGGCTGGTACGTCCCTGCAGCCCCTGGGGTGGGGGGGTCTCCACGTGCTGCCCCCACCCCAAGTGCCAACTCTGCCAACTGTGGCAATGGGAGCTGCAAGGGTGGAGTCTGTGGGCAGCCATGCTCAGAGATGCCCCCAGCCCTCCTGCTTAGGGGCTGCTGCCAGAGGGGGGTGCAGGTTGCTTTCGGGAGATGCCCGAGGTAAATGCTGCAGCCCCAACACCCTGCCCCAACCCAGACCCCAAATCTGCACCCAAACTCCCTCCAAGAGCCTGCCCTCCGCATCCCCTCCTGTACCCCAACCCCCTGACTGAGCCCATACCCTGCATCCAAACTCTCACAGAGCCCAATCCCTCTCCCTCCCACACCCAAACGCCCTCCCAGAGCCTTAGGCAGGTGTGCGTGGACGGGTTGGTGGGTCAAGACTTGTTCCCATTCTGGACACCACTAAAAATTGTACAAACCTGCCACCCCTGTCCAGCCCAACCTTCTGCTGATGCACCTCAGCCCACACCCATGCAAGGTTTGAAGCTTCCATTGCTTAAATTCCAGGACACTGAGGGATTTCAGCTCCACTTTCCCCAGAAGGAACCTTCATCCCACTCCCAACCAGGTTCTTGTCCATGGGATCACTGTAGGGGGCCTGGGTCCCTCCATGTCTTTTCTCTCTCTATGACAGGCCAAGGCCCAATAACTGGGATATTTGAGCACCCACGACCTTCTATGGGGCTGCCATTCCTCTTGCCTGGTTTCATATGACATTGACTCCAGCCTTTTTTCTGTCCATCACCAGCACCATCCCAAGCCAGCTGCAATTGCCTCAGAAAGACAGTGTCCCCTGCTGGCTGTGAATCACTGACTTCCCTTCCCTCTCAGTCTGAGCAGATGACCTTTCTATCCAGTGCTGGAAGATTCACCCTTCTCATCTACCCTTGTCACAAGCAGAAAGCAAGTGGGAATCTTGAATGTACAGAGGAGACTTAGGAACAGAACCCAACCCCCCAGACCTTCCTTGCAATTGGCACTTGCCCCTCACTCAGTAGGATTGAAGCTTCTAAAGGGCAACTGGTGGGCCACATCCCCTCTGGCCATGAGCAAAGCAGCAGAGTGAAAAGAACCAGGAGATGCTGAGGATTGAACCCAGGACCTCATACATGCAAAGCATGTGCTCTACCACTGAGCTACATCCCCTGACAGGTGGTGGGTGCTATAGGTTACACTCAGAGCCCTCCTGTTTCCAGAGCATCCAGTGGCCTAGGAGCAGCATGGGGGACACATTCCCTCCTCTGAGGGCCAAACCTGCCACCCTGGAGGTGGCTGGTTCTTAGGTGTCACTTTGCAGCAGGGCCAGATTCTATGTGTGGGGCAGAGAGAGTGGGTTCCCTGGACTCAGAGTGCAGAGATACACTCAGCCCTCTCCCCTGCATTGGGTGGGGGGTGCTGCCACCTCCTGCTGGAAGGTAATGGGAGGGGAGGGGTGCTGTGAGTCGCTCAACACCTGACCCTGGTGGCAGAATTGCTGTGGGGAGCTCCAGGTGTTTTCAGGATCTGCTATTTCCACCTGCCTGTAAAGTCCAGCTTTCCCCAGCACATTCACTGCGGTGCAATTGGGTCACTATTTCCATGGCTGAACAGCAAAGAATCACTCCCAGTTTCCCTTCTAGCTGCAGCAGGATTAGCCTATGTCAGTGATTAATGAGGTGGATCTAGTTGTAGATTGTTATTCATTCCCCACCTTGACAATTCACACAATCCCTTTCCCATGCAGATTCCCAGCACCTCAGTGGTCCTGGAAGCAGGGGCTGGGGCCTGAAACTTTCAGCATTCTTTCCCCACCTCCATCTGGAGTGAACTCAAGTTTTTCCCCATCCGAGACAATCCATGAAATAACAACAGGAGCAGAAAGAAAGAGGGAAGGGAACATCTCACTGCCAGGGCTGGATGTGCCCAAGGCCCCCTGCTTGTCCATTGTTTCCATGGAATTTGGTCCCCTGCTTTGCACAAGGGACAGAGAAAGATCTTGCTGTTCCTGTGTCTGTGCAAAGAAAATTGTGCTTCTGTATGAAAGAGAGGCGGGAAATGGCCCCATGGTGGGACAATATCCTCAGGATTAAGACCTAAGGACTCAGGCTGAGAACTGATAGAACTCCACCCATCTGGGATTTAACAAATTGTCATCCATGAAGACACTGGAAACTTGTGACATTGATCCAGACTCCGGGGGTTTGGGCTGTTTTAACTCATGGTAAAAACATGATCTTGACTTCAAGAAGGGAGAGAGGAGAAGCCTGAAGCTGACTTTAGTCCCAGGCTGGGGTCTCCTGAATGATAGGAAACATCCTTTGCTGCTACCCAGGGACAGCAGGCCTACTGGCAACTTACCAGGGCTGGGATGAGAGGGGAATGTTGCATGGATGCTATCATACAGGCCCCCATCCTGCTTCTCAGAGCCCACAGGTGAGAATCTAGAGAAGGGTGAGTCATTTCTCAGATGTATTCTCAGGAGAAGTCCATAGCCATACTTGACCAGACACCCAGGAGAGCAACCACAGCAGTTCTGCAGAGAGCTCTGGCTGCCAGGGAACCCAGCTAGGAGAGGGAGTGCTGGGGGCTTTGCAGTTTTTGCAGTGGGGAGGAGGGCCAGACCAATGAGGCTGTCTCAGGAGTCACAGGTGGCTTTGTTGGGGTGGGGGGGAAGTAGGGACTACAGGATGTGAGGCTGGCTAAAATGAAACTGCACAAAAACCCTTCCTCTTTGCTCCAGCTAAAGGCCCTACTTTGGCCTCTCCCCCTTTCATAAATATTTCCATATCTACCCCAGCTCTCAGAAACCCCCTTTCTCCCATGGGTATTTTCACAGTTTCTTCTTTTTTTCATGGAGAGAGAGAGAAAAAAAAACTATTAATTTGAGCTACCCACACAGTTCATAGCATGAAAAACACAATGTTGTGTTCAATGAGTTGTGTTCATTTACATAACATGAAAAAATATGTTTTGGTCAATGCATGAAAACCTCACTGCATTGAACAACCCCCTTGATAAAGTCAATGTACTACAGAATATTTAAAGAAGTTAAGAAAGATGTGCTTATAAATTAACATGTTGTGCCATTTACACATGCACAAGACACAGAAGAAACTGAATTATTTGAGCTACTAAAATTTCCACTTTCTCACAGTATTTTAGTTCTCAAGGTTGTTTTAATTTGCTAATTTTTTTTGGAACTAGAAATGGGGAAAGAGCACATTGAAGTCAGTGGAATTACCGCAGTGAGGGATTAGTCTCATTATTTGTCACTAAAAACAGCCTTTATTAACACAGAGTTAACTTTGACTGTGACTATCTCTTACCTTCCAGAACATCAAATTCAGTAAAACTCAAACTCTGGAAAAACAGGGAATACAGAGTGAGGGTACATGCCCAGATAACCTTAACTCTGCCCTGTAAAAGAGAATTCCTGATAGCATATGAGAACAAGGAAAGGTTTGGGGACAAATTACATCTATTTCCCAAGAGTTTGTTTCTCCTCTAATTAATTGATCCTGGCCCCATCAGTTGATCCTGGCCTGGTGTCTGGCCGCAGAACTTACTATTTTTATCCCAGCATATTTAAAGATTAAACTGCTTTACAAAAGCTCCTTTATTCTAGGTTATACAAACAGGTCACTTCCCTAGCTATTTCAAGGAGATGGAATTTTCCTGAGCCACAGGGAACTTAAACTAACATGCTCAAGATCACAATTCCTTAGGAGAAAAAAACAAAAACCACCAAACTGTTGCTGTTTCTACCCAAATGATCAATGAGACCAGAAAGGGAGACTGTGCAATTAACTTCTCATACTACACTGACTCTGCAGTTCCTTGGATGCAGACACACTCAGCTCTACGGTTGGTAAATGTACAGAGACTCTGCTGCTGCTCATGAACTAGCAGCACATGACCTCTAAACAGCTGCCCTTCGAATGCATCTGAAAGTCACAAGGAACAACGATCTGTGTTAAAGGAAGGCTGCTATTTATTAGAGCCCCAGTTGATGCTGTGTGCACAAACAGAGGATTGAATGTGTAATTGGTAGTTTGGTAAATCTTGGTTATTTTAGTTTTATAACGGGCTCCTGTCCACCTCCAGTAGAATTTTCAGTCCCAATGGCAACTTACTTACCAAATGTAATACAGACTAGTCCATTCCTCCCAAGTGGATGTGTTTCTTATTCTTTTGCACATTGTAGCCCATGGAGGATAAGGACCTGTAAATGTGTTTTTATGTGCCTTTGTTTAATTGATGAAAACAAACCTAGACACTTAGAGGATTGGAAGTGATTTCAGCTGGGGGACAAGTTTGCTAGGTTTTTATGCATTTGCACAGGAAGACATTGAGAGAGCCCATTAATTTCAGGGACCCCTATTTAGCGGAGCTTTTGAACATACTGGAAATGGAATTATTTTTATTGAAGAACCAAGTTTGTGAGGGGGTACTTGGATTTGAACCAAGGGCTACTTGATCTGTCGTCAAATTCTCTACCACTGAGCTATACCCCCATAACATTTACAGGGGCAAGTCAGTGATCTTAAGGATTTTGAAGGACAGGTTCTACCTCAGCGAGCTCCTTTCCTATTCCCATACCACAGGGCTTTTAAAAATGGGGTTTGATTAAACTTTATATACACAAGTAGACACCACAGTTTGCACACCCACCAACGTAGCTTCCCCCAACTGACATAGCTACCACCTCTCGGGGAGATGGGTTAACTACACGGACTGGACAGCTCTTTCCCCTCCACTTAGAACATCTTCATTGTTTATAAATAGGTGGGAAATAACCTTCTGAATGGACAGGAACCAATTTATCAAATATTGCTGTGTCTGTATTCAATATGGGTAACTGGTCATATTGGGCTGGATTAGTAGGATCGTTGCCAGCAGATCGAGGGAAGTGGTTATTCCCCTCTAGTCGGCACTGGTGAGGTCACATCTGGAGCATTGCATCTAGTTTCCCCAACCCCCCACTACAGAAACAAATTGGAGAGAGTCTAGGGGAGGGCAACAAAAATGATTAGGGGACAGGGGACTTACGAGGAAAGGCTGAGGGCAGGGCCACGGGGGGGAGCATGGGGGGCAATTTGCCCCAGGCTCTGCAGGGGCCCCCCATGAGAATATAGTATTCTATAGTATTGCAACTTTTTTTTATGGAAGGGGCCCCTGAAATTGTTTTGCCTCAGGACCCCTGAATCCTCTGGGCGGCCCTGCCCAGACCGTGGTGCTGTCCCCCCACTCCACCCCCTTCACTCATTCTCCTCCCTCTGAGGCCCCACCTGTGCTCTGCCCTCACTCCCATTTGACCACTTCCCATTCCTGCTCTTCCTCTTTGGCTGAGGCCTGCTGGTCCACCTTTCGCTCGCTCCTCTCCTCCCCCAAGGCCTCCTCGCGCCTCTCCACCCTCTACCCCAAGGTCTGCCTGCTGCCCACACCTCTCTGCTCCCTCCCCTGAGACTCACCCTGCCCATTGCCCATACCACTCTGCCCCTCCCCTGAGACCCACCCTGCCCACCACCTACACCTCTCTGCCCCTCCCCTGACCTGCCCACCGCCCACACCTCTCTGCCCCCTCCCCTGAGACTCACCCTACCCACTCCTCTCTGCCCTCTCCCCTGAGACCAGCCCTTCCCACCACTTACACCTCTCTGCCCCTCCCCTGAGCTGCCCACCTCTCTGAGCCCTCCCCTGAGACCCACCCTGCCCACCGCACACACCTCTCTGCCCCTCCCTTGACCTGCCCACCGCCCACACCTCTATGACCCCTCCCCGAAACCCACCCTTCCCATCATTTGCACCTCTCTGCCCCTCCCCTGAGACTCACCCTGCCCACACCACTCTGCCCCTCCCCTGAGACCCACCCTGCCCACCACCTACACCTCTCTGCCCCTCCCCTGACCTGCCCACCGCCCACACCTCTATGACCCCTCCCCGAAACCCACCCTTCCCATCATTTGCACCTCTCTGCCCCTCCCCTGAGACTCACCCTGCCCATACCACTCTGCCCCTCCCCTGAAACCTGCCCTGCCCACCACGCACACCTCTCTGACCTCTCTCCTGAGAACTACCCTGCTCACCACCCATGCCTCTCTGCACCCTCCTCTGCCCTGCAAACCTCTCAAATCTCTCTGCCCCTCCCCTGAGACCCACCCTGTCCACCTCTTTCTTTGGTCATCTGTTGTTATTCCTTGAAACATCAAGGATGGAATAAAAAGCTGAGTTTACTCCAGGGTGAGGAAAGAAAGGAGCCACCAACCCCCTGGCAAAGCTCAGTGCCCCAGATAAAACCTGCCCCCTGCTATCGCAATCACTGATGTGCTGGGGATATGATGGGAAGGGGACTGTGTGAATGAGCAAGGCAGGAAATGGACAAGCCACAGCAACGTCATTAACCACGAACACACTCTCCTCATGCTCCAGCCAGAAGGGAAAGGAGCAGGAATTCTTGCTGTTCAGCCATGGACACACTTACACAACGGCACAGCAGTGTGTGTGTTGTGGAAGCTGGTCTGAGGAATCAACTGGAATTGATCAGTCAGTGAGAACAGAACTAGAGTGCAGTGAGAGTCACATGTCAAGCAAGTAGTTGCGGCCAAGTGGTTAAGGTGATGGGCTAAAAATCCATTGGGGTCTCCCTGTGCAGATTTGAGTCCTGCCAACTATTGAGGAAGTTGTGGTTCTTCAGTTTCAACAGAGCTGGGCCTTGTCTCACTTTCATGCTAGGCCTACACTAAAGGGGCATGTGGCTTTAGTTAAAGTGTTTTAATTGAACAGCTGTTGCATGTCCACCCTGTGTCACCAGAGCACATCCATGCTAGCATCTCTTGGATCACCAGAGAGAGCAGTGCACTGTGGGTAGCTATCCCACTGTGCAACTGGCTGCAGGGTTCTTTGGGAAGGGTTTGCAATGCCTAATGGGCTGGTGCATCATCACATGATGCAGGTTTCTCTATCCCATTGTTCTATGGACATCCTACTAGATTGCCAGCTACTTTTCAACTGCAGTGTGTGAGGTGGGGTAGAGAGCATGTGTGTGTGTAGGGGGGAGAGGCAGTGTGTGCATTGCGGAAGAGTGAGTATGTCGGCACACTATCTCTAAGTTCAGACAGCAGCTGGAAGCAACCAGTCCTGAGGCAGGCGACAGCCCCGACATCAGCCCCCCTTCTCTCACTGGCTCAGCTCAGCACAGCACAGCACTCTCTGTCACACACACACACATACACATACACACTGCTGCCTGCTTAGCTCTGTGTCAGGGGTGCTGGAACAGGGGGGTTAGAGGGCCATGGCCCCACCACTCTTTACTGGCTGTTAGGACAGATGAAGGGGGGGGAAAGGGTGCAGTCTTGGGGAAGAGGCGTTCTGTGGGTGTGGCCTCGGGGGAGAGGTGGTGTGAGTGGGGGTCCTTAGGGAAGGGGTGTCATGGGTATGCCACAGTTCAGACAATTGTGCACCCTCCCACTGTAAGGAAGGTTCTGCCGCCCCTATTCTGTGTTGGCAGAGTCGGAGAAAGCAGCATCCACCGCAGTGATTTGCTCCCCAGGGCTCCAACAGGGGGGCTCGGGAGGCGATTTAAAGGGCCCGGGGCTCCGGCCGCTGCAGGGAGCACTGGGCCCTTTAAATCACTAGCCTAGGGAAGACAGGCTGGGCTGGCACAGCGTACTGGCTCTTGCCAGTACCCCATACCATAACATACCGGCTTACTTTCACCTCCGGAAGGTCCTCACGTGGATCAATAACTGGTTAAAAGATAGGAAACAAAGGGTAGGACTAAATGGTCAGTTTTCAGGATGGAAACAGGTATCTAGTGGTGTCTGTACTGGGACCAGGACTAGTCAACATATTAATAAATGATCTGCTGAACAGTGAGGTGACAAAATTTGCAGATGATCCAAAACTACTGGCTTGCTGACTAGAATGAACGCTCCTTGAGTGGGGTGATCCACAGGGAGTAGCTCAAACCTCCAAAGTGCCTGGCCAGGGGCAGGACATTAGCACAGCAAAGGAGGGGGTGGCAGTGACATCACAAAGGCCTTTTGCAGGACCTCAGATTATTGGTCAAAGGTGGTGGGGAGGTGGTGACCTCACAGAGAGATGCTGACATCAGCCAGGCAGGAGAGGGGTGAGGGGCCAGGGAAACCTCAGAGACCCCTGTGGCTTTGCTTCAGCAAGTCTCCTTCTCCAGCTCTCTCTTTGAGGACTGAGAGAGTATTTGGGTTCACGGGTGAGCACCAGAAGGAACCTCTTTTGAGTTTTCTCCTTCCCTTTCAGTGATTTTACTACAAAAAAGCTGTCCCTGTTCAGTCTGATCCATTTGGTGACAGTTGAACTCTTGGCATGGAAAGCATGAGCTGAGAGACAGAGTGTGTGTGTGTGTGTGTGTGTAAATATGGGGCTGAAATAGTGCTCGGGCAGTGATCCCCACCAGTGACCGATTGGCTGAGCAGGGGGTTATTGACAGGGAGGAGACTCAAGTCCTTGTTGTTCTCTTTTAAGACCAAGTAAATAAGTCATAACCAGTCATATGTTTGACAAATTTTGCTGCTTCGCTGCATTAATGGTCTCTGAGCAGTTCATGATTCTCTCTACCACTGCAGTTCTCCTAAAATACTTGCTGAATAGTTACTGTGCACTGTTGTTGGTCTGGAGCTCATGTGAGAACACTTTACTCAAGTCATTCAGTGTTTGAAATTCAAGATCTGATGGTTAGTTTCAAAATCAAGGCTCTTGGGACCTATTCCCAACTCTGCCACTGGCTGGCTGTGTGACCTAAGACAAGTCAATTCTCCTTTCTCAGCCTTAGCTTCTCCTTCTTTCAAATAGGGATATTAACGATCTGCTCCTACCTACCTCACAGTGGGTGGAGGATGGGGATCCATTGGAGAGTGTCACTAGGAGTAGTGCATAATATGAGGTTTCCTATCACGTTTATTCAGAGCAGATTATGACATAATAGAATAGCTGAAATAGTCTCTTTTATTTGTATTTTTTATTTTGAAATTGTTAAGGGCAGCAACTACTAAGCTTAGACTGAAGCATCTTATCTCATGTTTGTGATCTAAGTGTCTCCTCTTTGTGTGCAACGAGGCAATTTAACACATTCTGACAAACAGGAGATGCTTTTGTTTTGCAACAAAATATTTTTGCAAAGAACTTTCATCCCACATGTTTTGATTTCGAGAAACAACCTGGTTTAGTCTGAATGGGATTTTCTGACAGAAATGGTTTCAATTAAATTTCCCCACAATCTCAATTCCTGAGCTCTATCCCTGCCTCTGGGGGCGGACGGCTTTGCTGGCTGTTAGAACAGGAGTCAGGACTGGCGGCTTCTCTTTCTGGCTCTGCCACCGCCTTGCTGTGCAGGCCCTTGGGTAGGTCATTTCCCTTCTCTGGACCTCAGACTCCTCCCCATCTGTCCAATGGGAATAGGGACAATTCTCGAACTCTGGGCAGTCGTGAGCCTGAGTGAGATAAGGGGCGTTAAAACCCTCTGTGAAGGAGAAAGGGGAGTTTCACAGTGTTCAGCACGAAGGAATTCTAAAGTTTGCTAAAATGTCTAGTCTGTGGAAACAAGAAATGGTCAGGGCCAAACTTTTTAACCACTGCCTTTTTCAAAGCCCATTCATGGATGTGAGTCCCTGTCTTTTAGGCACCTGGGATTCTTTGCCAGCAGGACAGAAGAGGTTCCTACCTCTGTTTTTGTGGCCTTAACAAACCAGGTGTTGTGCCCCAGTTCTTGTCTGAGATCCCTGAAAAAGAACATCTTCCCATCCATGAACAAGACAGGACCTATCTTTAAAAGGGGAACAAAGAGACCCTTGGGACTTACAGACTAGCTACCCTCACTTCCACAGCTGGAGAGATACTGGAATACATTCTAAACAATCTGTGTGTCAGCAGCACCTACAGGATACTTTGGTTCTTAGGACGAGTGAGCATGGATTTATCAAGAACAAATCATTCCAAACCAATCCTCTTTCCTTCTTTGGCAGGGTTCTGGGCCTAGTGGAGGTGGGTAAACAGTAGATGGGATCTAGCTCGATATTACTAAGGCTTTTGACACAGTCCCGTAGGACATTCTCACAAGCAAATGAGGGAAATGCGGTCTAGATGCAATCAGCGTGATGTGGGTGCAGAGCTGGTTGAAAGCCCAGACTCCAAGAGCCCTTCTCCACGTTTGGCTGTCCAATGGAGAGGGTGTACCTAGTGGGTCCGACAGGAATCAGTCTGGGGTCTGGTACTATTCAATGTTTTCATTGCTGATTTGGAAAATGGAGTGGAGAGCATGCTTCTAAAATTTGCAACTGACACCAAGCACTTTGGAGCACAGGATTGGAATTCAAAACGCCTTTAACAAATTGGAGAATTGGTCTTCTTGAGCCAAACTCCATGGCTGGGCCCCTCTCTCTAGACTGGGCTGAAGAGAAACCCCAGAGCCAAACACTCCTCTTCCTGGGCAGTGCGCTCCACCCTTGAATGGTCAGATGCTGCTTAGCACTGTCAGAGCAGCTTTGCCTGGGGGATTCTCCCAGCACTTTCCAATAGCGGGAAAGTATGAAATCCCATCAATGGAACTCAGCAGTCCTGACTCCCAGTCCCCTGCTCCAGTGACTCCAGCGGAGCACACTCCCTCTCATAGGCAGGGGGAGCGGCCATGAGGGCCTGCTTGTAATTGCCAGCTGTGGGAGGGAGTGTGCAGCAGTGGTTAGCGAAGGGGCCTGGAAAGAAGGACTGCTGGGTCCCATCCATACATCTGACACTTGGTGTGACCCTGAGCCAGTAGCTTCCCCTCCCCAGGCCTGTTTCTCATCAGTAGGGTTGGGGTCACAGTCCCGACAGCCCAGGGGGGTGGGGAGGCTCCAGGAAGGTGTGTAAAGTGCTGGGATTTCAGGATCCCGGAGGTGCTGTCACCCCCGCACTAGGGTGATGTTCTGCACCCCCTGCTGCTGGCCAAGTTTCTCCTTTCCCTGGCAATAAGACAGACTCTTGTTTTCCCAGCCAGCTGATCGCTCAGTGTCATCACCCTGCCTGCTGGCTGGGCAGGGTAACTCCTCAGGTCACCACCCCCCTCTCCAGCCTGCCTTGGGCTTGGAGAGTGAGGAGAAGGGCGAGGGATGACACTGAACATCCTCCATCCATCGCTCTGTCACCAGAGCAAGTGAGTGGCATTAGGGTTCCTCAGTGGCGTCCCCTGTCTGTCTGGGGAGAGGCAGAAAGATGGGGAGAGAATCTCTCCCAGAGGAGATTGGATTTGCAAACAGCCCCCAGGAGCCCCTCACTCTCAGACCGGGGAGGGGCTTCTCCAGAGCCGTCTCCTGTGCGTTTGGCAAGGTCCCAGCAATGGGGCTCCCAGCCCTTCCCTTGTGGGAGACTGTTCCCCAGGCTGAGAGTCTCTGCGCTGGACCAGACCCAGTGAGCTGCTGAGCATGGAAATCAATGGGAAACGAGGGGGCCCTGGCCTTGCTATGTCTAGGGACTTTGAAGTGGGGAATGGTTTCCCAGGAGAAGTCCGGACTCCTGGGTTCTGTTCCTTCTCTAGCCTGGGTGGGGGGTGAGGCGGGGGGTGAGTGTGTCCTGGGCTGGCAAGAGGGAGCTGCTTGTCCAAAGTGACCAACGGTCTTTGTGACTGACTCCAGTGCTCGAAAAGGACGAGACTCCCCAGTTCTTGCAGCCCCAGGGATGACGAGGGGGAAGGTTGAGGGGAGCAGATCATGCAATGAACTCCTGCCAGTGTGTGTAGCTTGCACTCCCTGCACCCCGTGGGGGGGGAGGAGCTGCTCTGTCTGGGGCAGGGATGGGGAGAGACCAAACAAGTTGGTAAGTGAGAGGCTGCCTTGACCCCAGACTCACATCTGCTCGCCGCTCGGTTCCAGGATGGCCAGGCGCCTGAGGATGTTCAGGAAGAAGGTCCTGCAGGCGGCCCCAGAGCCTGAGGGAAGCAGCTGCCATCTTCCCCAGGAGCGGAGCGGCCACACTGTCCCCACTGGCGGGGAAGGAGCTCTTGGCCGGGCCAGGAGGTGGAAGTGCCCAGCCTTCTGGAAGAGGCAACCTGCTCCCAGCGCAGGCGCCAAGGTGGGAGAGGCACCGGCTAGGCCAAGATGGAGCTGGGCCAGGATGCAGCTGGGCAGGCAGGACCCAGCCCAGGAGCGGAACCGGGCAGGGTGGCTCCGGGGCTTGTTATGTGGGCAGCAGCTGCCCCAGGAGCCCAGCCCCGATTTCCAGCAGGAGGCATCGCCCTTCCCGGTCAGTGGGGACCTTCCAGCCTTCCCAGGGCAGGAGGTGGAGGATCCCTCTCCCAGCCCCAGCAGCTCGGCCCGCTTCCTGTGGGACAGCAGCAGCGCCTGGAACTTGGACAGCAGCGAGGCCAACGGACGCTTCTGCTTTGTTCCAGGTGAGGAGCCAGGCTGGGCTCAGGGACGGGTGAGGAAGGGGCTGTGAACACCCCAGGCCCAGCCCCTCGAGCAGTGCTATGGGGGTGGGTCCCCAGCGCAGGCGTCTAGACTGAGCCACTGAACCCCACTGACACTAGATACTGCCACTTTAATCCTTGATGCTCCATTGGGCAGGGGGTGGGAGGCACCTCCCAGGGAGTCCAGGACAGTGTGAGGGGTCTCTTTGCTAGGGACTCCTGAAGGAGTTGGGGGCTGATGACACTGAGGCTACTTGGAATCAAATACATTTGAGATACAAGTACATAGACCATATTCATAACTTCAAATACAGAAATGGTACACACATACAGCCAGCATAATTATAACCAGCAAATCATAACCTTGTCATAGACACCTCACATGCCAACCTTTGCACAATATTTGCTGCACATATATAACAGTGGTGGCAACAATGATCTCTACGGTCCCAGTTCATATTAATAACGGCACAGCAGGCTATAGAGAAGTGGGAGGGAGGCGTCTTCCAGCTGGCGTGTCTCGTCCGTTTCTCCTTTGCCGCTTGGGCCGAGGTGGGAAGGGAGCGAAACCTGCCAGGCTGAAGGTTTTGCGCTCGGCTTTGAAGATTAAGCCCGAACCCCCAGCATGGCTGGGTCAGGGTTGTCCTGGGCTCTGTGGGGGGAGGGCTCAGCTGGGAGAAGGGGCAGATGAGGGGATTTTGCCTCTGATAGATAAGGGCTTTGTCAGTGGGAAGCTGTAGGTCACATGCTGGGGGTGACAGTGGGGTTTGAGCTGGGGCAGCAGCAGCAGGGGAGCAATGTGTGTGTGTGTGTGTGTGGAGAGCGGGTTTCAATTGGTAAAAATGAACCTGCCAAGCCGCTCCCTCGGCTGGAGCAAAAGCCTCTCATTTATCTCCTCAACTCCCCTCCATGAAAATCTCCACACCTCCCCCGGCGCTTTGAGACCCTCTCACTCCCATGGAGATTTGTAATTGTTCTAACTCTTCCGTGACCTTGTCCAAACAGTTTTCACAGAAAAATGATCAAGGACATTTCAAATGAGAAAAACAAAGGAAACCAGAGAAACCCCCACCACACACAGTTTGGGTCTGAATTTTTCTACTGAAATTTGGAGACAATAAAACTCATCCCTTTGTTGGCCAGAAACCAAAGCTAGACCTCCCCTGCTGTAGCTGTGACTTCTGCTACCGAACCACCAATGCGCTGACTCCTCTTGTGAGACATTTCTCTGCACAATACTGCTGCTATTCCAGTTACTGACTCCAGGAAACATTTTCCTTAGCCTGGTTCCACATGTCACTGGTTTCTATAGCAAAGGTCAGTCCCTGGCCCTGTGGCCCAGACATCCTCATTCACATCAAGCTTCAAGTTGAGAATCATTTCCCATTCCCGGTCTGTGGGAGGGGAGACTTTTAAACGCGCTCTCTGTGTGACTACACATGGCTAAGCAAAGAGAACAAACCCCAAATCCCCCCTGTGCTTTGGGAGCCAGGTTTGCGGTGGGAATTCTGTAGTTCAGATGACTTCAAGCTTGGACATTGTGATTCTTTACCAGTCTCTCTGGCATTGGGGCAGTTTTGTGCTCACAGCTGTGATGGCTGAGTGGTTAAGGTGTTGGAGACAAAATCCACTAGGGTTCCCCTGCGCAGGTTTGAATCCTGCTCACAGCATGGCCTGTGTTTTAGCCAGTCTCTCACCCAGGCAATACCTCTGTACAACCCCCTGAGACACTCTCAATTCTCTCCCCACCCCAAGTAAATCCTGTTCTGCTCCTTTCATAGAGATCCCTGGGGCACCACCTCACACTGTGTCCCTGAGGGGTCAGGCAAACTCTCAGCACCTGAAGCCTCTGCCACTCACCTAGTGCCCCATAGATCAGCCATAGCCCTGGTTCTGCTCCTCTCTCTAGAGTGCGAAAGAAGCCAAGTCAGCGACTCCATGGGAGCTATGGGGCTGCAGAACCAACAGAGAAAAAATAGGTGCTCAGCGCCCACTGGCAGCCAGCTCCCCCGCCCACTACAGGCCTTGCTGACAAGCTCCTCCTCTTCCCCTTCAGCACCTCCCACTTGCCAGTGATCAGCTGTTCAGTGGAGTGCAGGAGGCGCTGGGCGGGGATGGGAAGAGCTGGGGGCAGGAGACGAATGGTGCTGGATGGGAAGAGATGGGACCGGGGTGGGAGTTTGGGGGAAGGGGTGGAGTGGGGGCAGGGCCTCGGGGGGAAAAGGGGGATTTGTCCCAGACTCCAGATCCCTCTAGGGCCGGCCCTGAAGGGAAGCACTGACTATTACAGTGACAATAAAACTGACCAGCATTGCGGGGGGGATGGAGGGAGATCTTCCCTCATCAAGTCTCTTCTCTCCCCCAAGGTGAGCCAGACACTGCTCTCTCCTGGCTCTCACTCTAGCAGCTGGACCACAAGGAACCATTTCCCCACAGGAAGTGCATTGAGTGCCCCTGTGGTGCTGAGGGGTCTGGCGCTGCTGCTACCTGTGGGGCTGGCAGAGGGTTGATGTCTGCACAGACTCTCAGCTACCAGGCCAGAGGGGGCACTTGGGACCTTACCAGACTGGCTCAGTGAAGACGGGGCGTTGACAGAGCAATACAGATGCTCTGCAGAGCACAGAGCAGCATCCGCCCATGCAGCCAGGCAATGAGCATTTCCCACAGCCTGGAGTCCAGGAGGAGGCGGCAGCTGCTGTTCCATCTCCTGGGGGACAGGCCCTGTCAGCCAACAGACACTTCTTACTCACCACAGCTAAGGGCGTTGGGTTCCTCCAGTGAGGGTGTGGAGCAGCCATTCATTTTCCTGTCCTTTTTGTGTTCAACTGCTGACAAAAACATCCCAGACAGAGAAGCAACAGGCCAAAATACTACTATGCAGCTGCTGAAGTAGCTTAGTTGGGAGAGCATTAGACTGAAGATTTAAAGGTCCCTGGTTTAATCCCAGGCTTTGACAGATCCTTTCATCCCCCTTTGTGCAGGAGTGGCTTGTTTTCTGGGAGCACAGCAGTGCCTGCACCCAAGATAAGTTCTGATCTTGGGCTCTGCAGTAGGAAAACATAGAAGGAGCTTGTACCCCTAGTTGGCCCACCTGACCTTTAATGATGAGAGATGAGAGCTGTCTTTCCCAACATGGCAGGAAGAGAGCAAGGCAGGGTGACCCTCAGGAATGGTGCCAGAGGGCTGCTAGGCAGGGATTGGGGATGAAAACTCCTCTGTGCAGCTGAGCAATGGCAGTACCAGGGAAGGGGCATCTGTAAAAGTGACCCCACACACCTCTCCTCCTCTGGGCACCTAGAGCAGAGGCAGCTGGTGCTGACGGCTCCAAGGGAAGGCTTAAAAGCCACAGAGCAACTGAGGTCAGGGCAAGAGGAGGGCAGGACCATGCCTATGTGTGGCCTTCAGACAGGCACAAAAACACCCAGCCAGGCTGCTCCCTGCCATGCCAAACACCCACTGAAGGTCACCAGCATGCAGGGCAGCTGCTGATGCTCTGTGGATAACATCACAAGTTGGTAGGAAAGCAGGGCCAGCCCCCATGGTGTGGCCTCTGTCTGTTCCCACTCACAGTGCTCACTTTTGCAGTGGGGCAGGAGATTTTACCCCAAGAGGCTTTTCCCCAGCTGGCGAGAAGCAGAGAAACACCCAGGCTCCCAAGGTGCTATTTACCAACCCCCTCAAGCACAGGGACAGGCGCACATTTGGAAGAGGGAAACTGCTCTACACGCCATCCTGGGCAGCCGCCCATTTTCTTTGGCAAGTCAGGAATGGCAATGGCTAGACTGGAAGCACCTGGGGCTCATGCCCCAGCCTTTGTGACACCCAACCCCCAACTCATTCCCAGGCTCTAGCTGAAGCCAGAGCATTGGCCTAAGCGGCCAAGAGGAGGTTCCAGCCCTGAAGGGAGCAGGACATTCAGCACAACAGTAAAACTGCAGAAACACAAAAACCAAGGGACTCAAACCATCAATCTTCTGACCCTCACTCAGACACCTTACCCATTAGGCCACATGAGAAAAACCCCTCCAAGCACTTCTTTGGAAAAGGTGGACATTGTGTTTCTCAGGTCATCTGCTGAGCGGGGCTCAGACTCTCTGGGCACAAGATGTCGAGTTCTCAGCGACATGTGAGACTTAATTCTATGGAGCCAGGTGCAGAGCTTTGGCAGGAAGGCTCAGGCATGGGGGATTGGGGTGCAGCGGATGGACCAGCTGCCTAGGTGTGGAGATTTAGTCACACTGAGGCACAGGAGGGAGGAGGAGGAGGAATCCTGCTGACAGGCAGGGGCTGTGCAGAAAAAGAGGAGGGGTTCCTGGGACTTTTTTTGCCTCTCATTTGTGTATCTGCTCGCTTTTGTGGTGAATATGGCTGGAATAAGCCCAGGTAGCTCAATTGGTAGAGCATCAGGCTCTTAATCTGAGGGTTCAGGGTTCAAGCCCCTGTCTGGGTGCTCAGCTTTTAAGTGGCCTTGTGTGCCAGGAGCCAAATGATTCCTGGTGCTGTCCACTAGCCACATGCAGATTCTCAGAAGCCATGGCCATTTCCTGGAAAGGTTCCTTTCCTCAGGAATCAGGAGAGAGGCCACATCCACAGGAGCAGGCCTAGAACAGGCAGTCTCTGGCTGGCAGGAAGTGCTGTGGGGCCAGGTGCAGAGAAAGCTCAGAAGGGGAGCAGCAGAGATGAGGGGAAAAGAGACAGAGAAGCAATGAGGACAGAATACAAGTGTACAGGGGGTTCAGGTCCAGCTATTGTGGAGAACTTCCCTGGTTTATACGTGACCCTGGTGCAATTGGCCAGAGAAAGGATCTAAGTCCCCACCCCCTTACCCAGAGGCCTGCCTGACCCCAAGGACGCTCTTTCTACTCTCATGTGTGGCAGAGTCCTCGTAACCCCAACAAGGCTGGGCCCAGGAATCCTGGGGGTTTTGACCCCAGTGGTGAGCTGGAGCCAGTTCCCAAGAACCGGTTGCTAAAATTAGACCTTTGTGGAGAACCGGTTGTTAAAGGGCCAAGGGATGGGCAAAGAACTCCGGTCTGCAGGCCGGACCATCCTGTTGTTCTCAGGATTCCCAGCTGGGGAGGCTGAGGTTCCCCCAGCCCCTCCTCCGTTTCCCACCAGCTGCAGGGTGACCAGCCACCGGCACCAGCTGGGCAGCTCAGCTGAGCTTCTGAGTCGTCCTGCTGCTTTGAGCTGCAGGCAAGGTAAGCGGGGGGGCTGCAAGCTCCAGGGCTGCTGGGGGGGAGGCAATTTTCCCCAGCCCCTGCAGGGGCCCCTTGCCCCATGAGTATGTCTCCCCCCGCCCCGGCCCCTCCCCTGCTCCCCCCCACCTTAAATCAGAAATTTTTATAGGGAGCCGGTTGTTAAGATTTTGGCAGCTCATCACTGTTTGACCCCCAATCTTGTCATGATCACTTGAACAGGACTAGAGTGTCTCCACTCTGGGCACTTCCCTGACCCACTCCTCACTGCATGTGCTTCAAGCAAACACCATTTATTACCCAGCAATCAATGTAAAACTAAAGGAAAACATGTTACCCTGTTCTGTGGTGCAGGGAGATCACAACCAGCATCTCTGGAGGGTCAGGGCAGGTCACAGTCTCTCCCTCACATGTCCCAGGCCTCCTTCCCAGGCCCTGGCTGTGCTGCAGGGACGCCACGGGCCGGACACTTGCTCTGGCAGTGGCCACATGCTCTAGGTGACAGGACCCTTGTTCCCAGTGTCAGCCCCATGTAGGGGATCTCTTGATGGGTGGCATCTCCTTGCACTGGGCCTTCTGCCCAGGGTCCCCCTCACTCTCCCACACTGCTCACTGCACCCACCTCCAGCCCCAGTGCTGCTGCGGCTCTGCCTCCATCTCCCTGGGCTGCTCCTCTGGCCTCTCTGTCTCTGCTTGCTGCAGCTCTTCTCCTAGCACAGATCTGCTCCCTGGGCAGCTTCTATGGCTCGTGCTGCTGCGGCTCGGCTCCCAGCACAGATCTGCTCTGGTTCTCCCTGGCTGGTGCAGCTCTGCTCCCCGGCTCCTGCTCTCTCCTTAGCGCCACCCCACTCTGGCCCAGACAGTTCCAGCTCACACAGAGGATGGGACCCCCTGGCCTGGTGACTCCCTCATTACACTGTCTGGCCTGTCAGTCCGGCTAACTTGGATCTTTGGCCTCTCCCCATTGCCCCTGGGGACTGTCAGTCTCTGGGTCCTGATTTCCCATTGGCCCTTCCCCCATCAATTGGAACTGGGAACTAGCCAACCAAAACCCCACTAAGTTTTAGTAAGGGGTCAACAGTCCCTTACATGAGCCAGCCCCATGAGGGTCACCACTGTGCAGAAAAGCAGCTCAGACTGTTCCCATGGTGTAATGGGCAGCACTCAGGACTCTGAGTCCTTCAATCTGAGTTCAAATATCAGTGGGATCTTATGCTGGCTTGTGGTAAAGCCCTGGAGCTCACAGTGCTCAACTTCCTTGTTTCCAGCTGTGCAAGAGCAGATCTTTCTGCTCCTGCTGGGTGACTTGCCCACTAGGGCTGGGTTTTGGGTTGTGGTGGCCAAAATTGGTTGGGGCTCTAGAACTTGCTACCCTGGTTGCTGATGCCTGCAGTCCTGTGGTTTGACCAGGTAGTTGGGATTCTTCCTGCTTCACATGGGGCCCAAAAGTTTGGCCCTTGTGTTTCCTGCCACACTTTTCCTCTTGCCCACATGGCGCTTGAATAAAGGAGGGCCAGGGCCAGGCTTGAAAGCCAGGGCTAGGCAGGAGGGAGGAAGAGCCCCAGGCTGGAGCCCAGCACACCTCTCCTCCTCTGGGCACCTAGAGCAGAGGTGGCTGGTGCTGACAGCTCCAAGGAAAGGCTTCAAATCTACAGAGCAACTGAGGTCACGGCCAGAGGAGGGGAGGACCATGCCTATGCGTAGCCAGCAGACAGCCACAAAGACACCTGGCCAGCCTGCTCCCTGCCATGCCAAACCCCCCTGAAGACGTGCTTAATACACTTGCTGATCAGGAGGAAAAGCTCTCAAAATCTGTGTGCGAGGAGAACCTCTTTTTTCCCCTCTACCTTTCATCTGTGAAAACAGCTGTGTGAAAGGTGGAAGGGATTTGGGGGCTCAGGAGGAGGCGCTTGATGTTCAGTGCCTTAGAGAAGCTGGACTTGGACATGGTGGGTGTTGGGAAAATGCACATTCATGAGTTTAGGGTAGATTCATAGGCAGAGGGTGATTGCAAGAAGAGCCAATCTCTCTGGTTTTCCAGGCCAGGAAAGAATGATGGGGTTACCCTCTACCTGGGTGAACTTTAGCAAGGTTTTTTTCTCCTCCTCCTGGGTCACTGATGCCTATTGGAGATAGGTCTTTGGTCCAGCTGGCCGCTATAGGGTGGGGTCCTAGAACTTAACAGTCTGGCTAGAGATTCCTGCGAGTTGACCTGATGGTTGGGTTTCTTGCTGCTTCACCTGATGTCCACAACTTTGGTCCCTGTAGCTTCAACTCTTCGTCTTGCCCACATGGCATTTAAAGGAATGAGTGCCAGGGCCAGGCTTCCCAGGCTGTAGCCCAGCACACCTCTCCTCCTCTGGACACGTAGAGCAGAGGCGGCTGGTGCTGACAGCTCCAAGGAGAAGGCTTAAAAGCCACACAACAACCGAGGTCAGGGCAAGAGAAGAGCAGGACCATGCCTATGTGTAGCCTTCAGACGGGCACAAAAACACTCAGCCAGCCTGCTCCCTGCCATGCCAAACACCCTTGAAGGCCACCTGCAGACGAGCATGTGGGGCAACTGCTGATGCTCTGTGGCCATTATCAAAGATGGTAGGAAAGCAGGGCCAGTCCCCCCAGTGGGGCCTCTTACCGTTCCCACTTAAGGTGCTCATTTTTGCCGTGGGGCAGGAGATTTTACCCCAAGAGGCTTTTCCTGAGCTGGCGAGAAGCAGACAAACACCCAGGCTCCCAAGGTGCTATTCATCAAGCCCCCTCAAGCACAGGGATTGGTGCACATTTGGAAAAGGGAAATTGCTCAACACGCCAGCTGCCCATTTTCTTTGGCAAGTCAGGAATGGCCAAGGCCAGACTGGAAGCACCTGGGGCTCATGTCCCAGCCTTTGTGACACCCAACCCCCGACTACTTTCTGGGCCGCTAGCTGAAGCCAGAGCATCAGCCTGAGCAGCCAAGAAGAAGTTCCAGCTCTGAAGGGAGCAGGACTTTTAGCCCAAAGGTAAAGCTGGATAAGCACAACCACAAATGGACTCAAACCCTCAGTCATCTGATCCAAAGTCAGACGCCTTATCCATTAGGCCACATAAGAAAGGGCCCTCCAGGCACTTCTTTGGAAAAGGCAGACACTGAAGCATCTGATGAAGTGGGGATTCACCCACAAAAGCTCATTCTAAGGTATGTCTGTTAATCTGTAAGGTGCCACATTACTCTTTGCTGCTTATGCAGACACCGTGTTTCTCAGGTCAGCTACTGAGGGGGGCCGAGACTCTCTGGGCACAAGAAGTCAAGTTCCCAGTGAGATGTGAGACTTAATTATCTGGAGCCAAGTGCAGGGCTTTGGCAGGGAGGCTCAGGCATGGGGGATTGTGGTGCAGCAGATGGACTGGCTGTCTAGATGTGGAGATTTAGTCTCACTGAGGAGGAGGAGGAATCCTGCTGATAGGCAGTGTTTAGGGCCGGTGCAACCGCTAGATGAACTAGTTGGCCACCTAGGGTGCAAAGTGGTTGGGGGCACCAAAAATTGCACTCAGGGGAGGCGATGGAGTGGAGGTGAGCTGGTGCAGGGAGCTAGGGGGAGGGCTGCCTGCAGCAAGTAACGGGGGCAGGGGCATGCAAGGGAACTGCTCCCTGTTCCAGCTCACTTCTGCTCCATCTTTTCCCCTGAGCATGCAGCCCTCTCTCAAATTCTTCTCCTCTCCCAGGCTTGCCGCACTAAACAGCTGATTGGCATCACAAGCCTGGTAGGCAGGAGAAGTGGAGCGGTGCCGGCGTGCTCAGGGGAGAAGGCGGAGTGGAGGTGAGCTGGGGTGGGGAGCTGCTGCAGGGGGGACTGCCTGGCTCTTCCCCATGGCTCCCATCCCTGCTCCGCCCCAGCCCCGCCCACCCCCTGCACTCACTGCATGGTAAGTGGAGTGACCCAACCTCAGCCTGGTCCACTCCCCTGGTTCCCAGCCACGCCGCCGGTGAGTGCTGTGGGGCGGGTTCTCCCTCCCCCGAAACTGGGGAGCCAAGGGAGGTCTATGGGCCTGGGTCTCTCATCCCTCCATCCCATCCCCTGCCTCCAATATCCCTCTTGGGCACTGTGGGACTGGGTCTCTCTCCATGCCCCTGTGCTCCCCCTGCACAGCATGTCCTGGGAGTGACTCAGTTTCCCTGGACCAACATTTCACCTCTCCACATGTGTCTCTTCTGTCCCACAGCTCCCTCCACCCCACCCCATTTCCCATGCATCCCAGGCTGGGTCTCTGCCAACCCCATCTCCTCTCCTCCTGACCCCAATATCCTCTGCCCCTATGGATCTATGGGGCTGGGTCTCTCTCTCTCCTATTCTCCCCCCATCCCCTCCCCCAATATCTCCCTGCCCCTATGGGTCTATGAGGCTGGGTCTCTCCCTCCCCCATTCTCCCCCCATCCCCTACCCCAAAATCTCCCTGCCCCAGGCTGTGATGTGCCATGACGTGTGCTGGGGCTGTGACGTGTGCTAGGGCCAGGGCTGACTCCAGGGTTTTTGCCGCCCCAAGCGGCAGGGAAAAAAAACACCACGATCGCAATCGGCGGCAGCTCCACTGTGCCGCCTTTTTCTTCAGCGGTAATTCGGTGGCAGGTCCTTCCCTCCGAGAGGGACCGAGGGAACCGCCTCCGATTTGCTGCCGAAGAGCCCGACATGCCGCCCCTTCCCCTTGGCCGCCACAAGCACCTGCTTGCTGAGCTGGTGCCTGGAGCCGGCCGTGGCTGGGGCTGTGACGTGCACTGGGGCTGTGACATGCTGTGACCCATTCACTCCCCAAAGGCAATTCACTCACTTGAAACCAGCAGGATAGAAGGTGTCACGTGTTTATGGGCGGGGTTATGCAGATGAGCGGTGTCTGGCAGCAGTACGGAGAGCAGCTAGATGAACCGAAGGAGACGGACAGAGAGAATTCTCTGTGTGTGTACAGAATCCGGTGTGGGGAGTTCGTGTGGTGAGTGCTTGCACCGGAGTCACTTCAGGGTAGTGATCGCCACTGAGCTACGTAGTGACAAAAGATGTGTGAATAGGGTGTGGTGCCTGGCTGGGAGCAGCTTGTAGTGATGATAAAAGGGGTGGGAGCAAGAGGTCCTGTCCTAGAAGGGGTGTATACCCTGAGAGGGTGTTTTGTGGGTGCAAGTAGGTTTGGGGGCTTCTTGCAATGACAAGGGGTGTCTTCAGCTAGAACCCTCCTAACCCCACTAGTTTTCTCTGTGTTAGGGGTGGGCAGATTCTGTGATGTCACAGTTCTTGGGGGAGGGGTTTGAATCATAACTCCAAAGTGGGAGAACAACTCCCCCAACTTGTGTTCAGTCCCCACTAGGGGGCTGGGCAGGGATCTCTAGGGAGGGAAGCACAGAGAAAAACAGTCTCCCTTATGGAACCAAGGAGTCCTGGATCCCAGTCCCCCTACTCTAGGCCCCTTCCACTTCCAGAGCCAAGGATAGAACCCAGGGGTCCTAGTGCCCAGCCCCCTCTCTGCTCTCACCACTAAACACCACTGCCCTCCCAGGGTGGTGCAAGGGTCACTGGGTCTGTGTCCCAGCTCTGCTAAGGGCCTTGACTGATTTTCCCAAAGTGCTTCCTTCTGAATCTAGCCGACGAAGTGGGTATTCACTCACGAAAGCTCATGCTCCAATACATCTGTTGGTCTATAAGGTGCCACAGGACTCTTTGCTGCTTTTACAGATCCAGCACATCTGCCCCCTCTGCCCGGTCACTGCCCACCCCCGTGTGGGGGCACCAGCACTGTGCTGAGTAGTGATGGAAAATTGTCCAAGCTGGCCCAGGGGAGACGTGTGTGTCCCTGTTGCCCTCTGCTAAGCCCTGCTCTGTGTGTGTGTGTGTGTGCTTGTGCATCTGTGACACTGTATCACTGTGTTGCTGGGCTAACCAGTAGGAAATGGCTTTGCAGGATTTTTATATTCTGCAGCAAGTGACTGACACACAAACACAAAGGGACTCACACAATCCCAAGAACACTCACACATAACACACCCAGAAGGGCATGTTAGTCCAACCCCCAAAGAGAGAAACAATCACACCCTCAGCCACACTCACAATAAACCCCCTCCACACACCATAACATTCACAGTTGTGCTCAGAGACACAACTGCACGCAGTTCACTCCCACTGCTCCAAATACAAGGACCTCCTGCCTCACACAGCATGTGCCAAGGCCTGTTGAACTCACTGCCACTGGACAGCTACCAATGAGAATGACCCCCTTGTGCTGGATCATCTGCTTGGCCCCCCACTCCCTCTAGCGGCACGCTGTGCGGCATGGCTGGGGATTGTGCAATAACAGGCTGGGGCTGGGTCACTCCACTTCCTTCAGGAAGTAGCCAGCCCCCTGTCCCCCACAGAGGCCTGGGACCAGCCCCCCTTTTCTTCCCCTCATGCAGGCCTGGGGCCTCAGCCTTCTCTGCTCCCCTGGCTCCCAAGTTTGTGAGAAGGGGGGAACCGCCCCACAGCACTCGCTGGCAGCATGGCTGGGAGCCAGAGGAGTGGACCATGCAGTGAGTGCAAGGGCAGAGGGGGCAGGGCTGGGGCGGAGCAGGGGCGGGGACCATGGCAAAGAGCCAGGCAGCCCCCCCTGCAGCAGATCCCCACCCCAGCTCACTTCCGCTCTGCCTTCCCTTCTGAGTACGCTGGCGCCGTCCACTTCTCCTGCCTCCCAGACTTGCAGTGCTAATTAGCTGTTTAGTGCGGCAAGCCTGGGAGGGGAGGAGAATTAGAACGGGGGCAGCGTTCTCAGGAAGAAGATGGAGCACAGATGAGCTGGGACAGGGAGCAGTTCCCCTGCATGCCCCTACCCCTGTTACTTGCTGCAGGCAGCCCTCTCCCTGCACCCCTCAGCCCGCTGCCCCAGCTCACCTCCACTCCTACGCTGCCTCTTCCTCCAAGACCCCTCCTCCCGCCCACTGCTCTCAGCCCGCTCCCCACCTTCACTCACCCTTATGGTCATTACAAAGTGGCAAGGCACAGCCCTCCCATTTTGAAAAGTCCTGGGGTGTTGTTTGCCCCTGTTCAGGCACCCCTGGGTCCCTGCACTTCATGCAGCTCTCCCTGATTTCAGCTGTTAGTGAGAGAGCCTCACTGCTAGCGCAGACTCGGCAGTTTCTTGGATGAGGACACTGTCCCAAAGCAGGATTAATGCTTAGACCTGGTGATCAGTGATTTCAGATCTGTTAGTCTGCAGTAAGACTCTACAGTGAGTCTCAGTCAGCTCTGTTATTACACAGGGAAGAACAAAAGGGTCAAATGGTGCCTGGAAGCCTTAAGAAGAATCCACTCCACCAAGTACAATGCTTGTTGATACTGGCTCTTAACCCCACTGAGAATGTTTTGGGGTCACACCTCGCCTTTATTAACCTAGGGGACTGAGAGAGTAGTAATTAGTAGGTGCTCCAGTGGTGCAACTGGTTAATGCACAGTACTTATAGAGCAGTACTGAGAGGAGCTATGCTGAGGTTGTGAGTTCAAGCCTCACCTAAAGCACTGGTTTTCATTACCCCTTCCTTTGGCCCTAGGGAGTGTAGAATTCAAGCCCTGGGGACATTGAAGCAGTGTAGGAATCAAAAATGTCCCCTTCACTTATTATCTCCTCTCCAGAGTGCAGGTCAGAATCTACAATCCTTTCTCCCCCACCAGCCCCTGTGCCAGGATCCCTCAAGCAGAGCCTGGAGTCCTGCCTAACCCTGAGCTTGGAGGGAGAGGAGCAAGGGCTTTTCCTTCCCCCGCTCACTTCCCTGACTCTTGTCACACAGACAGCAAGCAGCAAAAGACCAGAAGTCGAAAGCGCAGACAAAGGGATGTTTACTGGAGTTAGCTTCTAAGCAAGCAGATTCCAAAGCCCTTCACACCAGTCAGGCTGATCTCTATACACCGACAGAGTCTGTTCCCCACTGTTCCCTTCCCAGCTCTGACACCACAGAGCGTTTACCTCACATCCCTACAGACAATTCTTTCCTGGGTGCTGGCTGGTGAGTCTTGCCCACTTGCTCAGGGTTTAGCTGATCACCATATTTGGGGTCAGGAAGGAATTTTCCTCCAGGGCAGATTGGCAGAGACCCTGGGAGGTTTTCACCTTTCTCTGCAGTATAGGGCACGGGTCACTTGCTGGAGGATTCTCTGCACCTTGAAGTCTTTAAACAACGAGTTGAGGACTTCAATAGCTCAGACATAGGTCAGGGGTTTGTTACAGGAGTGAGTGGGTGAGAGTCTGTGGCCTGTGTTGTGCAGGAGGTCGGACTAGATGATCATAATGGTCCCTTCTGACCTTAAAGTCTATGAGTCTATGAGCTCTGACACTGCAGAGTGTTTACCCCACATCCCCTTTCCCAGCTCCAACACTGCAGAGCCTTGCCTGTGTCCCTGTTCCCCGTTCCCTATTCCCACCCCGCGTTAGCAAGCATAATTCCAGTTTCCCCACCCACTGCCTGTTTGACCCCAGTTTATACAGTAATATTCTGAGCGAGACCTTAGCCAATCATTTTACTGAAATGTAATTAACCAATTCTAACCTATTGTAACAGAATTCTCTAACCAATTACATCCCACTCCCCTAATTAACTTACACCCAGCAAAATTAATTCTGCAGCAGACAGAAACAATTAGAAGACCAGACAGATTGACAACAGAAAAGCAGGGGCCATAAAGATAAACCCTACAGAAATGACGGTTTCACAACCACAACCATTGAGAGGGGATTTCTTGCCAGACCGGATGCTCCCTTAAGATCTGTTTCTTTATCTGGTGGTGATGGGCACTATTGGGACAGGATCGTCTTCCTAACAGCCCAACCCCATCTTAGTTCAGTGTGACGGGTATGGGAGGTGAGGATATGACCCTTCACTTGCCAGCATATGGCTGCCCCTGCTGCTTAGCCAAAGGCCCTAGCCTACTGTTCAGGTTTTTTCACCACTCTGAACTTTAGGGTACAGATGTGGGGGACCTGCATGGACCCTTCTAAGCTTAATTACTAGCTTAGATCTGGTAACACTGCCACCATCCAGAAATTAGTGTCTGGAACACTTTCTGTCCCCCCAAAACATTCCCCTCCCTGGGCAGCCTTGAGAGGCTTCACTAATTCCCTGGTGAACAGAGATCCAAACCCCTTGGATCTTAAAACAAGGAGAAATTAACCACCCCCTCTCCTTTCCCCCCACAAATCCCTGGTGAGTCCAGACCCAATCCCCTTGTATCTTAAAACAAGGAAAAATCAATCAGGTTCTTAAAAGAAAAAACTTGTAATTAAAGAAAGAAAGATAAAAATCATCTCTCTAAAATCAGGATGGAAAATACTTTACAGGGTAGTCAGATTTATATAGCCCAGAGGAAACCCCTCTAGCCTTAGGTTCAAAGTTACAGCAAGCAGAGGTAAAATCCTCTCAGCAAACAAGGATCATTTACAAGTTGAGAAAACAAAAATAAGACTAACGCCTTGCCTGGCTAATTACTTACAGTTTGAAACATGAGAGACTGATTCAGAAAGATTTGGAGAGCCTGGATGGACGTCTGATCCCTCTTAGTCCCAAGCGTGAACAACACCCAAAACAAAGAGCACAAACAAAAACTTCCCTCCACCAAGATTTGATAGTATCCTGTCCACCTAGTAGTTCTCTGGTCAGGTGTCAGCCAGGTTTATGGAGCTTCTTAACCGTTTACAGGTAAAAGAGACATTAACCCTTAACTATCTGTTTATGACACCTACGAACAAGGGCTCAGACTCTCCTAGGGAGAGAAGGCCCAGACACAGGCAGACTGGGATTTTGGTTCTTTGTTTTGTACCCCTGTCACTAGCTAAGTAATAAAAATACACCTAAATTCTTATAAAGTCTAGGCCTGTACAAGCAGCCTGAATATCTCTATTCTAACAGCCATCGGTCCCTGTGGAAAAATTATCTATTCAGGATTGTCCCTAGACATTTTGGTGCCAAGCTGGCAGAGTGGAGAACGCGGGGCCCAAGTCACTCCACTTCCCGCCGCCCGGTAATTGCAGGGCAGGCCAGACCCCACACTCACAGGGCGGCGGGAAGTGGAGTGATCCAGCCCCAGCCTGCTGCACTCTGCTCCCAGCCTTGGAACTTGGGCGGTGGGGGGAAACGCCCCCCAGCACTCACCAGCATCGCAGCTGGGAGCTGGTGGAGCAGAGCAGGCTGGGGCCAGGTTGTTCCACTTCCCACCGCCCGGTGAATGCAGGATGAGCCTGATCCCTCCTGCAGTCCACTGGGATGTAGCTCAGGGGAAGGGGCGGAGTGGGGGGGGGAATGGAGTGGAGCAGGGGTGGGAAGAGGCGGCATGGGGGCAGAGCGGGGGGGGGCTTTGTGGAAGAGGTGGAGCAGGGGCAGCTTTCCTGGCCAGCTCAGACAGCCAGGGGATCAGGCTGGCCACTGGAGCAGTACGGAGCTGCGTAGGACACCAGGAAAAATGGGGCAACTTGGTGTCTCCACATCCCTTCACCAGCCCGTGTCCCTGTAGTGTATGCTGTCTTCATAGGTCCTTTCTCAGTCTTTCTCACTCTCTTGTCTTGAGTCTCCCGTGTCCCTGCTTTCAAGCACAGACTAACTCTGGCTGTTCAGGAGAGGGGAGGACCACGCCTATGTGCAGCCAGCAGACAGCGACAAAGACCCCTAGCCAGCCTGCTCCCTTCCATGCCAAACGCCTACTGAAGGCGACCCGCAAACCAGCATGCGGCAGCTGCTGATGCTCTGTGGCCAACATCAGAAGAAGGTAGGAAAGCAGGGCCAGCCTCCTGGTGTGGCCTCTGTCTGTTCCCACTCACAGTGCTCACTTCTGCAATGGGGCAGGAGATTTTACCCCAAGAGACTTTCCCTCGGCTGGCGAGAAGCAGAGAAACACCCAGGCTCCCAAGATGCTATTTACCAAGCCCCCTCAAGTACAGGGACAGGCGCACATTTGGAAGAGGGAAACTGCTCTACACACCAGCCCGGGCAGCTGCCCAGTTTCTTTGGCAAGTCAGGAACAGCAAAGGCTAGACTGGAAGCACCTGGGGCTCATGCCCCAGCCTTTGTGACGCTCATCCTCCAACTCCTTCCTAGGGCTCTAGCTGAAGCCAGAGTATTGGTCTGAGCGGCAAAGAAGAGGTTCCAGCTCTAAAGGAAGCAGGACTTTCAGCACAATGGTAAAACTGCACAAGCACATCCACGAAAGAACTCAAACTCTCAATCACCTGATGCAAAATCAGATGCCTTATCTATTAGGCCACATGGTCACACAAGAAAAACCTCTCCAAGTACTTCTTTAGAGAAGATAGACACTGTGTTTCTCAGACTCAGGTCATCTACTGACGGGGGCCGAAACTCTCTGGGCACAAGAAGTCGAGTTCCTAGCGAGATGTGAGACTTAATTCTATGGAACCATGTGTAGGATTTTGGCAGGGAGGCTCAGGCATGGGGGATTGAGGTGCAGCAGATGGACCAGCTGTCTAGGTGCAGAGATTTAGTCACACTGAGGAGGGAGGAGAAAGAGGAATCCTGCTGATGGTCAGTGGCTGTGCAGAAAAAAGGGTGTTGATCTTCCCGTCCTAAATGGGCTGGTTGGCTTGACCCTTCTCCCCTCTGCAGAGCATGGTGGGGACTGCAACTCACCCCTTGTAGGGCAGGAGGGCACAGGTGCAGGGTGTTCGGCTCCGATGCACCTGGAAGGTAGATCCGGTGGGATGGGGTGGGGCAAGGCAGGGCAGGGCAGGGCCTGTGGTTTATGTTCTGCCTTGCCTGGTGCTGGGCCATTGCAGAATCCCCAGCCATGCCGCACAGCGCACCGCAAGAGGCAGGGGGGCAAGCAGATGATCCAGCACAAGGGGGGAGAGGAAATGTGGTTGGTGGGAGGAAAGGCCTTGGGTTGCACTGAGGGTGTGCAGAGCAGGGGTGACAACCCAGAAACCTGCAGCAAAGGGACGGACAGGCGGGCTGCGTGGATAGAAGAGGCAGGGAGCCTAAAAGGGGAGAGGGGTCTAATGGTCAGAACAGGTGGGGGTTGGGCTCTATCTCTGGCTCTGGGAGCAGAGGTGGGTCTAGAGGTGAGAGTAGGGGAACTGGGAGCCAGGACTCCTGGGTTCCATAGTGGCGGCTGTTTTTTCCTGGGTTTCCCTCCCTAGAGGTCCCAGCCCAGCCCCCTAGTGGAATCTGACTGGGGGAGGGGGTTGCCCTGCCACTCCAGATTCGTGATTCAAACCCCTCCCCCCCCGGGCTCTGACATGACAGAATTTCCCCCCCAAGTCAGAAAGAAGGAGCTCCCAGGGCCACCCAGAGAATTCCGGGGGCCTGGGGCCATCGGCGGCAGGCGGCTCTGGAGGACCTCCCGCAGGCATGCCTGTGGAGGGTCCGCTGGTCCCACAGCTCCGGTGGAGCATCCGCAGGCATGCCTGCGGGAGGTCCAATGAGCCGCGAGACCAGCGGACCCTCCGCAGCCATGCCTGCGAGAAGTCCACCGGAGCCATGGGACTGGCAAGCGGGAGGGGGCCCCCCATGCGCGAAATGTGTAGAGCCGGCCCTATTCAGTGGTGGGGGGCCCTTCCATTCTGGGACCCACCACTGAAGTGCCTCGAAGACCCGCGGCGGGGGCCCCCCGCCGGCGAATTACCGCCGAAGCGGGACCCGCTGCTGAAGTGCCGCCCGCTCTGGCGGTAATTTGGTGGCGGGGAGCCCTCGCTGCGGGTCTTCGGAGCACTTCAGCGGCGGGTCCCTGAACGGAAGGGCCCCCTGCAGCCGAATTACCGCTGAAGACCGGGTTGCACTTCGGCGGGACATGATGGTGGGGGGTCCTTCAGCAAAGACTGGGAGCGGAAGAAGCTCCGGGGCTCAGACCCGCAAGAGTTTTCTGAGGCCCCCAAGTGAGTGAAGGACCCCGCTCCGGGGCCCCCGAAAAACTCTCGTGGGGGCCCCTGCGGAGCCCGGGGCAAATTGCCCCTCTTGCCTCCCCCCTGGGTGGCCCTGCGAGCCCCCCCCCGCATGCAGAGGAAGCTAGTGAGATTCTAGGGGGTCTCTGGCAGAGATGAAAGCACCCACCAGACACCCACTCATGATTGCAAGGAGATCCTCCTGCACAGCCCCCTGCTATGAGAGACCGGGGTAGCCCAGCCAGGGTCAGGAGGTATGCTCCCCCTGAGCCCCTCCCCCATTACTCCAGGATCCGAGCATCTTCCTAATTCTCAGGGTAATTCTCCTCCCAGGCTCGTGCAAGGGTAGGAAGCACCACCAGCCCCATTTCCCAGATGGGAGAACTGAGGCCCAGAGAGGCTGAGTGATGTGCCCAAGGACACCCAGGAAGTCTGTGGCAGAGCAAAGCATGTTTCTGCCTCTCTCCTCCCAGGACTGGCCTGCTCCTGAGTCACTGGATGGTGCAGTGGCGGGGCCTCGGGGCAAGGGGCAGTGCAAGGGGGGGGCCTCAGGGGAAGGGGAAGGGGCAGTGCAGGGCGGGGTCTCAGGAGAAGGAGCAGTGGGAGGGCGAGGTCTTGGGGCAATGTGAGGGCAGGGTCTCAGATGAATGGGTGGTGCAGGGGCGGGGTTCCAGGAGAAGGAGCAGTGGTAGGGCGGGGTCTCGGGGGAATGTGAGGGCGGGGTCTCAGGTGAATGGGTGGTGCAGGGGCATGGTCTCAGGGCAATGTGATGGCGGAGTCCCAGGTGAATGGGTTGTGTAAGGGCAGGAGTCTCAGGGGGAAAGGGCAGGGTCAGGCTCTCGGGGGTGGGGGAAAGGGAAGCTCAAGGGCAGGAACTCTGGAGAAGGGGCAATGTGAGTGTGTATTGGGGAGGGGCAATGCAGGAGTGTGGATTTGGGGGAAGGGGCAGAGTTAGGGTGGGGTATTGGGGAAAAGGGGCAATGTGAAGGTGGTACCTTGGAGGAAGGGGCAGGGATTAGGGGAACAGGTGATGTGAGGCCAGGATGTTGGGGATAGGGGCAGTGTGGCGGCAGGACCCCAGGAGGAAGGGGGCAGGGCTTTGGGGGGAGGGCAGAGCTCGGGGAATGAGGAGGATTAATTCAGTTCAGTGGCAGGTTTGTCTGCGGGTGACAGAGGTACTGCAGTGGGGGTTTAAAGCCGGGCTCACCCGAGGGAGGAGGAGAGGGCATGGATGGCTGGGGACAGCGGGAGTTCGGGGAGTGACAAGGAGCCGGTTACAAGGCTCATTGGACACACCCAGAAACCAGCTGACACCAAGAGGGGGGGTTAAAGCCCCAGCGAACAAGGGGCGCTGGGAACATCCCCGCGGTGCAGACAAATGTATCAAGTCACCTGAGAGAGACAGACCCGGCACTGACCTGCCCTGCACAGACCTGCCCCTCGCCCACCGCCCCGGTCCTCAGCCTTCGCCCCCCAGCGCTCTCCCGACACCGCCCCGATCAGCTGCTTTGTGCGGGGGGATGAAAGGAGAGAAGCGGCGCAGCACGTTCCTACGGGAGCAGTTTAATATACCGCACTGGGGGGGCGGGGATACGGAGTTGTGGGGGAAGAGGTGTCAGGTTGACCCAGGGACCCGCCCTCACCTGTGCTCGAAAGGACGGAGCGCCCAGGGGCAGGCTGGGAGTTGTAGTTCCTGGCTGGTCTCAGAGCCGAAGTGATGAAAGCTTGCTCAGGCAACGCGCCACCTCCCGGTACATACTGGGAAGCGAAGTTCTCCCTCTCGCACATGTCCTCTTTGGAGCAGGGGCTGTAGCTAGTCAGTTTGCCGCGGCCCTCCCCGCTCCCTGATTGGCGGAGAGAGCGCGGGACAGAGACTCGGCGCGTGGGGTGAGGGCCTGGTTCCCTCGCCCCGAGGCTTCGCTGCCCCCATCCCCCCGCCACAGGGAGCCGGGGGGGGCACCAGTGGGACCAGCCCCGGTGCTACTGAGGGGACGCAGGCTCGGGGGCAGCCGGTGGGCGGGCGGGGCTGGGCCGAGGAGCGCTGAGGCGGGACAGGGAGTGGCGGCTCTGCATAGGGGGACCGGGGGCTCAGACACCCATTTCCAGGCGCCAGGCCCAGCCCCTGCTGCGCCCCTGCCATGGGAGCAGTCCCGGGCCCATGGGAGCTGGGCGGGGGGGGGCACAGGGCAGAGGCAGCGTGGAGTGAAAGGGCTTCACCCCCCTCCCAGCTGGGCCTGGGCAGCAGCAGGAGTGGGGGCTGAGCTGCCTGGCAGCAGCCCCACGAGCGGCAGCCTGGGGCTGCAGGGCCTTCAACCTCCCCAACCTGCCCTCCAGTGTCCCCCCCGTCCTCTGTGACTCTCCTGCCATCACCACCCCTCCTCTCCCTCTGTAGGGCCCCAGCAGCCCCTTCAATCCCCCCCAAGCTGCCCCCCCAGTGTCTCTCCATCTGTTGTGACCCTCTTGCCAGCCCCACCCCCACCTGTGGGGATCCCACAGCCCCCAGCATCCTCTCCTCCATCGTGTATACTCTGCCTGGCCTTTCCCTTCGTTCCCAACTTCCTCCTCGCCCCCGTCCTCAGCACCCTGACACCGACCTCCTCCTCACGCCCCACCCCCAACACCTTCCATCCCGTCCTCAGCACCCAGCACCCCCTTCCTCCTCCTCCCCCCATCCCCAGTGCCCCATCCCTAATTGCCTCCAACCCATTTCTCATTGCTGCACCCCACTTTCCCATCCCCCTACTCCCACAGTCCATCCCCAGGGTGTGAGGTTCCTCATCTTCAATCTCTGCTACACCCAAACCTGCCAGGTTCTCCTTTTCAACCACTGTGGGGTCGTCCAACCGCTGACATCCATCCACTCTGGGCTCTCTAAAGCCCACATTCCCACAATGCACCTTGGTAATGCCACTCTCCTCTATCCCTAATCCCCCTATTCCCTTCCTTTAGGTCCTTCTGGACACCCCAACCCACAGTCAGGCCCCCACATACATTCCAGTCATTCACATGCTGAGCCAGTTCTTCAGGGACCCCTACAGCCCACCAAACTTCTCCATCCATGAGCCCCTGTCATAACCTAGCCTGATGGAAAAGTTTAATGGAACTTTGGGGGCCATGATACATAAATTTGTCAACGAACACTCCAATAATTGGGACCTAATGTTGCAGCAGTTGCTGTTTGCCTACAGGACTGTACCACATCCCAGTTTAGGGTTTTCACCGTTTGAACTTGTGTATGGTCACGAGGTTAAGGGGCCATTACAGTTGGTGAAGCAGTAATGGGAGGGGTTTACGCCTTCTCCAGGAATTAACATTCTGTACTTTGTAAGCAACCTACAAAGAACCCTCTGATACTCCTTAGCCCTTGCTAAAGAGAACCTAAAGGATGCTCAGGAAGAGCAAAAGGCCTGGCATGCCAGACATGCCAGAGAACGTTCCTTCAAGGTAGGAGACCAGGTTATGATCTTGAAGGCGCAACAGGCCCATAAGATGGAAGCATCATGGGAAGGGCCATTCACGGTCCAAGAGCGCCTGGGAACTGTGAACTACCTCATAGCATTTCCCAATTCCTCACTAAAGCCCAGAGTGTACCACGTTAATTCTCTCAAGCCTTTCTATTCCAGAGACTTACAGGTTTGTCAGTTTACAGTCCAGGGAGATAATGCTGAGTGGCCTGACGGTGTCTACTATGAAGGGAAAAAAGACGGTGGCGTGGAAGAGGTGAACCTCTCAACCACTCTGGAACGTCGGCAGCGGCGACAAATCAAGGAGCTGTGCACTAGCTTCACCCCATTGTTCTCAGCCACCCCAGGACGGACTGAACGGGCATACCACTCCATTGACACAGGTAATGCTCACCCCATTAGAACCCCACCCCATGTCTCTTCATGCCCAATCTGCTACAAAATAGGAGATCCAGAACATGCTACAGATGGGTATAATCCGCTTATCTACCAGTGCATGGGCATCTCCAGTGGTTCTGGTACCTAAACCAGATGGGGAAATATGCTTTTGCGTGGACTACCGTAAGCTAAATGCACTAAACTCGTCCGAACAACTATCCAATGCCCCGCACCAATAAGCTATTGGAAAAGTTGGGACGTGCCCAGTTCATCTCTACAATAGACTTAACCAAGGGGTACTGGCAAGTACCGCTAGATGAATCTGCCAAGGAGAGGTCAGCATTCGTCACCCATGCAGGGGTGTATGAATTTAATATCCTTCCTTTTGGGCTTCGAAATGCACCCGCCACATTCCAGAGGCTAGTAGATGGTCTACTAGCAGGACTGGAAAAATATGCAGTTGCCTACCTCGATAATGTGGCCATTTTTTCAAACTCCTGGCCCAAACACCTACTACACCTGGAAAAGGTCTTTGAGTGCATCAGGCAGGCCGAACTAACTGTTAAGGCCAAAAAGTGTTAAATAGGCCAAAACAGAGCGACTTACCTGGGGCACCAGGTGGGTCGAGGAACCATAAACCCCCTACAGGCCAAGGTGGATGCTATCCAAAAGTGGCCTATCCCATGGTCAAAGAAACAGGTCCAATATTCTTAGGCTTGGCTGGGTAGTACAGGCAATTTGTACCACACTACCGCCAAATTGCTGCCCCACTGACCAACCTGACCAAAAAGACCCAGCCAAATGCAGTTAACTGGACTAATAAGTGTCAAAAGGCCTTTACCCAACTTAAGGCAACGCTCATGTCTGACCCTGTGCTCAGGGCCCTGGACTTTGACAAGCCATTCCTAGTAACCACGGATGCATCTGAGCGTGGTATAGGAGCAGTTCTCATGCAGAAAGCAACGGATCACAACTTCCATCCTGTCGTGTTTCTCAGCAAGAAACTGTCTAAGAGAGAAAGTCACTGGTCAGTCAGTGAAAAGCAATGCTATGCCATTGTGTACACCCTGGAAAAGCTACGTCCATATGTTTAGGGACGGCGGTTCCAGCTACAAACTGACCATGCTGTGCTAAAGTGGCTTTATACTGCCAAGGAAAACAACAAGAAACTTCTTTGTTAAAGTTTAGCTCTCCAAGATTTTAATTTTGAAATTCAGCACATCTCAGGAGCTTCTAACAAAGTAGCGGATGCACTCTCCCATGAGAGTTTCCCAAAATCCAGTAGTTAAAAAGTGTTCTTAAAATGTAAAAGTCTGTTAGTTATATACTTAGTGGTATATGTAAAGGTGTATGTGTTGTATTAATCTGTTTATTTTAAAGTTCTAGGAAGAAATCACCGCCAGTGAGTTTCCCCACTGTCTGCAATTTGGGGGGCGTGTCATAAACAGATAGCTAAGGGTTAATGTAAACCAGAAAAACCACTTTATTTGCATGTGTATAGTGCTGGTATTTGACTCCTAATGGGAGTGCTATTGTGTCACAAAAGACCATTCTGTCACAGCTTAATGGTTTCTTGCTTAATATGCAAGCCAGAAACTGCAAGAGAGAGCAGAGAAAAAAAATTCTCTCTGGTTCCTTTTAAAACCAAACCCTCTCTGCTAAAAAGCCCCTAGCAGAGAAAAGAAAAATATAATATTCCTACTGGCTTCTGGATTCTCTCTATCTCACCACTGCACACCATGTCATAACCTATTCCCAGATTTGGACCTTAGCGTCCAAAATATGGGGGTTAGCATGAAAACCTCCAAGCTTAGTTACCAGCTTGGACCTGGTAAAGCTGCCACCACCCAAAAAATTAGAGTGTTTTGGGGCACTCTGGTCCCCCCAAAAACCTTCCCTGGGGATCCCAAGACCCAAATCCCTTGAGTCTCACAACAAAGGGAAATAAACCTTTTCCCTTCCCCCCTCCAGGTGTTCCTGGAGAGATACACAGAAACAAGCTCCGTGAATCTAAACAGAGGGATTCCACCCTCTATATTTCCAGTCCTGGAAACAGAAGTACTTCCCTTTTCACCCAGAGGATGTGCAAAGTCAGGTTGGTAAATCTAACATACACAGATTTCCCCCTGACTTCTTCCTCCCACCAATTCCCTGGTGAGCACAGACTCAATTCCCTGGAGTTCCCCACTAAAGAAAAACTCTAACAGGTCTTAAAAGAAAGCTTTATGTAAAAAGAAATAAAAATACATAAAAATGGTCTCTCTGTATTAAGGTGACAAATACAGGGTCATTTGCTTAAAAGAAATATGAATAAACAGCCTTATTCAAAAAGAATACAATTCAAAACATTTCAGCAACTATACCATGTAAATACAAAAGAAAAAAACATATAAATCACTGTCTTATCTTTTTTGTACTTACAATTGGGAAACAGAAGATTAGAAAGCAAGAGACAGAAATCCTCCCATAGCCGAGAGAGAGACAAGCACAAAACCAAGAACAAAGGACTCACACACAAACTTCCCTCCTTCCAGATTCGAAAAAGTTTTGTTTCCTGATTGGTCCTCTGGTCAGGTGTTTCAGGTTACTTCTTTCCAGGTGAAAGAGACATTAACCCTTAGCTATCTGTTTATGACAGCCCCATGGACCTGTGGCTGGGAAGGTGAGGAAGCTCCCACTTTGACTGGGCTGGGTGTGGGTGTTAATCTTTTCCTGTCTTGTGTGTGCTGTACTCACAAAGGCTTTTTGCTCCCTCGGGGGTGGGGGGTGGTTTTGGCTGAAGATGAGGTGTTTTGGTAGCCCTGTGGATGCTGTGTGGTGTCTGGAATGGGGCGTATGTGTTCACATCATGCCCCTTCCCCTCTGCCAGCAGAGCTGAGACAGACAGGTCTGAGGAGCAGAGCATGAGCTCTGGGAAGGAGAAGAGCAATATGAAGATGGAGTCTAAGATGAGGCCAGGTAAGTTCTGTGGAGGGAGACATGCTGGACAGTGCCAAGGATTGGGGAGACAACCAGGTGCTTCAGGGGAGATGATGTTGCCATTTGCGAGGGCTGATCATCTCTCTGGCCAGGAGTGGTGTGTGCTCACTAGCAGAAAGTTGTATCCATGAGGGTGACTCCCTGTTCTGAATTTCTTTCTTCCTCCTAGGTTTCTCTCTCTGTGTTGGCCAACTTTCACTCAAACTCTCTCTCTCGCCTTTCATGGACACCTGTCATGTTCAGTTGCCTGCATTCTCTTCCTCTGCTCCCCCTCCCCTAGTCTCCTATGGGCTCTGCTGGGTCTATCTGTCCACGGGCAGGGTCTCTGCCATACTGGGAAGGATGTGTCCTGCCTGCCAGGATAAGGGAGTTGCTTCTCCCACCCCCTATCTTTGGGAAAACCTCATTGCTGTAACTGGGTCAGAGTGTGAGTGGTCATTCATGTCTTTGGGGCTGTGAGGTCTGAGACTGAGAGGGGTGCGCTTGCGGTCATGGCTTTGGGCAGAGGAGAAGTGGGTCTGGGATTAGAGATGCCCCTTATCACCCGCTAGCTCCATTACTGCATCACCCAAAAGCCTTGCTCAGGGTCCACTATGCGTCCTTGTGCTGTGCACTGCAGGGACAATCAGAGGGACAGCAGGATGCATGAGGAAATATATGAGTGTGTGAGGCAGATGGATGAAGGGGGGGTGTGGCATACATTGGGGATGGCTGGGGAGTTGTGGGTTGGACGGACAGCGGGACAGATGGAGAGCTGCAGGGATGGATGGTGATGTCACAGGCTGGACTTGTGATGATTTCAGCTCATGGCCACTGGCTCTGTCATTTCCTGCCTCCATCTGCCCATCTGACTCTGCCCCTGTCTCTCGCAGGCAGCACTCAGCAGAGTCTGGCCCTGTTGTTACACTGGTGCCTACATCCATCACACACCTGTGCGTAATGTGCTCCTGGAGAGCTCAGGCAGGGAGAAGAGTGTGGCTCACAGCTGCTGAACCAGCTACTCCAAAGACTGCCACAGATCTCCCCCTCCTTGGGCAGCAATACCCTGGCCAGGGGGTTCCTTGTCCCTTCTCACTGCCAAAGCAGCCTGCTCAGCGCAGAAACCGAGGTCACCTGTCTCTGCCCAGCCTCTAGCTGGAGCTGCTCCAGCCCCGAATTGCTGGTATCCAGCCTGGCTGGAATTGGTGTGGTGTCCTAGAAGAGTCCGTTCTTTCTCCCTGGTAGATTCTGATTTTCCCCACTGCAGTTAGTTGCTCTTTGTCTGCTTCCCCATAGCTCCTCCCTAGCGATAGTGACCCCTGCTGGCCAGGCAAGGGAGTGTCCTGTAGGTGCCTTTTTATAGGAGGAGTGACTCCTGGTGGCGAGGGGCAGAAATGCCTGGCATTATCCCCCTTAGCATTGCTGCAGAGACCCCTGGTGGCAACTGAGATCAGTTGCCTGTGTGACCCCCATTACTTCCATTGTGCCTGTGAGCGCTGGTGGGTAGGTGAGGCAGGGCTCTGTATGTATATCAACCATTGGGGCAGTGCCCTCTGCGTATCCCACTCTCATCTCAGTGACTCGTGTTGCCCAGGTGGGGCAGTCCCCTGTGTGTATTTACTCCCCGCAACCCCTGCATTGGGCCTGTGACCCTTGGTAGCCAGAGGAGTCAGTGCCCAAGCTGTATTCTTCACCTTCCCCAAGGTGGCAGGGTGCCTGCGTGGCTGTGTCAGGCAGTGCCTTGGGTATCTTTCAACTCCTTTGTGGCAGTGAGCCCTGCTTCTGGTGTGTATCACTCCCCCACTAGGGATGTGCACTGGTGGCCAAGTATGGCAGTGCCCTTTGTGTAGCCCCCCTCCCCGCCCCCCAGGGTGACCAGATAGAAAATATGAAGAATCGGGATGAGGTGGAGGCTAATAGGCACCTACATAAGGAAAAGCCCCGAATATCGGGACTATCCCTATAAAATCAGGACATCTGGTCACCCTATCCCCTCTACCCATGTGCCAGGTGTGGCAGGCACTGATCCCTGGCATCCCTGTGGGGCAATACCCTGTGTATATCCCCCAATTGGGGAAGTGACCCCTGCTGGTCAAGTGGGGCAGTGCCCTGTGTGTGTGTGTCCCCTATTTAGGTAGCGACCCCGATGGCTAAGTGAGGCAGTGGCCTTTGATTTTCTCTTCTCTCCCCAGCCCCCTCTCTCTCTGGTGTAGGACCCCCAGTTGGGGCACTACCTGATGTGTATCTCTCCTAATTGGAGCAGTGACCTCCCCGGGGTGCCCTGGTGTGGCAGTGCCCTATTGCTTTCTCCTTCCCCTTCTCTCCATGCCATTGTAGTAGTGGCCACTTCAGGCAGTAGCCTGTTTATCATCTCTCCCCCACAAGCACCATTGCAGCAGTGCCACCTTGTGGCCACGTGCGGCAGTGCCCTGCCTGTATCTCCCCCAACCATTGCTGCAGTGACCCCAGGTGCCCAGTTTGAGTAGTAGCCTGTGTGTACCTCAGCTCTTGGGGCAGTAACATGTGAGGCCAGCTAAGACAGTGCACAGTCTGTGACGTCTGGTGGCCATGTAGGGCAGTGGCCTGTATGTACCATCTCCTCTGGAGCAGTGACCACTGGTGTCTTGGTGCTAAGATGCAACTACCTCTGGGTTACATGGTGGGGCTGTTTACAGGACAGTGGGGACAGCCAACCTGTTCCAGGAAGTAGGGGAATGTCTGGTGTTTGGGGCAAAGTGTTCCACCTTCCACTGAACTTTGATGCTCTGAGCACCTTTCACTTGCATAAAGAAGACCCTGTGTGACTCCAAAGCTGGTCCAGTAACAGGTATCACCTCACCTGCCTTGTCTCCCTGGTTTTCTGGCAACTGTCCAACTTCCCCTTTGCTGTTGGTCTTCAAACCTCCTCCAAGCAACCCCCCATCAATCCCTTAAGATGCCAAACCTCTCCTGGAACCCAACCCTAGGGGGGACACCCCACCTGAAAACCCTATGGCACCATGGGAGTGGCAGTGTCCACTGCCTCCATCTTCCACCGGCCAGGATGGGCCCTACAGCACAATGGGAGTGGTCGTGTCTCCTGCTTCCATTTCCTGACTGCTGCTGCCAGGCCCGGCCCAGACTTCCCATTTCTGGTGCGAGTCTGGAAGCAAATGCTGCCATGAGGCTGTGCCGGGAAGGGTGGTGCTGGTGTCAGGAGAAAGCAGGAGGAGTAGGTGGGTCTGTGCTACTGCGGGGAGGTGCTGCCCTTGCTGTGAAAGTACCCCGCTATTAGAGGAGATGTCATCTCCCTGCCCTGTCATGCTCTGCACCAGCCCCTGCTTGTCACGGGAGCAGGGCTGGCTCCAGGCACCAGTGTAGCAAGCAGGTGCTTGGAGCAGCCAATTCAAAGGGGCGGCCTGTACGGTATTGGGGCAGCACATCTGGGTCTTTTGCGGAAATTCGGCGGCGGGTCCCCCATTCCCTGTCTTAGTCTTTGAGCTGCCACCAAATGTCTACCAAAGAGGAAGGGAGGGAGGACTCGCTGCCGAACTGCCACAGAAGAAGCAGTGTGGTTGAGCTCCTGCCGAAGAGCCACAGCTTTTCTTTTCTTTCTTATTTACTATCTCCACACCGGTCATGGTTTTATAGACCTCCGTCTTATCCCTCTTTAGTTATCTCTTTTCCAAGATGAAAAGTCTCAATCTTATGAATCTCTTCTTAGACGGAAGCTGGTCCATATCCCCTCATCATCTTTGTTGTCCTTTTCTGAATCTTTCCCATTGCAATAGATCTTTTTTGAGATTGGGGCGACGGTATCAGCACGCAGTATTCAAGATGCGGGCATACCATGGATTGTTATTGAAGTGATATGTTAGTTTCAGTCTTCTTACCTAACCCTTTCTTAATGATTCTCAACACTCTGCTGCATATTGAGTGGATGTTTTCAGAGAACTATCCAAAATGACTCCCAGATCTCTTTCTTGAGTGGTAACAGCTAATTTAGACCCCATCATTTTATAGGGATAGTTGGGATTATGTTTTCCAATGTGTATTACTTTGCACTTAACAGTATCGATGTTCATGTGCCATTTGGTTGTCCCATCACCCAGTTTTGTGAGATCTCTTTATGGCTCTTCGCAGTCTACCTGAGACTTAACTATCTTGAGCAATTTTGTATCATCTGCAAATTTATGAATAAGTTGAACAGTACTGCTCCCAGTACAGACACCTGGGGACAAGAGAGGGAAGATCCTCTTCTGACACTGACAGACCAGGTGCCAGCTCATACCAAGGCCCCCAGGCGTTACTGAAAAGTGACAAACGCATGGCTGGAACCTAGTCTTTCTCACCTGTTTGTTACTGTTGTTAAAACAGGCCTTAGATTTATAAAAATGTGTTTAGTATTTAGAGTTTATGACAAGCTCGTGAGTTGCTACATGCATTCTTCTCACCTGTAATAGCTGTAGCCCATGTTGTAAGGTGATATATAAGCATTGGCACTAAAGCTGTAAACCCCCTTGCCGCCACCCTGCCACCAGTCAGGAGAGAAGCATTACTAAGTGTGAAATGCTAGTTTACCAGAAAAGGCGTCATCTCCTTTCCAACAAGAGAAGGCCCTAACTGAGACATCAGGCAAGCCACTGTGGATCTTCCGTGGGCAAAAGACCTGGTTGATTGCTCCCCCTCACACACCCATGAGGAGGCAAAGACCTGCACAAACACTTGCCCCCATCAGCTTGAGCTCTGGGGGAATGGAATAAAAATCTCTGTCAGGAAGAAACTGTTGTCCCTACCACGGATGCTGGTTGGACTTCAGGGAGACCGCACCTCTAAGCATAAGCAAGGGATCCTGGCTGTTTTCCTAGGGTTAGCTCTAAAGAACATACAGAGTTTGCAGCTTCTACTACACTTGAGTGGTAAGATAATGTCAGGATGCCTAAGGAGAATGTCTATGAGTCCATGTTAAAACTATTCTAGTGCCTGAGAAACTCACACTTGATACATGTGGGTGAGATCAAAGCGTGGAACAAACAGCCATGAGGAGCCCCACTGCCTTAGGGTTAGGGTTATGCCATTCAATCTCTTTGTTGTTGTTAGTGCTGCAGTTGTTTGCCTTAAGCTTATGCCATTCGATCTCTTTCAGGGTACGTTTTGGTTCTGAGAGGTAAAAGGCTGCTCTGTGTGTGGTGCTAGGAGTGAGGTAGCAAAGGTTGATTGCAGAGGTGGTGCATGTGCCACAAAAGTTGTGGGGGCCTGGCCACACCCTCCACCCCGCCTGCCCCAGCTCTGGTCCCAGAGACCAGAATTTGCATAAACCCACTTGCTGATCTGTGACTAAGGCCAGGTCCACACTACAGCGTTAAATTGATTTAAACACTGTTAAATCGATATAACGCTGTACCCGTCCACACTACAAGGCACTTAAAATAGATTTTAAGGGGTCTTATAATCGATTTCTGTACTCCAGCTCAATGAGAGGAGTAACCCTAAAATCAATATTACTAAATCGATTTAGGGTTAGTGTGGATGGAAATCGAAGTTAATGGCCTCCGGGAGGTATCCCACAGTGCACCCGTGGGCGCTCTGGACAGGTAAATGAACTCTACTGCACTGGCCAGGTATACAGGAAAAGATCCGGGAACTTTTGAATTGCATTTCTTGTTTGGCCAGCGTGGAGCTCTCAGCAGCACAGGTAACAATGCAGTCTCCTGAAAATAGGAAAAGAGCTCCAGCGTGGACCACACAGGAGTTATTGGATCTGATCACTGTATGGGGAGAAGATTCTGTGCTATCAGAACTGCGTTCCAGTAGACGAAATGAAAAAACTTTTGAAAAAATTTCTAATGCCATGAGGCAGAGAGGCCATACCAGGGACTCAGTGCAGTGCAGAGTTAAAGTGAAGGAGCTCAGACAAGCGTACCAGAAAACCAAAGCAGCAAATGGCAGATCCAGATCTGGGCCAAAAACATGCCGCTTCTCCGCAGAGCTGCATGCAATTTTAGGGGGCTGCGCCACAACAAGCCCCTCCTTGTCTGTGGATTCCGAGGTGGGGATAATAATCTCACCCATGGCTGAGGATTCAGCGGAGGGGGAAGATTACGAGGAGGAAGAGGAAGAAGACCTTGCTGAAAGCACACAGCATTCCATTCTCCCCAACAGCCAGGAGCTTTTCGTGACCCAGACAGAATTAAACTCCCAGCACTCCCAAGCCACTAGCCCAGACAATGAAGCCATGGAAGCGACCTCTGGTGAGTGTACCTTTGTAAATATAAAACATAGTTTAAAAGCAAGCATTTTTTAATGATTGATTTGCCATGAGGGCTTGCATGCATTAGCTGGCATTAAAGTTACTGGAAAAGTCTGTTAACATGTCTGGGGATGGAGCGGAAATCCTCCAGGGACATCTCTATGAAGCACTCCTGGAGGTACCCCAAAAGCCTTTTCAGAAGGTTTCTGGGCAGGGCAGCCTTATTCCATCCACCATGGTACGAAACGTTACCACGCCATGCCTGGAGCACGTAATCGGGTATCATTGCATGACAAAGCCTAGCTGCGTATGGTCCCAGGGATTGCTGGCATTCAAGAAGCATAATTTCTTTTTCTCTGTCTGTAATCCTCAGGAGAGTGATATCGTTCATGGTCACCTGGTAAAAATTAATGTATTTTATTAAGGGGACAGAGATGACCGTTCCTATGGTGATGCTTTCCTGAGGCTTAAAAGAAATCCTTCCGTTGCAGTTAGCCATGCGGGGGGGAAGGGAAAAAGCTGCCCATTCCTACGGGGAGGTGTCTCTAATGATGCTGAGCTTTTTAGCATTTGGGCAGCAGGAATTTTCGCTGCTAATAGCCAAGGGAGATGGGGAAAGGAGGAGGGAGTAAGGTTTCAGTGACCTGCCATTACAGCAGACATGCAGAGTGGGGGGGAAAACAATTCACAATTTCCTCTAGTGCTTAACCTTTCTGAAGGCATAAGAAAAAAAAGCAAAAGATGTGCTTTTTAGCAGTTTGGCTGCCCAGCATGAATTTTACCTGCTAATAGCCCGGGGGCAGGGAAAGGGGGAGGTTGTAGGGTGATCTGCCATTAGATGTAGGCCTTACCATGTCTGCCTGCAAGCTGAATTGTAATCCCCAGACCTGCGTCTGTGTTGATCTGTTACACCACAGCCGTAGGCACTAAATACTAAAAGAATCCAAAGGCGACCTTGTAGTGAAGTGACATGTGCTACGTACGGTGAATAGTGTAGTTCACTGTGAAAGAGTATAACCATTGTTCTGTGAAATGTATCTCTTATGATCCTTCTATCACTCTTTTCCCCCACTCATGCAGCTGGAAATTTTTCAAACTTCCCTACTCCAGTCTGAAGGCTAGCTCAGATAAGGAGGAGGAAGAAGAGGACACCGGATGAGATGTTCACAGAAATCATGGCAGTAACCCGCAATGAAAGAGCTCATCTGGGGGAGTGGAAAGACGTGGTAGCAAAGTACAGGAAAGATGCCAGTGAACGTGAGGACAGGAGGGACCAAAGTGAGGACAGGAGGGATGCTCGAGATGAGATGTGGCGGCAGGAAGATCAGAGGTGTAGGCAGGAAGATCAGCGGTGGCGGGATGCAACGCTGGAGCTGCTGCGTGATCAAACTGACATCCTCTGAAGTCTGGTGGAAGAGCTGCAGGGTCACAGAGTGCCACTCCAGCCCATGTTTAACCTCCCTCAGTATTCACCATGTTCCATATCTTCCACACCCAGACGTGTAAGAATGCGTGGAGGAAGGCTTTCTGCACCTGCCCACTCCACCCCCATGGACAGTCCAACCAAAAGGCTGTCATTACATTGAAACGTCCTTAATGGCCTTTTTCTTCCCTCCTATACTCCTCCCAAACCACTCCCGGGGTACCTTTTTATTTCTCTTACTCTTCTTATAATTACATGCTATTCAAAGCAAGTGGGAGGGTGGGTTGGTTACAGGGAATGACTTTATTTCCATAAGCAAGCTGTTATGGAAAGGTGGAGGGTAGGTTGCTTGCAGCAGGAGTCAATACGGGGGGGAGGTTCATGAAGGGGAAAGAAACACAGCAGTCACACCGTACCCTGGCCCATGATGAAACTCGTTTTCAAGGCTTCCTTAATGGCCTTTTTCTTCCCTCCCATCCTCCTCCAAAACCACTACCAGAGTACCTTGTTATTTCTCTTTAATCTATTTTTAATTACATGCTTTTTAAAGCAAGAGGGAGGGTGGGTTGCTTACAGAGACTGACTTTTAATAAAGAATACAAGGTTTTTAAATGATAGTAACTTTATTTCCATAAGCAAACTGTTATGGAAGGGTGGAGGGTAGGTTGCTTGCAGCAGGAGTCAATACAGGGGGGAGGTTCATGAAGGGGAAAGAAACACAGCAGTCACACTGTACCCTGGCCCATGATGAAACTCGTTTTCAAGGCTTCTCTGATGCGCACCGCTTCCTGGTGTGATCTTCTAATTGCCCTGGTGTCTGGCTGCGTGTAATCAGCGGCCAGGTGATTTGCCTCAGCCTCCCACCCCGCCATAAAGGTCTCCCCATTACTCTCACAGAGATTGTGGAGCACACAGCAAGCAGCAATAACAAAGGGGACATTGGTTTGGCTGAGGTCTGAGCGAGTAAGTAAAGTTCTCCAGCGACCTTTTAGACAGATAAATGCACATTCTACCACCATTCTGCACTTGCTCAGCCTGCAGTTAAACAGCTCCTGACCACTGTCCAGACTGCCTGTGTATGGCTTTATGAGTCATGACATCAAGGAGTAGGCTGGGTTCCCCAGGATAACTACAGGCATTTCAACATCCCCAACTGTTATTTTTTGGTCTGGGAAGTAAGTCCCTTGCTGCAGCCGTTTAAACAGAGTAGTGCTTCTGAAGACACGAGTGCCATGAACCCTTCCTGGCCATCCCACATGGATGTTGGTGAAACGTCCCTTGTGATCCAACAGTGCTTGCAGCACCATTGAAAAGTACCCCTTGCGGTTTATGTACTGGGTGCCCTGGTGCTCCGGTGCCAAGATAGGGATATGGGTTCCATCTATGACCCCCCCACAGTTAGGGAATCCCATTGCAGCAAAGCCATCCACTATGACCTGCACGTTTCCCAGAGTCACAACCTTTCGTAGCAGCAGCTTAATGATTGCTTTGGCTACTTGCAACACAACAGCCCCCACAGTAGATTTTCCCACTCCAAATTGATTCCCGACTGACCGGTAGCTGTCTGGCATTGCAAGCTTCCAGAGGGTTATTGCCACTCACTTCTCCACTGTGAGGGCTGCTCTCATCCTGGTATTATGGCATTTCAGGACGGGGGAAAGCAAGTCACAAAGTTCAAAGAAAGTGCTCTTACGCATGCGAAAGTTCTGCAGCCACTGCAAATCGTCCCACATCTGCAAAACTATGCAGTCCCACCAGTCTGTGCTTGTTTCCCGGGCCCAAAATTGGCGAGCAATGGGTAGAACCTCCCCTATTACCATCAGGAGCTCCAAAGCGCGGGGGCCCGCGGTTTCGGAGAAATCAGCCTCCAGGTCCTCATCACTCTCATTGCCGTGCTGCCGTAGCTGCCTCCTCCTCTCCTGCATTTGCAGTTCACGGTTCAGCATAGACAGCACGAGAATGCGTGAGCTGTTTACAACGTCCACGATCGCGGTACTGATCAGAGCAGGGTCCATGCTTGCTGTGCTATGGCATTTGCTCACTTCACCCAGTAAAAAAAGCACGAAATGGCTGTCTGCTGCTTTCAGGAAGGGAGGGGGTGAGGCTGTACCCAGAACCACCCACGACAGTGATTTTTGCCCCATCAGGCACTGGGGTAGTAACCCATAATTCCAAGGGTCAGAGAAGACTGCAGGAACTATGGGATAGGTACCCATAGTGCAACTCTCCAGAAATCGATGGATGCCTGGGACCATGGACGCACATCCCCGAAGTAATGTGCCCTAGTGTGGATGCGTTAAATAGATTTTATAAAACCTGTTTTATAAAATCGATTTTATTAATTTTGATTTTACTCTGTAGTGTGGACATGGCCTAAGAATTTTACCCTGCTAACTCTTCCAGCAAAACAGGCCAAAGAAAGTGTATGCAAGCGCTGTACCGCAGCCCCCGTGCTCTTTTTGGTTCCTTCCCACAGAACTTTCACTGCATACCAGTCCAGTTCCTTGCTGTTGCTTGTCTAAGAGCTGTATGCATATGCTAGAGCGCACCCTGAGCTGATTCCCCACTTTTGTGCTCCGTCCAGCCTTGGCTGTCCATGTCTCTGTGGTGCAATGGGTCAGTGAGTTCGATTGTTAACCGAAAGGATGGTAGTATGAGCCCACCTGGGGATGGCGATGAGCCCTTGCTTCCCTTAGGCCTGCAGGGAGCCTCCAAAGTCCCATTTTGCTGCCTCTTGGCCTCAGTGCTTTCAGCTGGTGACCCACAGAGCATGCTGGATGCCATTCAGAAACCCATCTCCCAGCAGCGGTGCCAGAGGCTCAGGCTTAATCCTCAAGGCCGAGCACAAAAACTTTCAGCTGGAAACATTTTGCTGCCTTCCCGCCTCCACCAAAGCATCAAGGGAGAAGGGGACGAGACACGCCTGCTGAAAGATGCCTCCCTCCCACTTCCCTGTAGGCTGTGCAAAGCTCTTGGCCTGCCTCATGCCTCGTCAGGAAAGAGCAGCCATGCTGCCCAAGCCTGAGTCACGTGCGCAGCCTGGCCTGCCCTGGCTGACAGCGCACAGAGCCACGCGAGTCAATGGCAGGTCAAGTCGGTAGCCTTGGCTCTTTCCCCTGACAGCCACACAGCACTGCCTAGCGCCCCAAGAGCCTCCCTCGTGTTCTCCTGCAGCCCGGCGGGGTGGGTGGGAAAAGGAGCAGGAAGCACTGCAGCCTCATTCTGGGACAGGAGGCCCTTGCCACAGCCAGACCTCCCTCTTGCCTTCAGCCCAGGCAGCCAGAGGTGCCAGGGAGCTCCCTGGCGGGCGGCCGCCTCAGCCACCTCTTGCCGCTCTGCTGGTCACCGCCTCGCTGGAAGGCCCAGAGGGAAAAGAAACAAGCACACATGTAGCAGAGGATGGCTTTGATCCATGGACCTCTGGGCCCAGCACGCTTCCGCTGCAGCACTCTGCTAGCTCTTCACAGCTCTACCACCCAGCTGGCACTATCTGGATTAGTGCCTTACGCGCTCTCGCGCTGGCAGGTGGATGCGCAGGCTGCTAGGCAGCTGCCCTGGTCACAGGATTTTACAGCGTCTAGAGGATAAAAGGGATCTTTTTGGGGTTTGGACCCCACTGGGAGCTGGGTAGCTGAGTGCCGGAGATGGGAGCACTTCTTAAACTGTTTTCAGTTAAGCCTTCAGCTGGTGGGGGACGAGGTTCAGCCTTGGATCCGTGTCTGCAGCAGGCATGCGCCTCTGGCTCAATCGGCCCCCCTCGCTGTCTTAGCAGACTAAAACCCGGAGCAAACGCACAGGCCCTGCGAAGGAAGAGGAGCCGGGATCTTGAACAAATGTCAACATTTTATTAAGATGACGTTCAAAGAAAAAAAAAGGGTACGGTACAGCGTTTAGGCACAGAAGTTTCTGGTGATCAGGGAACAACGTACAGATTACCCAGGGGGTGCGAAGTTCGGTTTAAGATCAGGTGGCATAAGGAATACATAATCTGCAATAGCCCCGACTGGGGGTAAAAGGTTATCGTACAGACACTGAGTTAGGAGGGTATGTTGTCCATGTGAGGGCTAAGTTCAGGTGTGGAGTATAATGAGCGGATACGATGAGGAGGATGGATTGACCCGCATTTGGTGAGTTTGAACGTTCAGTGTTTTTTAATCTTTTCCACAATCTAGTTTAAGCAGGGTCGCTATGAACTCTACCCTGCCATCTGTTGGTGATTTGTTGTAAAGGCCTTTTGAGGCTGCTGTCATTTGCATGGTTCCACCCATCCCGGATTGCATGATGGGAGTGCTTGTCCAAACGATCATTTCAGCTGCTGTGGGATCCCCAGTCTCTTTGTTATTGGGGCAGGAGTATTGCAGTGTATTTTGCTGTTCGTTTTGGATCAGGGACAGAGTAACTGTACCTGGCATTTGAGGCCTGAGAGCTTCACCGTCGTCTGAAAAGTATTCATCATTAAGGGGTCTGGATTCCCAATGGCCAAGGCTTGTGGGAGGTTGGAATGGATGTTTGTGTGGTTTTTGGTGGTCTGTGCTTGGGTTCCTGCAGTCCCTAGAGTGTAAAGACAGGTATGTTTGAAACTCTTTGAGTTGTTGTTAGTGGTGTAGTCATTTGCCTTAAGCTTGTGAAAGTTGACTGATCTCTCTTAATAGATTACAAGCGGCCAGTAGGTTGGGGGGAGGAGTAAGTGCTGCTTATGGACACAGTAGCTTGCATTTTTTCACTATCTCTTTTTCTCTGCCTCAAGGCAAGAAGATCCTGCTCTTAACCAGTTAGTTCTACTTAGATAACGAAAACATGAGACCTTACACTTACCAATCAAGTATTAACATGCAAGGGTCTTTGTCTGAATGTGTATAAAAGGTTTGTGAAATTTGTGTAAGACAGAGTCTTTTGTACCAAGGTACAGGCTCTTCTTTTTCTGCAGAATAAAGCATTTTTCCTTATCCCTGTCAGGCTGTTAATTGGCTCTCAGCTAGGCAGACCCAATATTTCGGTAACAGTTTCTGGCGACTCCAGATGGGACTCTCCTAGCTCAGACATTGGACTCGAGACAGCTGCGGCGAACAAGGAGCGGCGCCACTGGGGTGCTTAACCCCTCTTCCTCACTTCTCCTCGGCTCCTGGGGTTCGTGCTCCAATAAGGTGAGCCCTAATAGGATAAAAAATACTATCTGGCTCTGGTTAGAGGCGGGTCTCTTATCTGGTTATCTGGTTCTGGTGCACTATCTGGTTCTGGTTCTGTTCTGTTTAACCGGTTACTGTTGTTTTTCTGCTCTTTATACATTTGCGTGTTAGGAGTGTGGGCGGAACTGAACTTCTCATTCGTAATTCCTTGAAGTGGAAGCCATGAGTGCGAGGAAGCTCTGAGGTTGTATTGAGATCCTTCTGTCCCGTCCCCTGTAGCAGTCAATGTAATAGAAGTAGGAAAACCTGGATTAGACTGTAATTCCTTCTGCTCTCTGTGTAATTCTCTTTTCTGTTTGAGTGTCAGCAGACAGATGGGTGGGTCTCTGGCTAAACCCTCTAAGGACAGTCCTTTAGATTATATGTTAAGTAAATGGCCCCTACCTGGTGTTAAAAAGGGATGACAAGGAAGCGCTTTTTACAATTTTGCAGCAAGGATTGGCCAGTCCTGGGAACTGCATGGTCCGAGTTTGGCTCCTTTGATATTCCGACTCATTTAACCCCTTTGCGCGTGATATTGGAGGATCAAGTGCCAGGTCAAATGGATTATTGGTGTTTGAGGGACGATGAGGCTCATCATCACTTAAAGAGGGCGGCGCACATTCAGGCCCCTCTATTCCCGAAAGCCTCTGCCCCTCACGAAGCTGATTGTTGGGAGGATATTTCCTCCATGTATTGCCCCAGACCGCGGCCACCTTCGGCGGTAGTACCATTCCCTGTGGCAGATTCGGTATCCTCCTCTACAAAGCCTGGGACAGCAGGTGTATCAGGACAGGTCCCACCCATAAAAATTGAGGAAGCCACGGTTCAAGCCAGTGAGCTAACTAGTGGAGCAACAGTAGGTGGGGACACTTCTTCTTTGACCGCTGTCTTTAGTCAGTCTCGTACGAGACAGGGAGCTGTCTATAGGGCAGAAGCAGTTAATATTCAGGCACCCCTTCGGACCATCCCAGTCCCTACAACGGATGGGAATGTGATAGACCGTTATGTCCATGTCCCTTTTACTACTGCAGATCTTATGAACTGGCAAAACACTACGCCTCGCCTTAGAGATGACCCGGACGTCGTTCACAGGTGATTCCGTGCCATTTTTCAATCTCATAATCCTGATTGGCAGGACGTGGGCCAACTTTTAGATTGCCTATTGTGCACAGAGGAGAAGGAGCGGGTCCTAAGGTGGGCCAGGGAGGCTGTGGAGGCTGCCGGTGATGGACGCTATATTATAGCTCTTACTAACCCTACTCAATGGAACCCGAATGATTCAGCCCACCAGGCAAACTTAAAGAAATTCCTAACTCATATTTTGACAGGTATAAAACAAGCAGGAGAAAGAAAGCTAGATTGATCAAAAGTCCATAATACTGTGCAAGGGAAAGAAGAAAACCCCTCCGACTTTTATGAGAGACTTTGTAAAGCATTTTGTACTTTTACTAATATAGACCCCGAGGCTGCGGATACACAGTCCACGGTCAGGCTTATTTTTATCTCACGGTCAGCTCCAGATATTAAGAAGTGGTTGCAGCAGCTCGAGGGGGCTGAGGGAAAATCTCTGGAAGAACTGGTAAGCATAGCCACCCGAGTGTATCACACAAGAGATAAAGTTCAAGAGGCCAAGCAAGTGAGAATGCTAGCAGCCCTTGTAAACGTGGGGAGTGAGAAACAAGGTGGGAGGTGGGGACGCCCCAGGTGGCAACTGAAAGTGGATAAGGGGGGGACCCCAAGCCGTGCTAATGAGATATGCCATTACTGTAAGCAACTTGGTCACTGGAAAAGAGAGTGCACAAATCAATGCACCCGACTACAGCCCCGACCTAAATACCAGATGGCTGTGGACAGACCAGATGCTGTCAATAGTAAGGAATGACGGCGACCCGGGGGTTCACATGTTACCTATTCGAATGACTTTCCCACTTATGTTTGTTCCTCCACTGACCCCCAGGTCCGTTTAACTATGGGAGGAACGGTTTATTCTTGTCTTCTGGATTCTGGGGCTGCCCTTTCCACCGTTACTGCTAAGCCGCAAGGAGGAAATCTTAAAAATAAAAGCATTCTGGTAATGGGTATAGGTGGAAAGCCGTTTGAGTGTTCTGTATTGCAGGAGGCTGCTGTGGAGATTTCTGGTGTCTTAGCCTCCCATACATTTTTTCTGGCTCCTGACAGCCCAGTTAATCTTTTGGGCAGAGACTTGCTGTGTAAATTACGTGCTCAGATTTTCTTTACAGATGATAAAATCATTCTTCGATTGCCTCAGGATCAGCTCCCCCATCTATGTGCCACAACAACCCAGGCTGCTGAGGACCCGATTCTACCTGAATGACTCAGACAAGAGGTACACGCCTCCCTGTGGGGCACTTCAAAAACAGACCTTGGAACCCTCCAGACGGAGCCTGTACGAATAACCCTGAAGCGAGACATTGACATTCCTCGAATCTGGCAGTACCCCATCCCCCAAGAAGCTCTGCTGGGCCTCCGGGATCTTATCAACACATTCCTATGGTTGGGAGTGCTCATTCGTACTGAATCTCCTTTTAACACCCCCATTTTGCCTGTTAGAAAATCTGGCCTGGATTCAGAGGGGAAACCAGTATACCGATTTGTCCAGGACTTGCGTGCAGTGAATAAAATTGTCCAGGCTAGACACAATGTAGTACCTAACCCTCATACAATCCTGACTGCCATTCCAGCAGGTACTGCTTGTTATTCAGTAATAGATCTGTGTAATGCCTTTTTCAGTATTCCTCTAGATCGGGACAGCTGGGATATCTTTGCATTTACATGGACGGATCCAGAGACTGGGAGAGCAGAACAACTGACCTGGACTCGGCTACCTCAGGGATATGTTGAATCCACAACTATTTTCTCCTCCATCCTGGCACGTGATTTAGCTGATATCAACTTACCAGGTGAGTCTACATATCTTTTGTATGTGGATGATGTCTTAGTTTGTTCCCCAGATCAGGTAACATGTGAAATGGATACTATTTGCCTATTAAACTGCTTGGCAGAGAGGGGGCATAAAGTATCTCCTTCTAAGCTTCAGTTTGCTAAAGATAAGGTCATCTATCTTGATTATGTGCTCACTCCAGGGCATCAAGCATCATCCAGCCTCCGTATCCAGTCCATCCTTAATATTCCCCGACCAGAGACAAAACGTGAAATGTGAGGATTTTTAGGCCTTGCAGGATTTTGCCGTTCCTGGATTTCAGGTTTTGGAGAAATGGCAAAACCCCTTTTTGCACAGATCACTCATGATGCCGAGGAACCCCTACATTGGGACTCTGGGGCTATAAAAGCCTTCCAGGGAATTAAAACAGCTTTGGCCTCAGCCCTAGCCCTTGGACTCCCCGATTATCAAAAACCTTTTGTTCTTTATGTACATGAGCAGCTAGGGGTGGCCTCTGGTGTACTTGTGCAGACCTTTGGGCCTAAGGAAGGACCTGTGGCTTATTATTCCCCAAAGTTGGATGCTGTAGCACAAGGCTTTCCTGGCTGCCTCCGAGCAGTGGTTGCTGCCGGTCTGCTGGTACCCCAAGCAGAAAAGATTACCTTGGGCCATCTGATGACCCTACGGACCCCACATGCAGCCCAACAGCTGTTGGTCAGGAAGGGTACTCAGCATTTAACCAGTCAGATACTAACACACTTGGAAGTTTCTTTGTTATCTAGGACCAATTTAAAAATTGAGCAGTGCCATACCTTGAACCCTGCTACCCTGTTACCTTTCCCGGACAACGAACATGAGCCCTCACATGATTTCCTTCAGGTCGTGCAACATCAGGAAAAACCTCGTCCAGATCTCTCAGATGTGCCCATTCCAAATGCTGACCTGGAGCTGTACACAGATGGCTCTGCACGAGTCGTGGAGGGCCAATGGGTATCTGGATTCGCTGTAACTACTCAGTTTGATGTTTTGCAGTCTGCTCCCTTGGGACCCTCCACCTCAGCCCAGGCAGCAGAATTGGTAGCCCTCAACCGAGCATGTGAGCTGGCAGCAGGTCAGTCTGTGAACATATATACTGACTCGAAATATGCCTTTGGTGTTTGTCACACCACAGGCCAACTGTGGGCGAAACGTGGGTTTATCACCTCCAGTGGCACAAAGATTACACATGGGCCCTTGATTCTAAAATTATTGGAAGCCATTCATTTCCCATCTCAGGTTGCTATCATCCATGTTCGGGCCCATCAGAAGGGAAATGATCCCACCATCTGTGGCAACCGATTGGCCGATTCAGCTTCAAGAGCAGCTTCCCTGCAGCCCTATGTTGCCCATCAGATGGCACTCATGTCCTCTCTTCCACCGACTCCAGTTCTGGTTCCTTTTACACCTGAGCCATTAGAAGTTAAGCACTGGGAGAGTATGGGAGCCACCCGGACGCCACAGGGGGAGTGGCAATTACCAGATGGAAGAAAGGCACTGCCCCACGCTGCATTGCGGCCTGCCCTACTTAGACTGCACCAGGAAACACACGGTGGGACGGAGGCTATGGCGGCTACTGTGAATAGACTTTGGTATGCTCCTGGAGTGTTCCAGGAAGCTAAAAGAGTCCTTACTATCTGTGGTATCTGTGCAAAGTTTAATCCACGGGGGGAACCTAAAGGCCCCCCTGGAGCTAGATTATGGGCATACACGCCTTTTGAATGACTCCAGATTATTCAGAAATGCCTAAGTGTCAAGGTTACAAATACCTTCTTGTCGTTGTGTGCCAACTGACTGGTTGGGTTGAGGCATTCCCAACGAGACGAGCATCTGCCTTAGAGGTGGGGAAAACCCTACTGAACCATGTCATTCCTAGGTTTGGCCCTCCTATGTCTATTGACTCTGACCAAGGAACTCATTTTACTGCCCAGGTTATTCAGGCCCTTGCAAAAGCCCTGGGTATTACCTGGCTTTTACATACACCTTGGAGACCACCATCTTCGGGACAAGTGGAAAGAATGAATCAGACCTTGAAACTTAAACGCTCTAAACTGTGTGCTCAGACTGGGCTAAAATGGCTTCAAGCCTTGCCTCTGGCCCTTTTGGCAGTTCGCACTGCCCCCAGGGGCCGGCTCCGTCTTTCACCCTTTGAACTTTTATTTGGCAGGCCATACACGGGATTTGCTGATCCAGGACCTGTGACTGATTTAGTCACCTGGGGTGACGAGGAACTAACCAGATATATTGTTTCCCTCCAAACTACTCTCACCTCTCTCCACAGGTACGGAGCTCAATTTCAGTCCCTACCTGCTGATGTCCCTGCCCATCGGATCACTTCGGGAGACTGGGTCTATGTGAAAGAGTGGAAACCCGAGCCTCTCCATCCCTGGTGGGCGGGCCCTTTCCAGGTCCTCCTTACTTCTCACACTGCAGTTCGGGTGCGGGAGAGAAACATTTGGATTCATCACACCCGAGTCAAGCTAGCCCCTGGGCTGGGACCAGAAGCAGACGACTCCGGACTTCAAGGGAGCCCCGCCTGCTCTTCCCACCATGACCTGGAGGAGCCAGAAGCAGATGATACCTGGAAGGCTGAGCCTCTCGAGGGACTGAATCTCCTGTTCCGCCGGAATAAGTCCTGAGACTTTACTGACTATGAATTTCTGGGGAGTGATACAATGGTTACTTGTTTCCCGTTTGCCCTTTATACATGCCAACCCCCATGCAGCTATTGAGTCGATACAGTGACTGGCTATATTGGGACACCTGTCTGATTGCTGGCTGTGCCATCAAACTCGTTCTGAAGACGGAATAGGGTTGTGGGCTGTTCCTACAAATCTTTCTGAAGTACTCTCCTTGCAGGTAGTAAGAAAAACTGAATGGGCCTGGGCAGGGGAATACCAGTATAATAAATACGGAAAGGTGTCTGAAGTTTGGTATTATTGCTGGGAAGCTAAGGGGATCCCTCTTTTTGATATCCTTGGATTGGGTATAACTTGCCCCTTTGTTTGGAAAATACTAAGGGGATTGGGAAAGAGGTAGGCTACCTTCCTCTTGAGGCCTGTGACCAAACCCTTCGGTTTGATATTGAAACTGGGACTTTTCCCCCTGTGAATATTTCTGAGAACACCCAGAAACTCCCTTGCCTCCTAGACGGGGCCTTTACTGTAAGGACAACAGGCATTCCTTATCAAGGGAAATGGATCCCCTCATTTCTCCCGCGAGGCCCCGTAAATAGTATTCATACCTTTTATATGGATGTTTATTCTGCCATTATGTTGCCTCACCCATCCCTTCAAAAAATGTCAGGATGCCAACAGCCCTTGGGATCGCTTGTGAGTTTTACAGCTACTTTGTTTGCTGTTACATATTGTGGGGGCATCCTAAATGCTATCCATGCCCTGGGACATATAAATATCTCCCATTGGAGGTGTCAAGACCACGTGGTGGGTACCCCCCAGCAGTGGGATGTATTAGTGACCCGCCACCACCGAGTTGCGGGTAATACCCTTTCCCTTTATTTAGAGACCCCTGGCTTGCATTTTATGTGTGGTCAAAGCGCTTATAAAGCTCTCCCTCCCGGCTGGCGGGATCGGTGTGGTGTGGCCCGGGTATTGCCTGATGTTCAAATTAACATCACGTTAGATTCTAGTCAGATCCTCAATCTGGGGAGCTATTCTCACAAGCTTTTTACCCCCTCCACACAGATTAGACTCAAGCGCGCCGAGAATCCCTTAGTTGCTAGGCAGACAGGATTTCATTCCTTTGTTCATGCGTTCATTCCTGGGTTGGGGGTAGCTGAACTAAAGAAAGCAATTGTAAATATTTCTGCAGAGCTTGAAAAAGCAGCTAATGCATCAATAGACGCTTTCCAAAAGTTGCAACGAGAGATAGATGAGGTAGCAGAAGTAGCTATGCAAAATAGACGTGTGCTAGATGCAATGAATGCTGAATTAGAGGGGGCTTGTGCTCGCATTGGGGAAAAATGCTACTTTTATGTTAATCATTCTGGCTTAATTGAACAAGATTTACGGGCTATTAAGAATGCGGCTGTTGTTTTTCATGCTGTATCTCTTGATCGTACCTTTAATTTTGAGAACCTTCTCCCAGACCTTGGGTCATGGTTTACAGGCCTTTTCCGTACAATTGTTAAATGGATTCTTTTCTGTTTGTTTTTCCTATGTATTGTTTGGATAGTAATACAATGCGCAAAATGTCTATATAATGCTGTAATCAAAGGTTCTGCTGTCCGTAAAACAACTCAGTACCTGTCTCTTCAGCTTGATCGTAAATTACGCTACAGGCCTGGCAATCTGGGCTTGCCAGGCCTGAAGGGGGGATTGTGAAAGCTGGCTGACCCCCTCCTTAATAGATTACAAGTGGCCAGTAGGTGGGGGGGGGGAGTAAGTACTGCTCATGGACACAGTAGCTTGCATTTTTTCACTATCTCTTTTCCTCTGCCTCAAGGCAAGAAGATCCTGCTCCTAACCAGTTAGGTCTACTTAGATAAGGAAAACATGAGACTTTACACTTACCAATCAAGTATTAACATGCAAGGGTCTTTGTCTGAATGTGTATAAAAGGTTTGTGAAATTTGTGTAAGACAGAGTCTTTTGTACCAAGGTACAGGCTCTCCTTTTTCTGCAGAATAAAGCATTTTTCCTTATCCCTGTCAGGCTGTTAATTGGCTCTCAGCTAGCCAGACCCGATATTTTGGTAACAAGCTTACGCCATTGGATCCCTTTCAGGGTGCATTTTGGTTCTGAGAGGTAAAAGGCTGCTGTGTGTGTGGTGGTATGGAGTGAAGTAGCAAAGATTGATTGCAGAGGTGGTGCGTGTGCCACAAAAGTTGTGAGGGCCTTCCCTGCCCTGTCCCCACCCCCCCAGCTGTGGTCCTAGAGACCAGAATTTGCATAAACCCACATGCTGACCTGTGGCTAAGAATCTGGTTTCAGAGTGTGTCACAAAATCTGTTTCCCACAGCTTAACTCCCAGAATCCAATGTGCAAAATTTTCTTGCTGCCTGCCTGGTGGGGAGACTCTTTCCCAACTATGGAGTTGTTTTCAGCTTTCACTGTGGAAAAGAGATCACAGCCCACAGTTTAGAAATACCTAAAAACGGCATTTACTCATTAACCACTTTTTATCTATGCATAGATCTAAATATGGATTAGAAGTATAGAAAATTATATTTTTAAACTGAAGAGATACAGAGAACATAAAGTGTGTCTTTAGAGATTTCACAAAATATCCACAGCACTAAGTGCAAATATTCCTTTGCAATCTGTTTTAGTCCACCATCTTTAGGAACCCATGTCCCTTGCCTAACGAGATTTCTGTAGGTTCGGGTGAGTCCCGAAATCATGAACCGCTAAGTTCCGTTCTACTGTCCTTGATTCATGTCACTGGAATAACTGCACTTTATTACCCCTGCCCTAATAAGAAAGAGACTGAGGATTCCACAGCAGCTGAAATGATCCTTTGGACAAGCACCCCCATCATGCAATCCGGGGTGGGTGGAACCATGCAAACGACAGCAGCCTCAAAAGGCCTTTACAACAGATCACCGACAGATGGCAGGGTAGAGTTCATTCTCACCCTGCTTCCATCCTCTCCCAAGCAAAGAATTGGTGGTCCTGATAAATCACATTCTCTATTATACCAACTCATTGGTATTGAATGCGAAGTTATGGATAGCAAAAGTTGCCACTCATCTCTGCCTTGTAGCATCCAGCTTAGCCCTTGTTAACACATAAGTCAGTGGATTGTTCTCTGTCCCCACCTGAAATTGAGCACCACACAAGTAGTCTCGAAATTTCTCAGTGATGGCCCATTTCAAGACCAAGAACTGCAGCTGGTGGATGGGATAGCGAGTTTCGCTATCAGACAGTCCTCAGCTGGCAAAGCCTACAGATTTACATTTCCTTCTACTTCCTGGTACGGGACTGCTCCCAGACCTTCCAAACTGGCATCAGCATGCAGGATAAACGGTTTGTTTGGGTTAACAAGGACTAGGACTTGCACATGAATCAGGCAAATAATGATTTCCCGTAAAGCCCTGTCACTTCTCTCATCCCGCCATGTCCCAAATGGAGAAGACAGGAGCCCCTCCCAAGTCCCAGGCCAGGAAATCCAGAGGGGGTGGGGGGATGAGGTGTTCCTGGCTCAGTCCAGTTTTGCTAGTGCTGCAGAGAAGAAGAGTTCCTTTCTCAGTCTAGATCAACTGGAATTGTTGTTGCAGTGGGGGAAAGATGTCTCTCATTTGGTTCTTAGATCCTTTGGTTCTTAGATCCTTCCCTCTGGAGCTCAAATTGCACACTTCTTCTTTGTTTTTTGCTCCAGCTTGATTTCTCTTTTGCATCTTAATTTTCTTTTTCCTGGTCTCATTCCAGAGCATTCACAGCCCAATTCTCTATCCTAATCCTGAGTCCTTTAGTGCACTCTCAATGTCTCATTCTAACCCCACCCCAGAGTCTGCACCCCCAGAGCCAGTGCCTTCATCCCTCTGCAGTCCAACTCTCTGTCCCATGTAGCCTGATTTAGGGTACACTAATAATATTAGTTTGGATAATTTGATGAAAATTTAATTTATTAGCTTACATTTAATTTAATTTAATTGAGTTACAAAGTTACAGTTGCATTACTGCTATTCAGAAGATACATATGGCATTATATGCAACAAAGTTTTGGTTAATATACTCACAGCCTTCCTTGATAACCTGGTGGTAAGAGACACAGGACCAGCCTTGCAGTTCAGGTTTCTCAATTCTTAATTGAAAGATGCAGTGCTTAGAAAAAGCTGGTGTTACTTAGGGTTTACTAGAATATGTTAAACTTTAGAATCAATACCTAATAAACAAAAAATAACAACATAGGGAAACCAAACTTAGCCTAGTTCCCTTGAAACAAAGTTTAAGAACAAGTACAGCCTACTGATAGTACATAGAGAGAGAGTGGAGGAAGTAAGTCAGAATGATAGAGCAAAGTGCTCTAGCGAGGTGGGTTACCTCTTTTATAGGGCACAAGGGCCGGAAATCCTTCCTCCTATGCCCAAATTTCATTCCTCACCCACAAAACATTAGGGTACGTTTACTTCATAGGCTAGTATGTTTGTGCTTGTTGATGACATGTACATATGCACATAAGTTACCTTGTGGTGTACCTGTTAAATCTGTGGGTATAACACTGAAAAAACCCCTATGCCATTCTCCATTGTCGATTGGTCTAGGTAAAGGTCTTAGACAGGCATGGGTACTTATCTATTTAAGTAACATGATAAAGGTCGATTTTCCTTTCTGAGAAAAAGGTCACAATATAGGTATGCTAACCTTGCCTTAGCTTAACATACAGGATAGGTCCTTATAAGTGATGTGTCTCAGTCCCCTAATCATTTTTATTGCCCTCTGCTGGACTCTTTCCAGTTTGTTCACATCCCTTCTCATGTGGGTCCCAACCCCAAAAGTACTCACATTTCACCCCATTGGCCCCAAAATGCCAGCTTTTAATATGTAAATAGGGTGCTGCCATGGTCAAGTCACTCCCGAGCTCTTCAGTTGAGCCTGCTGGCAGAGAACAAGGTGAAAATTAGCCAGGATGTCACTGAGGGCTGGTCTACGCTATGGGGGAAAATCGATCTTAGATACGCAACTTCAGCTACGTGAATAACGTAGCTGAAGTCGAAGTATCTAAGATCAAATTACTCATCCTCCTCACGGCTTGGGATCGATGTCCGCGGCTCCTCCTATCGATTCCACAACTCCGTTTGGCTTGGTGGAGTTACGGAATTGATATAAGTGCGTTCGGGCATCGATATATTGCGTCTAGATGAGATGCGATATATCAATCCCCGAGCAATCGATTGCTTCCCGCTGATACGGCGGGTAGTGAAGACGTACCCTCAATCAAATCCCTGTGCTCCCCGCAGGAGGTATCGGAAAGCTCCAAGAAGGCTCACTTCCCTTTCTCTCGTCAGCTTCAGGCCTCAGGGTTACAAATGCACAAACCAGCTGGGATTCTCCCCTGGCCTCAGGGTGTGGGGCTGCTCTGAGGGGATGGACTTGCACACTTGGGATATTAGTGCAAAGATACAATTTCAATTTCTCTTAGAGAAATTGGAGGGCAATTTATAGTTGGTAAAAATCTTATTTAGTGAAAGGAAAACTGCAGTGACAGCCTGGTTACTGGGGTGCAAAACACCTTCCTCCTGGGAGAAACAAGAAGTTAGAATTAGAAATTTACATCGTTTGTTCCTGTGTTGGTACAGTTTAATTTTGCTTCTGTGTAGGTTTGTTTCAGGCTGTGACCATTTTGGTTTATTGGGTTGTTTTGGTTTTTTTTAGTTGGAATGGTGCTTTTAATTGACATTTGCTGGATTTGAATGGCTGACCTGCAACACCAGTTTTGACATAGTTCTGCATATCTTATACAGATTTGACCAGTATTCAAGGACTCAATTCCTTTATAGGAGGTTTTAGTGGTCATGCTTATTTATTTGATGTTATTTTATCATTCTGCTGTAACACACTTTTTTTGATAAAATGTTGAAATTATTAATTTACAGCATTTGTTTTTATTTTTACAAACAAAGTTTTTCTTAATGTTTGGGTTTTAAATTAAGCCTTGTTTTTGGTTTCCATTTTTCATTTAGGTTTTGGTTACTGATGGGATCTTTAAGAGAACTTTGGATTCAGTACTAAAATTTGGACAGATTTAGAATATTTAAAGTAAACCTTGTTTACTATTTTATTTTAATAAAGTTTGTATTGCTGTAAACCCTAGCCCGGGGGAGAGGAGATGAGCCTGGCCTTTAACTGAGAAGGAGCAGAGGCATGGCCCCCATGAAGGGTGGGGCCAGGTGATGGGGGGAACAGCCCCCCAATTTATTTTGTCTAGCCCATCTCAGTCCCCCACTAAAGGAGAAGAGTCTGATGCCACCCCTGCTGGTCACTGGGTGTCACTGCTGCTCCATGGGAAACATGCTCTGTGCCTTACCCAGATTGGTGGGAAACACACTCTGTGCATTACCGTGACTGGTCCGTGGGTGTCACTGCTCGTAGAGGGCAGACACTTGCTGTGCATTATGCCACCTGACCACTGGGTGTCACTGCTGTATCAAGGGAAACACCTTCTGTGCGTTACCTTGAATTACCACGAGGTGTCACTGCTGCTCAAAGGGATACATACTCTGTGTGTTACCCTGATTGGCCACTTGGTGTCACTGCTGCGCCAAGGAAAACACCTTCTGTGCATTACTCTGACTGCCCACTGGGAGTCACTGCTGCTCCAAGGGAGACATAAGAACGGACAGATTGGTTCAGATGCAAAGTCCATCTAGCCCAGTATCCTCCTGTCTTCTGACAGTGGCCAGTGCCAGGTGCCCCAGAGGGAATGAACAGAGCAGGGAATCATCAAGTGATCCATCCCCTATTGCCCATTCCCATTTTCTGGCAATCAGAGGCTACAGGCACCATCCCTGCCCACCCTGGCTAATAGCCCTTGATGGATCTATCCACCATAAACTCATTTAATTCTTTTTTGAACCCTGTTATAGTCTTGGCCTTCACAACATCCTCTTGCAAGGAGTTCCACAGGTTAACTATGCAACTGCCCTGAGTTTACACCCCCTCCCCTGGCCAGGTTGTATATGGAAAAGAGGATGAGGATGAGGAGAGCCATGATGTGTCTGTCACTGGCTGGTGACTCAGTTTCCTCTACCCCGCTGTGCTGCAGGCTCCTTCGGTCTGTGCCCATGCAACTGTGTCTGGGGAAGGGGAAGTAGAGGCTCAGGCTTCCAGCCCCACGCCCCACCCCCAGCAGCTGGGGAATCCAGGCCAAATTTAACCCTGGTAGCTTGGCCAGGATTAGCCTGGGCTGGGGTAGGGCTGGGGAGGAATTGGGAGGGAGACAGACACACCTGCTATGAGGGAAGATCCTCCCATTCCCTGCCAACCCCCTTCACTCCTTGCAGCATAGCATCCCCTAGCGTTTCTTTCTCTGTCATGGGAGCTGTCTGCTGCCTGCTTCTCCCTTAGCATGGTCTCTCCCCATCCTGGGGCACTGGCATTGCCCATCCTGTGCAAACAGGCAGGCCCCGGTGTGCCCCATGGCACTGCTCTGCAATTCTGGGGGCAGATGTTGGATGGAGCCATATCGAAATATGGGAGTGGGCAAGGCTGGGGACCAGGACTCCTGGGTTCTCCCCTCACATGTGGAAGGGGAGTGGAGGTTAGGGGGTAGATTGGGGGAGGGGCAGGGCTGGGATCCAGGGCTCCTGCTTTTTCTGGTTTTCTCCACTTCCTGCAGCTGCCTCGGTCCTTTCAGTGCGTTTCTTGTTCCAAATTCATTTCCTGACTTGTGTAACTCACCCCAGAGGTGGCTGCATCTCAGTGTTGAGTGAGGCACCCTTGGCTGCATTACCTCCTAACCGCGTCTCTCTCCCCCTTCGGGTGACCCTGCAGTTCTCAGCAAACATCCACAAGATCATGGGGCACTTTGAGCACTGGGCAGGCAGGGGCCAGATGCCCAGCCCTCCCTCAAGAGAATGGGATCTAGCACCCCCTACTTTTTACAGGGATTGAAAAGGGGCAAAGGCGGGCAAATCAGAGGAGGGGGTGGCCAGGGTCTGAGCAGGGGGTGGAAATTGACTGGTCGGGGGGTCAAGCGGCTGGAGGCAGAGTTAGGAGAGGGACTGAAGGGTAAAGTCGGGGGGGGAGGAGCCGGAGTTAAGCCCAGAGGGAGGCGCTGCCAGAGGGTTAAACCCCAGCACAGGCAGGGGCAGAGGGGTAACAGTTATCCCGGTGGGCTGAGACTCCAGTGTTTGCAAACATGGGTGGAGGGAGCAGAGGGCTTTTTTATTTCCCCTCTCACAGGCAGCACCTCTCAGCATGAGCTTCCCAGGGCTGGGCTCTTAAAGGCACAGGCATCCCACTGCCTAGACACTGCAGCTCCTCTCTGATGTAACCTACTGAGGTGCTGCAGTAGGAGACTCAATTCAGTGAAACTGGGCATTCCCTATACGCCCCCCAGTCAGGGGGCTGTGCACCCCCTTCCCCAAATTTCCCCAACACCCTCTCCCTCAGTGGTCAGGTAGTTACATGCAGCGCTGCCAATGTTGTCATTGGTTGCAAATTTGAATGGAAATTGAAACGTTAACACACTTTAAAAGCAGATACAACGTATGAAAACTACTTGTACCTGAGAAAGTAAAATAGGTTTGGAAAGTCTAGACAAAGCCAGGTTTCCTCACCCAGCTGTTGTGTTTGCTGGCAATGTTGGTGCATTGGCTTTGGCAGTGTTGGCCAACCTTAGAATTTCAAATGATGATTTGTAAGCGAGGTGTGAATGAGCTCTCCCCTGACAGCTAGTGATGACCAGGGTTGGGAGGAGGCTTTGGGACCAGAATGTATTTACATTAACTCACCTACTCTGCAAAGGTATCCAGCGGACAGAGCTGGGCTGCCTCTGCTCTAGGTGCCTGGAGGAGGGAAGGTGTGTGGGGCTCCAGCCTGGGACTCTTCCTCCCTCCTGCCAAGACCTGACTATTAATCGCTATCCTGGTACTCTTTTCTTCAAGTGCCATGTGAGCCAGAGGAAAAGTGTGGTAGTAAGCACAAGGGCCAAGCTTGTGAACATCAGGTGCAGCAGCAAGAATCCCAACTATCAGGGTAGCAAGTTCTAGAGTCCTAACCCATTGTAGCCATCCCAGCCAAAGACCTGGCTCTAGGAGATGTGAGTCACCCAGCAGGAGGAGAAAGATTCACTCTTACACAGCTGGAGACAGGGAAGCTGAACTCTGGGGCGTTACCACAAGCATGGGTGGCAAGCTTGTAGAAATTTTGGTGGTGCCCAGAACCCGCCCCCCAACTCCACCCCCCAAACTCCACCCCCACCTGCCTAAGGCTCTGGGAGGGGGGTTGGGGTTGAGGTCTGGGGTGCAGATCCTGGGCTGGGGATTAGGGTGCAGGAAGGGTGCAGGGTGCAGGCTTTGGGTGCTGGGTGCAGGCTCCAGGCTGGGGCAGGGGGTGGGGTTGTAGGAAGGGGTGAGAAGTGCAGGCTCTGGGAGGGAGTTTGGGGGTGGGAAGGAGTGTGTGGGAAGGGGCAGGGGTGCAGCCTCTGGGAGGGAGTTTGGGTATAGGAGGGAGTGCAGGGCTGAGGATGAGGGATTCATGATGCAGGAGGGGGCTCAGGGCTGGGGCTGAGAATTGGAGTGCGGGGGGATGAGGGCTCTGGCTGGGGCTGGGAGATGTGGGGTTCATGCTGCGGAGGGGCTCAGGATCAGGGTGCAGAGGGATGAGGGTTGGGGCTCAGGGCAGCCTGCCTTGCCATTATTAGAGGGTGTGCACTAGGACCCCGGGGGAAGCAGACAGTAGTTCTGAGAATAGCGCTACTCTAGCAGCAGGATCAGGCAGGTGACAGGCGCATGCTGCTTTTTGTCAGGCAGGGACGCAGCGCAGCAGGGGGGGACATGCAGGGGCCAGGGCCAGGGGAAGAGACCCAGCTCCAAATATTGCTGGAGTAGGGCCCCCAGCCCTGAATATTCCTGGAGCCCGAGCACTGCAAATGTATATAACCTGTCGCCTATGACCACAAGCCAACACAAGGTCCCACTGAGATTTGAACTCAAATTACAGGATTCAGAGTCCTGAGCGCTGATCATTACACCATGGGACCAGCTTGTACTGCCTTCTCTACACATTGGTGACCCTCATGGGGCTGGCTTGTGTAAGGGGGCTCTTGGCCCTTTACTAAAACTTAGTGTGTGTGGAGGGGGGGTTGGTTGGCTAGTTCCCAGCACCAATAGAATTGGAAGGATCAATGGGAAATCAGGACCCTGAGACTGACAGTCCCGACGGACAATGGCGAGAGGCCAAATCTCCAAGTTATCTGCACTGAAAGGCCAGGCAGTGTAATGAGGGAGTCACCAGGCCAGAGGGTCCCATCCTCCATGTGAGCTGGAACTGCCTGGGTGAGAGTGGGGCAGAGCTAAGGAGAGAGCAGGAGCCCGAGAAGAGCCGGGGAGCAGAGCTGTTCAGGTGTAGTGCCAGAAACTATTGCATGTAGGAATTTGCAGCCTGTAGCAGTTACTGATACCTGAGGTTGTTCTTATTTGCTGACTTGTCCTAATTGGTCAAAACTTGACAGTGGTTTCTCTGGCAAAGGCCAGTCCCTGGCCCCTTGGTCCAGACATCCTCCTTCATGTCAGGCTAGGGTGATCAGATGTCAAAGATGAAATATCAGGATGCGGCGGGCGGAGAAAAAAAAAAGGTGGAGGACCCTCCCACCGCCAAGCAGCAGTGGCACAGCCCCATTTCCAACCAACTCTTGGCTCCAACCCCCACTACACCCCCAGCTCCCCCATCCCCTCACTCCTGGGCCCAGCCTGGGCTCCGAGCTCTGCAGCCGAGCCATGATCTGGGCCCCTCCTGCAGCTCCCGGGCAAGGGCTGAACCAGGCAGCTCCTGGCAGAAGCGTGTCCGCCCCACTAGTGTCTCCGCCCCCAGCCCACCTGGGCCATGCCTTCTCCACGCTGCCCCCAGCCCCAGTGCACTGCCCCGCAGGCTGCAGGGCTGGAGCAGCTTCCGTGCTGCGCTCCCGGCCATGGCCATGGCCCGTGTGCAAACCTGGGAGGGATGAAGAATGCCGCGTGCTTGGGGAAGAGGCAGGGCCAGGGCGAGGATTTGGGGAGGGATCCAATGGGGCAGTGAGGGGGTGGGGCCGGGGGCAGGGCCAGGGCCGGGATTTGGGGAGGGATCCAATGGGGGAATGAGGGGGCAGAGTCCCTCCAGACTATGCCTGTGTGCTGGAGAAGAGGACAAAGTTATTTGTTTGTTCAGGGTCCCGATCAAACATCGGTCGGGACGCGGGACAAACAAGCAAATATAGGGACAGTCCCGATAAAATCGGGACATCTGGTCACCCTCCATCAGGCTTCAAGTTGAGAATCATTTCCCATTCGCACTCTGTGGAAGGGAAGACTTCGCTCTCTGTGCGACTGCACATGGCTAAACAAAGAGAACAAACCTCAAATCGCCCCTGTGCTTTGGGAGCCAGGTTTGCAGTGGGAATTCTGTAGTTCAGATGACTTCACACCTGGGCATTGTGATTCTTTACCAGTTTCTCTGGCATTGGGGCATTTTTTCATTCACAACTGTGATGGCCGAGTGGTTAAGATGTGGGAGTTGAAATCCAATAGAGTTTCCCTGTGCAGGTGCGAATCCTGCTCTCAGTGAGGCCTGTGTTTTAGCCAGTCTCTCACCCGGGCAATACCTCTGTACAACCCCTTGAGACACTCTCAATTCTCTCCCCACCTCAAGTAAATCCTGTTCTGCTCCTTTCATAGAGATCCCTGGAGCACCACCTCACACTGTGTCCCTGAGGGGTCAGGCAAACTCTCAGCACCTGAAGCCTCTGGCACTCACCTGGTGCCCCATAGATCAGCCATGGCCCTGGTTCTGTTCCTCTCTCTAGAGTACGAAGGAAGCCAAGTCAGTGACTCCATGGGAGCTATGGGGCTGCAGAACCAACAGAGAAAAAATAGGTGCTCAGCACCCACTGGCAGCCAGCTCCCCCTCCACACACACACACACTACAGGCCTTGCTGACAATCTCCTCCTCTTCCCTTTCAGTGCCACCCACTTGCCAGTGATCAGCTGTTCAGTGGGGTGCAGGAGGCACTGGATGGGGAGGGGAAGGAGCAGGGACAAGAAGAGGTGGGGGTGGGAGAGGACTGGGACAGGAAGGTGCAGGAAGGAAAGAGATGGGATGGGACGGGATGGGGTGGGGACTTGGGGGAAGGGGTGGAGTGGGGGCAGAGCCTGAGGAGGGAAGGGGGGGATTTGTTCCAGACCCCTCTAGGGCCGGCCCTGAAGGGAAGCACTGACTATTACAGTGACAATAAAACTGACCAGCATTGTGGGGGAGACTGAGGGAGATCCGCACTCATCAGGTCTCTTCTCTCCCCCAAGGTGAGCCACACACTGCTCTCTCCTGGCTGTCACCCTAGCAGCTGGATGCCAAGGAGCCGTTTCCCCACAGGAAGTTCATTGAGTGATCCTGTGGTGCTGGCGGGGCTGGCGCTGCTGCTGGCTCTGGGGCTGGCAGGGGGGTTGGTGTCTGCACAGACTCTCAGCTACCAGGCCAGAAGGGGCACTTGGGACCTTACCAGACTGGCTCAGTGAAGATGGTGGGTTGACAGAGCAATACAGACGCTCTCCAGAGCATAGAGCAGCATCTGCCCATGCAGCCAGACAATGAGCTTTTCCCACAGCCTGGAGCCGAGGGGGAGCGGCAGCTGCTGTTCCAGCTCCTGTGGGACAGGCCCTGTCAGCCAACAGACACTTCTTACTCACCAGAGCTAACAGTGCCGGGTTCCTCCGGTGGGGGTGCAGAGCAGCTGTTTGTTTTCCTGTCCTTTTTGTCTGCAACTGCTGACAAAAACATCCCAGACAGAGAAGCAACAGGCCAAAATGCTATCACGCAGGTGCCAAAGCAGCTCAATTGGGAAAACCTTAGACAAAAAATCGAAGGGTCCCTGATTCAATCCTGGGCTTTGGCAGGCTCTGTCATCCCGGTTTGTGCAGGGGTGGCATGTTTTCCGGGAGCACAGCAGTCCCTGCACCCAAGGTGAGTTCCTGAGCTTGGGCTCTGCAGTAGGAAAACAGAGAACAGGCTTCTGCCCCTAGTTGGCCCACCTGACCTTTAATAATGAGAACTGTCTTTCCCAACATGGTAGGAAGAAAGTGAGGCAGGGTAGCCCTCAGGAATGGTGCCAGAGGGCTGCTGGGCAGTGACAGGCAGGGATTGGGGATAGAAGCTCCTCTGTGCAGCTGAGCAATGGCAGTACCAGGGAAGGGGCATCTGTAAAAGTGACCTCACACACATCTCCTCCTCTGGGCACCTAGAGCAGAGGCAGCTGGTGCTGACAGCTCCAAGGGAAGGCTTAAAGGCCACAGAGCAACTGAGGTCAGGGCTAGAGGATGGCAGGACCATGCCTATGTGTGGCCTTCAGAGAGGCACAAAAACACCCAGCCAGGCTGCTCCCTGCCATGCCAAACACCCACTGAAGGTCACCAGAACGCGGGACAGCTGCTGATGCTCTGTGGATATCATCACAAGTTGGTAGTAAATCAGGGCCAGCCCCCATGGTGGGGCCTCTGACTGGTGCCACTCAAGGTGCTCATTTTTGCAGTGAGGTAGGAAATTTTACACAAAGAGGCTTTTTTCGAGCTGGCGAGAAGCAGAGTAACACACACGCTCCAAAGACGCTATGTAGCAAGTACCCTCCAGCACAGGGACAGGCGCACACTTTAGCCTGGGCAGCCGCCCATTTTCTTTGGCAAATCAGAAAGGGCAAAGGCTAGACTGGAAGCACCTGGGTCTCATGTCCCAGCCTTTGTGATGCCCAACCCCCAACTCCTTCCCAGGGCTCTAGCTGAAGCCAGAGCATTGGCCTGAGCATCCAAGAAGAGGTTCCAGCCCTGAAGGGAGCAGAACTTTCAACACGATGGTAAAACTGCAGAAACACAACCACGAAGGGACTCGAAGCCTCACTGTTCTGATCCACACTCAGGCACCTTATCCATTAGACCACATGGTAACACAAAAAAAAAAGCATCTCCAAGCACTTCTTTGGAAAAATCGGACATTGTGTTTCTCAGGTCACCTACCAAGGGGAGCTGAGACTTTCTGGGCACAAGAAGTAGAGTTCCCAGTGACACATGAGACTTAATTCTATGGAGCCAGGTGCAGGGCTTGGCAGGGAGGCTCAGGCATGGGGGGACTGGGGTGCAGCGGATTGACCAGCTGTCTAGGTGTGGAGATTTAGTCACACTGAGGCACAGGAGGGAGGAGGAGGAGGAATCCTGCTGACAGGCAGTGGATGTGCAGAAAAGGAGGAGGGGGTCCTGGGCCTTTTTTTGTCTCTCTTTTGCCTACCTGCTCTCTCTTGTAGTGAATGGTGAAAATGGTCTCAACTAGCTCAGTTGGTAGAACATCAGGCTTTTAATCTGAAGATCCAGGCTTCAAGCCCTTGTCTAAGCACTCAGCTTTTAAGTGGCCTGCCACGCCTTTTAGTATAATGACTATTTATCTGTACAATAGCAGCACCTACAGAGAGCGGGGCAGACTCAAACCCCAGTTGTGCCAGGGGCTGCACAGACAAAGAGACAGTCCCTGCCCCAGCTGAGATCAGGGCCCCATTGGACCAGGCGCTGCCCAGGAACAGCGAGAGACAGGCCATGCCCCAGAGAGTTTACTGGCGCCATACCCAAAAAGTGGGAGGAGAAACAGAGGTCCAGGGTCACACAGCAGCACTGAGAATAGAACCCAGGAGTCTTGGTTCCTCCCGCTCTAACCACTAGACCCCACTCTGCTCCCAGAGATGGGGCTAGAACCCAGGAATCCTGGCTCCCATAAAGGGGGGGAGTGGTGTCTAGTGGTTAGAAGAAGAGGGGCTGGGAGCCAGGACTCCTGGGTTCCATTTCCAGTGCTGGGATCAGGCACCAGTGCTCCAAGCATGTGCTTGGCGGTAGCACTCCAGCCCATGCTAAATGCCAAGAGACCTTTATTGCTCCAGCCTGCAAGGACATAGAGGAAGTCAGGAAGTTGCCCGTTCAATCCCACACAATTAAGGTCCTTCTAAAGAAAGGGAAAATCCTGAAGAGAAAAAGTAACATCAAAGAGGACTCCAGAAAGACAAACTTTGAAGATCTTGAGGAGTAATTTATCATCTGACCAGGAACTTGAACTCTGGGCCCTTAGATTAAGAGCCTGATGCGCTGCCAACTGAGCTAGCCAGGCTCAAATACAACAAAAGAGCAAGTTGGTGCAGAGGAGAAACTAGTCAAGAAAAAGAGAGCAGGAAATAATAGGGGAAATCTTCTGTTCTCTCTCTCTTCCCAGCCCTGGCCTGGTCTGGTGTCAAGGTTTTTCCCCGACTTTGAACTTTAGCGTTCAAAAAGTGGGGACCTGCATGATCACTTTTAAGATTAATTACCAGCTTAAATTTGGTATGCTGCCACCAGCCAAAATATAGTGTTTGGCACACTTCCTGTTACCCCAAAACCTTCCCTGGGGAACCCAAGACCCAAACCCCTTGGGTCTTAAAACAAGGAGAAATAAACCATTCCCTCTCCTTCCCCCCGCGCAGACTTTCCCCTCCCTGGGTTGCCTTGGGAAGCTTCACTGACCCAAACTCCTTGGATCTTAAAACAAAGAGGAATTAACCTTCCCCCTCCTTTCCCCCCACCAATCCCTGGTGCGTTCAGACCCAATCCTCTTGGGTCTTAAAACAAGGGAAATAATCAATCAGGTTCTTAAAAAATAAAGCTTTTAATTAAGAAAGAAAAAAGTAAAAATTATCTCTGTAAAATCAGGATGGAAAATGTTTTACAGGGTATTCAGATTCATTTAGCCTAGAGGGACTCCCCTCCCCCTTAGCCTGAGATTCAAAGTTACAGCAAACAGAGGTAAAAATCCTTCCAGCAAAAGGAAAAAAAACATTCACAAGTTGAAAGAAAACAAACATAAGACTAATCCGCCGTGCCTGGCTATACTTACAACTTTGAAACATGAAAGACTGATTCAGATAGATTTGGGGAGTCTGGATGTGCATCTGGACCCTCTTTTTCCAAAAAGCAAACAATCCCCAAAACAAAAAGCACAAACAAAGACTTCCCTCCACAGAAATTTGAAAGTATCTTGTCCCCCGATTGGTCCTCTGGTCAGGTGTCAGCCAGGTTTACTGAGCTTCTTAACCCTTTACAGGTAAAAGAGACATTAACCCTTAACTATCTATTTATCACAGCTGGTATTAGTGCTGGTTAAAAAGAGGGGAAAATATCAGCATCTACCAGCCTTTCATAGCTGTACAAGACTCAGGCATAATACAGAGGTGCCCATCTGCAAGTGCTGAATGGTTGAATTGGCTCATGCAACCAGTAGACGTCCAGGGCACATTGGGATATACAGCCAAGTGTTCATCACCATCATGATTTCAAAGGGATAATGATAATGATGGGAAGATTTACAATTGACTTAATAGTTGCATACAAAGATGCACGTTTGGCAGTTATATTGGCTCAGGTTGGCCACCCTGCCCTAGATGTAGAAGTTACAACACTGAAACTTGAAAGAGGGGCCAATTTCTCCATCATTTAACACCTTTACAAAATTAGTCTGAATTTGAGCTGCCTGTTATTAAAAGCTGGTTCCAACTGCTCTGCTAGAAACACCCCCAGGTCCCTGCTCACCCCAGGAAGAGGAAAAAGAAAAAAACCCCACTGGGCACTGCCCTCGGCTCCAGGCTGCTGTCCCAGGGTGTGCGTGGGGACTGATTGTTTGCTGCTGAGGAGGGAGCCAGTAGAGGCCTCTGGTGCTCTGCTCCTAGCATCTGCCTGGCCCAGGCTGTCCTCTGCTTCAGCTGCTGCTCCCAGCCTGCTCTAGAGTCAAACATGCAGGGCCCCCAGGGGAACAGAGGCTGGGACAGGGCCGCAGCCTGGGCTGGGCTGGGAAGATGCTGGGAGTTCTCATTCCCTGAGAACTGGCCCGGCTCCCTTCTCAACAGCAAACAGATCAATTCCACATCCCCTCCCCAGAAAAAACAGCCTGGAGCCAAGGGCAGCAGGGGACAATTCCCTCCAATTCCCACCAAGGCAGGAGAGAACCCAGGATGTTTCTAGCAGAGCTTATGGAACTGACATGGGGAAACCAGCCTTTAATAACAGGCAGTTCCAGTTTAAGCTAAGTATTTTTAACCATTTCTACAACATTAAATAACCCTTCAGTCGTAGTGTTACCATCCATAAAATTGCTTCAGCCGTATAGGTTCCTAAGTGCACAACTAAACATATCTTCAAATCCAAGGGAGTAGAGATCAGTCAGTGTTCAGAGTCATCCCACGTAAAAGAACCATGTTGTGGTACATACTGGCCCCATCATGTGGCCATCGCCTTTCCCTCTTCTCTGTTAAAAGTTTTAGTATTTTGCACAGAAACTTTCTTCCCTCAGGAGACACCTGGGAACCAGGGCTGCCAGCCAAACACCTTTAAGAAGAGGAATAACCTGTCAAAAAGTGATCTCACTCCTTCAGTTCAGTGACACCCTGAAATGTTATTTACTCCAGCAGAGCCGGAGGATTGAAAGCATCATCATCAAACACCTGTGCAGCTCGAAGGGATGAACACAAACACTCCCTTGTATCTGAAGAGATGTTTAGTTTTACCCTTGGTAAACTACAAGACTAAAGGGAAAGGCAGTGGTGGTGCCAGATATAAAGAGTGAAACGTGAAACAATCACCATAGTTATGCCCATAGTGACTGCAAAATCTTTCTATATTCTTATTATCATCAGTGCATTATTTTCTCTGGCATCTAGACATTGACTAGACCTTGACCAAGAAATTTGGATCTTGATAAAATAATCAACTACCCAGGACTGGCGCTAGTGTTTTTAGCGCCCTAGGTGCGCGGCCATTTCACTGTCCGGCGTGCTGGTCTCGCGGCTCCAGTGGACCTGCCGCAGGCATTCCTGCAGAGGGTCCACTGGTCCGTGGCTCTGGTGGAGCTGCTGCAAGCGTGCCTGCGGGAGATCCACCTGAGCCATGGGAGCAGTGAACCGTCCACAGGAATGCCTGCAGCAGATCCACTGGAGCCACGGGACCAGGGAACCCTCTGCAGGCACGCCTGCAGCAGAACCACCGGAGCTGCCTGCCGTCCCCCCAGGCAAAATAATCCTGGAGCCCTAGGCGATTGCCTAGACAGCCTAAATGGAAGTGCCGAACCTGCAACTACCCCTCATTAAGGTAATGGACTTGACACCCACTCAGGTGTTTCCATGCAGGTTCAAGTACTAGCAACAGTGGCTGCCTTTTAGCCATAGCTTTTAATCAGGTCAATACATTGATACAAATTCCTGTTAAATAATTTCTCAGTCAGAGTCCTTCACCCACATTCCTGAGGGCATTGGGCCACCATGTGGATGTTTCATTTCCCTCAATTCACACAGAGACACAATTTCCTTTGGACAGATCCATGAACAGCAAAACCTCCCTGTATCTCTGGTCTGAGCCAGGGCATTTGATTCCAGTGAACCCTTCTCTCCTGCAATGGAAATGGTCAGACAGAGGGGATGTGGCCACTTTCACCTCTAACAGTGAGATATTGGCTCATCTTTTTCTTTCTGCTGATGTTGTTAGTTCATGAAACGTCAGGGATGGAATGCAAGGCTGAGCTCACACACCAACCCCTTGAAACATTTCAGTGCCTCAGAGAAATCCTGACCCCAGCTATTGGAACGATAAGGTGGAGATTCGAATAGGAAAGGGACTGTCTGAATTATCAGTGTGGGGAATGAACAACAATCTATAGCAATGTCGTTAGCCACAAACACACTAATCATGCTCCAGCTGGAAGGGAAATGGGCAGGAATTCTCACTGTTCTGCCATGGACACACACTAATGCACAGCCGTGAGTGTGCTGGGAAAGCTGGTCTGAGTAATTTGAAGTGACAAGTCTGTGAAAACAGAATCATAGTGTAGTGAAGCAGCTGTACATCAAGTAGCTGTGGCTGAGTGGTTAAGGTGATGGACTAGAAATCCATTGGGGTCTCCTCACGCAGCTTTGAATGCTGCCATCTGTGGAAGCATTAGTGTATTGTAACTGCTGTTTTCTTAGTGCCTGAGCATACATGGAGCCAGATCTGGTCTCACTCTGAGGCTGTCTATGCTTAAAATATTGCTGTAGCACTGCGGAGTAGACAACTACTACAGTGACTGGAGGCGTTTTCTATCCCTGTAATAGCTATGTTGACAGAACAATCTTACCTTTCATTTAGCGCTATCTAACCACTGCTTAGTTCAGCTTAATTATACTGGTTCTGGGGTTTTTCACACCCTGAAAGACATATTTGTTAGAGGGTTTATTCCATCACCCTCTGTCAAGGTTCCTTCCCCACGCTGAACTTTAGGGTCCAGATGTGGGGCCCTGAATGAAGACCTCTAAGCTTAACTACCAGCTTAGGTCTAGTTTTGCTGTCACCTCTCTCAAACTAGCTCCCTTTTCTGGATAATCTTGAGAGACTTCCTCACCAGGACCCTGGTGAACACTGCCCAACCCCTTGGTTCTTAACTAGGGCCGGCTCTGGCTTTTTCGTCGCCCGAAGCAAAAGAAAAAAAAAAAAAAAAGGAGGTGGGGCCACTGGAGCAGCAAAGCAGGGGGAAAAAACAGCGCAGCTGGAGTGGCAAATCTGTGGGGGGAACATGGCGCAGCTGGAGCGGCAAAGCGGGGGCGGGAAGAACGTGGCGCGGGTGGATCGGCGAAGTTGGGGGAGAGAACATGGCAAGGCTTGAGCGGCAAAGTGGGGGGGACAAAAACAATGCAGCTGGAGCAGCAAAGTGGAGGGGGACACGGTGCGGCTGGAGCATCAAAGCAGGTTGGGAGGACACAGCGCGGCTAGAGCAGCAAAGCGAGGGAGAACACAGTGTGGCTGGAGCAGCAAAGCGGGGTGGGAGGACACAGTGTGGCTGGAGCAGCAAAGCGGGGGAGAACAACACAAAAAAGGCATGGCTGGAGCGGGGAGGAAAACAACGGCTCAGCTGGCAAAGCAGGGGAAAAACAAAACAATAAACTCCACAGGGTGGCTGGAGCCAGGGGACTCCCTGTGCTGCAGACAGCGCACTGGGTCTAGTGGGGGGAAGGGGAGGGAGCAGGGGGAGAGAGAAGGGGGACGGCCAGCGCTTCAGCAGGGCACTCACCACGCAGCCCCGACTGCCACGCTGCCTGGTGGGAGGGCTCCATTCTGCTCCGGTCAGCAGGGAGGGAAGGACACAGGCTGCACTGCCGAGTTTGCTGCAGGGCGCTCCCCTCGTCCGCACTGCCACCCCCTACAGGGTGGCTGGAGCAGCAAACAACAACAACAAAAAAAGTGTCCGTGTTGCCCTAGGTTTGGGGAGAAGCTGCCCCGTAGAATCTGCCGCCCCAAGCACCAGCTTGCTCAGCTGGTGCTTGGAGCCTGCCCTGATCTTAACACACGGAGAATTTAACCATCCCGCCTCCTTTCCCTCACGAGTTCCTGGTGAGTCCAGATCCAATCCCCTTGGATCTTAAAACAAGGAAAAAACAATCAGGTTCCTACAAAGAAGGCTTTTAATTAAAGAAAGAAAGGTAAAAATCATCTCTGTAAAATGAGGATGGAAAATAACTTTACAGGGTAATCAGATTCATAGAGCCCAGATGAACCCCCTCTGGCCTTAGGTTCAAAGTTACAGCAAACAGAGGTAAAATCCTCTCAGTAAAAAGGAACATTAACAAGTTGAGAAAACAAAAATAAACCTAACCCCCCTTGCCTGGCTGTTACTTACAAGTTTGAAAAGTGAGAGACTGGTTCAGAAAGATTTGGAGAGCCTGGATTGATGTCTGGTCCCTCTTAATCCCAAGAGCGAACAACCCCAAAAACAAAGAGCACAAACAAAAGACTTCCCCCCCACCAAGATTTGAAAGTATCTTGTCCCCTTATTGGTCCTTTAGGTCAGATGTCAGCCAGGTTTCCTGAGCTTCTTAACCCTTTACAGGTAAAAGGATTTTGGTGTCTCTGGTCATGAGGAATTTTATAGTATTGCAAAAAGGAGGCGGTTCCCTTCCCTTTATCGCTATGACACCCTCCCATTCCCTGGTTCTTCTCGTGTGACCAGAGAGCAGCAATACCCAAAGTTCAAAGATGCAAACAATTCAGTGTTTATTGGGGTAAACTTCCAGCAAGCAATGATTCCAATTTCCTTCCTCAGGATCCCCCTTCCCAGCTTTGACACCACAGAAGCTTGCCTGTGTCCCTGTTCCCATTCTCTGTTCCTATTCCTATTCACCCCCCTTAGCAAAACATAATTCCAATTTCCCTACCCCCCATTCCCATTCCCCCCCTTTCTTCCTGATTGACTGTAGACTATACAGTAAAACTCAAGTTCCACTTAGTTATGCCTTAAACAAGCATTTTACTGAAATGTAACTAACCAATCCTAACACATTGGAACATGATTTTCTAACCAATTATACCCCACCACCTTAATTTACCTTAGTTTACACCCAACAATTTAATTATACAGCAGACAGAAACAGTCACAGAACCAGACAGAGAATATGCAGACAAGCAATAGGAAAGTGGAGACTACAGTGATAGAACAACACAGAAATGAGGATTTCACACCCCAGCTATTGAGCAGTGATTTGTTCCCAGACAGGATGCTGTCATGGTAGAGTTTGTAGATGCTGGTTGCTTAACTGTCTGGTGCACAGGGCATGATTTTGAGGTTCACCATTACTGTCTCAGAATGCCAGCACCCATCTTTTGTTCACTTAAAACACGAGCAGGGAGATTACAACACCACAGAACTCATGGAGCTCCAGGAAACATGTATTTTTAGGTCTGGGTGAGTGTGTCTAAAAATCAGCTGTGCTGTAGAAGGTCTCTAGGAGTTGAAAGAGATGTGCCATCTAGACCTCCCTAAAGAGTTCATCAACTATTAACAAAAAGTAGGATTCATAAGTCATAGTCTTTGTAGCAGGAGGATGGTGGACTGATCTAAAGTGCTAGTTTTAAGACTCTTTTTTCCAGTCCTTTTGGTGTTCTGGTCTCTGCATAGAGACATGGTTTCAAATCCCACTCCTGACATGACCATCTGGAGAAAATAGCCTCACTTCAATCTCCTTTGGAACAATAGAACTCCATTTGCTTAGCTTTTCTATTCCAGTAGTTGTGAGAGAAGTTCCAAACCAGGGGGAAACAGGGCCTGTTATCTCGACTGATCAATTTTTGTCTTCATAGACTTTAGGCTCATAAGGGACCAATATGATCATCTAGTCTGACCTCCTGCACAAAGCAGGCCACAGAATCCTACCCATCCACTTCTATAACAAACTCCTAACCTATGTCTGAGTTATTGAAGTCTTCATATTGTGGTTTGAAGACCTCAAGCTGCAGAGAATCCACCAGCAAGTGACCCATGCCCTATGCTGCAGAGGAAGGCGAAAAACCTCCAGGGCCTCTGCCAATCTGCCCCGGAGGAAAATTCCTTTCCGACCCCAAATATGGCGATCAGCTAAACCCTGATCACGTGGGCAAGACTCACCAGCCAGCACTCAAGAAAGAATTCTCTGCATTAACTCAGATCCCATCCCATCCAACATCCCATCACAGACCACTGGGCATACTTACCTGCTGATAATCGAAGATCAATTGCCAAAATTAAGCTATCCCATCATACCATCCCTTCCATACATTTATCAAGCTTAGTCTTAAAGCCTGATATGACTTTTGCCCCCACTACTCCCCTTGGAAGGCTGTTCCAGAACTTCACTCCTCTAATGGTTAGAAACCTTCATCTAATTTCAAGTCTAAACTTCCTAGTGTCCAGTTTATACCCATTTGTTCTTGTGTCTACATTGGCACGAAACTTAAATAATTCCTCTCCCTGCCTAATATTAATCCCTCTGATATATTTATAAAGAGCAAGCATATTCCCCCTCAACCTTCTTTTGGTTAGGCTAAACAAGCCAAGCTCTTTGAGTCTCCTTTCATAAGACATGTTTTCCATTCCTCGGATCATCCTAGTAGCCCGTCTCTGAACCTGTTCCAGTTTGAATTTATCCTTCTTAAACATGGGAGACCAGAACTGCACACAGTATTCCAGATGAGGTCTCACCAGTGCCTTATATAACGGTACTAACACCTCCTTATCTTTGCTGGAAATACCTCGCCTGATGCATCCTTAAACTGCATTAGCCTTTTTAATGGCCATATCACATTGGTGGCTCATAGTCATCCTGTGATCAACCAATACTCCAAGGTCCTTCTCCTCCTCTATTGCTTCCAACTGATGTGTCCCCAATTTATAACTAAAATTCTTATTATTAATCCCTAAATGCATGACCTTGCACTTTTCACTATTAAATTTCATCCTGTTACTATTGCTCCAGTTTACAGGGTCATCCAGATCTTCCTGTATGATATTCCGGTCCTTCTCTGTGTTAGCAATACCTCCCAGCTTTGTGTCATCCGCAAACTTTATTAGCACATTCCCGCTTTTTGTGCCAAGGTCAGTAATAAAAAAGGTTAAATAAGATTGGTCCCAAAACTGATCCTCAAGGAACTCCACTAGTAACCTCCTTCCAGCCTGACAGTTCACCCTTCAGTACGACTCATTGTAGTCTCCCCTTTAACCAGTTTGATATCCACCTTTCAATTTTCAAATTCATCCCCATCTTTTCCAATTTAACTAATAATTCCGCATGTGGAACCGTGTCAAATGCCTTACTGAAATTGAGGTAAATTAGATCTACTGCATTTCCTTTGTCTAAATAATCTGTCACCTTCTCAAAGAAGGAGATCAGGTTGATTTGGCACTATCTACCTTTTGTAAAACCATGTTGTAATTTGTCCCAATTACCATTAACCTCAATGTCCTTAACTACTTTCTCCTTCAAAATTTTTTCCAAGACCTTACATACTACAGATGTCAAACTAACAGGCCTATAGTTACTTGGATCACTTTTTTCCCCTTTCTTAAAGATAGGAACTATGTTAGCAATTCTCCAGTCATACGGTACAACCCCTAAGTTTACCGATTCATTAAAAATTCTTGCTAATGGGCTTGCAATTTCACTTGCCAGTTCCTTTAATATTCTTGGATGAAGATTATCTGGGCCCTCTGATTTTGTCACATTAAGCTGTTCAAGTTTGGCTTCTACCTCAGATGTGGTAATATCCACCTCCATATTCTCATTCCCATTTGCCATCCTTCCATTATCCCTAAACTCCTCATTAGCCTTATTAAAGACTGAGGCAAAGTATTTATTTAGATATTGGGCCATGCCTAGGTTATCCTTAACCTCTATTCCATCCTCAGTGTTTAGTGGTCCCACTTCTTCTTTCTTTGTTTTCTTCTTATTTATATGGCTATAGAACCTTTTACTATTGGTTTTAATTCCTTTTGCAAGGTCCAATTCTACATGGCTTTTAACTTTTCTCACTTTATCCCTACATGTTCTCACCTCACTAAGGTAGCTTTCCTTGCTAATCCCACCCATCTTCCACTCCTTGTAGGCTTTCTGCTTTTTCTTAATCATCTCTCTGAGATGCTTGCTCATCCAGCTTGGTCTACAACTCCTGCCTATGGTTTTTTTCCCCTTTCTTAGGATGCAGGCTTCTGATAGTCTCTGCAGCTTTGACTTAAAGTAATTCCAGGCCTCCTCTGCATTTAGATCCACCAGTTCTTCAGTCCAATCCACTTCCCTAGCTAATTTCCTTAATTCTTTAAAGTAAGCCCTTGAGAAGTCAAAAACCCTAGTCCCAGATCTATTTTTGTTTATCCTTCCATCTAGTTTGAACTAAATTATCTCATGATCACTTGAACCAAGGTTGTCCCCTACAACCATTTCTTCTATGAGGTCCTCACTACTCACCAAAACCAAATCTAAAATGGCATCCCCTCTTGTTGGTTCTTCAACTACTTGGTGAAGAAATCCATCAGCTATCACATCCAGAAAAATCTGAGCCCTATTATTCTTACTAGCACTTGTCCTCCAGTCTATATCTGGGAAGTTAAAGTCTCCCATGATCACACAATTCCCATTAGTGTTTACTTCATTAAAAACATTAAAGAGCTCTCTATCCATATCCAGATCAGATCCCGGTGGTCTGTAGCACACCCCAAGCAGTATCTCAGGGGAGGTTCTGTTAGCTCTCTTTCCCAGTGCGATTTTTGCCCAGACAGATTCTGTCTAATCCATTCCATCACTTCTTATTTCTTTACAGTTAACCTCATTCCAAGCCATTTTCTCAAATACATCTGTATTTCCCACACTTTTTTGTTTAGCATTCTTTGCTTTTATGAAACTTTAGGGTCATCATTTAATTGCCACACAACTGTACTTATGAAGTGAAGTGAAACACAACATTTTTTGGATATTCTCACAGAAGAGTTTTGTTTTCAGACCTGGAACTGAACAGGGGCTACCCAAGGGGGACAATGCTACTCCCTTTTCTTGGCTCATCCAAAAAACATAAGTTCTTGATGCCCTTTGGTTTCTCTGTTCTTCAAAGGGAAATAAGCTGGTGTAGCGGCTACTGAGAAAACCTTAGAAAAGGGCCTCAAAACTGACAGCAGCTAATTTCTGTAGTGCAGTGGTTATCACATTTGCCTAACATGCAAAAGGTCCCTGGTAGAAATATTGCTGCTTTCCTTCCTTTGGCCTTTTATCACTCCAAGTCCTTTCTCAACTACATCCGTAGCTTCTATGCTTTCTTCCTCATTATTTTTTTCCTTTCATGGAGCTTTAAATTAAAAAGGAGAGGCTTAGCTGGCATCTTGAGGGAAAGAACAGACCACCATTTGGGAGACTGCCAGTTACATAAAAAATCTGAGCGTAGAAGAATCCCAACTCATTGTCCTGCATATTTAGCTCCCAGCCGGCAGTTTTTCCCTTGCATTTTTTTTTTAGCTAACTTTGAGTCCAGGGTGCACACACTCTCTCTGCACCACACATCAAATCTGGCCCAGCTGCAAAGTGACCCCTAAGAACCAGCAACCTGCACGAGAGCATGACTGGGGGGAAAGGTTTCCCATAAAGCTTATAAGCCACTGGATGCGTTGGAAAGAGGCAGGCTCTGAGTGTAACAGTCAGCAAAGAAGGCCTGTTTGGGGATGTGGCTCAGTGGGAGTCCCGTGGTCTCTTGGGGGGGGGGTGGATAGGAGATAGGGCAGTCAGGGAACAGGGAGCAAGGAGGGTCCTGGGGGCACAGTTAGGGGTCTCTGGGGGGGTCAGGGAACAAGGAGATGGGGGGGTTACATGAGTCGGGAGTTCTAGGGGGTCTGTCAGGAGGTAGAGATGTGGAGAGTGGTTGTGGCAGGCAGAGAGCGGGCGGAGGTGTATGGGTCCAGAGTTCTGGGGGTCCTGTCAGGGGGCAGGGAGCAGTTAGATAGGCATGGGAGTCCGGGAGGTTCTGTCTGGGTGTGGATAAGGGTTGGGGCAGTCAGGGGATGGGTAGGGGGTAGGGTTCTAGGGGGGCAGTCAGGGGACATGGGGCAGGGAGATTTAGATAGGGAGTGGGGTCCCAGGAGGGGGTAGTTGGGACAAGGAGAGGGGGGATGTGGGTTCGGGGGGGCAGTCACCTAGCCCTCTGCCTGGAGCCGACCCCCTCCCACAACCCCGGGCCCCTGCCCTGAGCCTTGCATCTCGACACTCCACCCAGGCCCCTGCCCTGAGCCCTGTACCACCCAGCCCTCTGTGTTGACTCCTTCACCCCTCCACCCCCCAATGATCCCTGCCCTGACTCTGGCACCCCCACACATACCCAGCCCCCCTACTCTGACACCTGCACCCCTTCACATGCCCCTAGCCCTGACTCTTGCCCCTCCAGCCTCCCCACATCCCATGCACCCCACACATCCCCACCCCCACCTTGAGCACCAAACGGGAGCTCCTACACCCTCTGCACACATTCCCACCTGCACCCCTCATGCCAAATGGGAGCTCCCCAGGTAAGTGCCCCCACACCCAAACCTCCCGCCCCAACCCTGAGCCCCCTCCCTCATTCTAGCTCCTGGCCAGACCCTTCACCCCAGTCCTGTGCTCAGTCCACTCCCACTCTCAGCTCAGTGCAGAGAGAGGAAGAGAATAGGCCAGAACCAGGGAGAAGGTAGGTACCCACTGTATGTGGGGAGGGCCGGGACCCCAGACTGGCAGTGGGCTGAGCGGGCCTGGCAGCCGGGATCCCGGCTGGCAGGAGCCAGCGGATGGAACCCCTGAGTGTCAGTGGGCTGAGTCTGGGATCCTGGCTGCCAGCCCTGCACAGCCCGCTGCCGGTCTGGGGTTCTGGCTGACAGACCCTTCCCAAATGGTGTCCTGGCCACAGGCCCCACTCAGCCCACTGCTGGCCTAGGTGAACAGAACCCCAGACCAGCAGCAGGCTGAGCGGGCCAGCAGCATAAGATCAACATTTTAATTTAATTTTAAATGAAGCTTCTTAAACATTTTGAAAACCTTGTTTATTTTAAAATACACTACTTTAGTTATATAATATACAGACTTATAGAGACCTTCAAAGAAAACATTAAAATGTATTACTGGCATGCGAAACCTTACATTAGAGTGAATAAATGAAGACTTGGCACACCACTTCTGAAAGATTGCCAACCCCTGGGCTGGAGAAACCTGGAGAGTACATTGCTATTCTAATCTAATCTACGTTTCTATTTCTTTGGATTTTGCAGGTTAAATTAATGCAGCCTCTGCTCCACTCTCTCCCAAGGGTGTAATGTTGCTGTGCACAATGAGAAATCTTGGGAAAAGATTGAAATGAAATGGAAGCAGCATATGGTGGCAAAACCTAAGGAATTAAAAGCCCATTGATTTTATGCGTGTACACTGACTCTGAACCAGAAGTATAAATTTTCTCGCTTTGTGGCTGCGGCCAGTAAAATATTTAAATGTCTATCAGGGATGGTCTAGACAGTATTTGGTCCTGCCATGAGGGCAGGGACTGGACTTGATGACCTCTCAAGGTCCCTTCCAGTCCTAGAGTTTATGAATCTATGAAACTCTGGCTTTTCCTAAATGCTGTAGAGTGTAAGTTCCTTGGAACGGGCAAGGTGTGAGGAAGAAGAGGAGAAAGGCAGAGACATTGGAGAAGAATAATAGGGGGAGAAGAAAGAGACAGAGAACGCAGAGAAACAATAAATGATTGAAGATGTCCCAACTCGATCCTGCTCATCAAAGGTGTTCAGAAAGCTGAGGAGTTGTAGGTTTCAAATATCAAGAGGGTCTCCACATACCTGGTCTCTCTCCCCCAGCTCCCATTTTAGTATTAATTTTTATTTTGAAATGTTTGGCTTACTCTTGATCTTCTCTTTCCCTAACTGTATTGCAATTTGGGTGGTTTTTTTGTTGTTGTTTTGCTTCCCTTTGGTTCATATCAATATAATTGTAACAGTAAAGGAATCTGTAGGAGCAAAAACTGACTCAAAACTTTATTTCCTCATCATGCAGGAATATGATACAAACATTGCACACAGCTGGAATCATAACACGGAAGGCCAGGGGATGGAAGATGCAGGGTTCCAAGTGTTCTGTCTTCTCAGATGACACATTCCAGCCCCTTGTATTCTTCCCTCTTGTGTGACCTGCTGGGCTTCGACACATTTATTGTTTCATTCTATTGATAATGTGATTGTAACACAATGTGACTGAAATTAAACCACTTCCAGAGAAGAAACCAACAAAAGAGAAAAGCCATTATTGCATTGGCTGGGAATTGAAGCCTGATCAACTGTTTGAAAGGCAACTATGCTCACCACTATACCACCAACACAGCCGGCAGGAGCTTTCCTGCAGGCTAAGTGTGCTGGCAAAGGGGGTTACACATGATCATGGAGCAGCTAGTAAGCAGGGTGGATGAGCTGGAAGCTGCCTGACAGCTGAGAGCAGAGTTAGGGGACAAAGGTGAAAACAGATCTCATTGGGAGCTGGTCCCACACCCAACCTGACTCTAGGAGAGTGGAACTGAAGCTCAACTTCAATCATAGAAAAATCTTCCCTAAGAAGGAAGAGGACAGCTTGTTTTAAAGACAAGGTTTGTGGTTTTTGCCGACTACATACAGAGGGGCAGGATAGTGCTGTGTCCAGACAAGACTCTGGTAAGATAAGGAAGAAATTCAGGTTGCCAGTGAGCTGAAGGAGGGAGATGATATTTCAACAGTGATGGACACCTCATCTTAAAGGCCTTAGTCTGCCTCCTTCTAGTGACTGTTTGGCACAGGAATGCAGCCCCCACTCCTGGGTGTCTCCTGTGGAAATAATGTTTCTGTGCAAAACACAAAAGCTTTTAACAGAAAGGAGGGAAAGGAAATGGTCATGCAATGGGATAGGAATGTAAAGAATGAAACAGCAGATACTTCTCCCACGTGCATTGCCTTTGAACCTTGTTGTTTGCCTTGTTGTTATATCCCTGTTGTTCCCTGACATGTTAGGTGGGGCAGGGAGGTGGGGGAACCCACCTTCAGGTAGTTGAAGTCTGCTGTCAAATCCCCGCTCTCTTCTCTTCTGCAGACTGAATAACTCCAGCTCCCTCACCCTCTCTTCATACATTATATGCCTAGGTCTCCTAATAATTTTTGTTGCCCTCTGTTGAACACTCTCCAATTTGTCCACATCCTTTCTGGAGCAGGGGGCCCAAAACTGGATGCAGTACTCCAGATGTGGCCACATCAGTGCCAAATAGACGGGAAAAATCACTTCCCTCTATCTGCTGGCAACATTCCTACTAATGCTGCCCAATATGCTGTTAACCTTCCTGGCAACAAGGGCACATTATTGACTCATATCCAGCTTCTTGTCCACTGTAAGCCCCACATCCTTTTCTGCAGAACTGCCACTTAGCCAGTCTATCCCCAGCCTGTAGCGGTGCATGGGACTCTTCCATCCTAAGTGTAGGAATCTGCACTTGTCCTTGTTGAACCTCATCCGATTTCTTTTGGCCCAATCCTCCAATTTGTCTAGGTCACTCTGGATCCAAACCCTACCCTCCAGCGCTTGGATTCTTTATGTGCTTCACAGAGCAAAGAGCATATGTTCCATCACTTCATAGGACAGAGTTTTATGCTATAGGGAGCATTCCCTGTGTGGATCAACACAGATGCACATTGTGACCCTTCTCAGGATGCTGAGGGCCATGAGTCTCCTTGTGGCCACCTGCCATGAGAAAGAGGGACTTTGCATTTGGCAGCTGGATGTTAGTGACCAAACTCACCAGCCTCTCAGGCAGTCAAGCACCCTCCTCCGAGCTACAGAAACCTTGACAGTTGACAATAAAGGCACCTTAACCCCTGAGTTCCTTCAATCTGCCCCCTCTGGGGTCCAGCTCCAATCACCAGATACTCGGGGTATGTCTATACTAGCTGCCGAATCGGCGGGCAGCGATCGATCCAGCGGGGGGTCGATATATCGCGTCTAGTGTAGATGCAATATATCGATCCTCGAGTACTCTTCTGTCAACCACTATACTTCAGCTCGGTGAGAGGCGCAGGCAGAGTCTACTGGGGAGCTGCAGCAGTCGACTCACCACAATGAAGACACCACGGTAAATCGATCTAAGTACATCGACTTCAGCTATGTTATTCATGTAGCTGAAGTTGTGTAACTTAGATTGATTCCCTCCCCTAGAGTAGACCAGGGCTCAGAAAAATTCCAGATCCTCTCTGCCTGAAGCAATGGTACATCCCAGGTTACCAGTTTTACTGTAGCCCACTGCTACTGGATCACACATAGCACTTGAGCACAGTTATTGAACAAAGGGAAATTTCTTTAACAAGGGACAGAGATTTAAACAAACAAATGTGAATGATGGAAACCAACTGTTACCAACAAAACAAAATCACAAAATGCAACCTACACTTTTTAATAGTTACCTTTCCTACCTAAGTAGATTGAAGTCTGAGGTGACAGTCTATTGCAGTGATTGCTAGTCCCTAGGAGCCAGGGCCCTGCCTTTCTTGAAGCATCATTGGTCATAAGTGATCTCCTTAGTGAATGGACCCAGAGTGTTTCGTTCCACCCTGTTATAAAATGAATCAGTCTTTTGTGTATATTCACAGAAAGGACCATTTCCTCATTGTCATATTGTCGTTTACACTTCCACAGGGTTTCAATGTCTATAATTTGTCTTTGATAGTTTTCCATTGGCTTTTCTGGGCTGGTACAAAAGTTGACAATGAAGTAACACATGGCATAACTGGTTAGCAATGGACAGGTGACAATTCCCTCCCACTTGAATGGGCTATTCCCAACAAGACCTTTGATTGGGGTGACTCACTTTCATGACAATACCATATGGGCATAATTTTATATATACTTACGTGACTCCTTCAATAGGACTCAGACACACCTCTTGCAGTGATCAGGAGCAATAATAATTTACAAGCTTTCAGTAGAGATCTCACTGCTATGCTTCTTGGATAAATATCTTAAAAATCAGAGCATTAGGTGTGAGTTTGTCAGATCTGAGGCAGGAATTTCTCGTGAATTACTTTGAACTCTCTGCCAAGTGGCACCAAAGAGCATTTATCACACATGCACTGAGCTATACAGTCACACTCTGATAGAACAGAAAGGCCAACACAAAACATAGAGAAAGGAACAATAGAATATTAAAATGGCAATGGCTGGAACTCAATGTTTGTCTCAGTCTTTGGATTTATGGGCACTAAGAGCTTTTCCCTCAGTTGAACCAGGTGATCGGAAAGCTGGCTCAGCCCTCCACACTAGCAGCTTTCTCACATACAGGGAGATGGGTCAAAATTGCAATTGATGTCATGACTTTCTTTCCAGAGGGGATCAGTCTGTTTAAGGTTGTGTCTACCCTTCAAACACTGGAAATATTCTTCTGAAAACATAACACTGTCTACATTGGGGCTTAGGTCACATTAACTACTTCTCTCAGTGGATTGGATTTTTCACGCCCCTGAGAGATGTGGCCACGTCAACATAGCTTTTCAGTGTAGACTAGCCTCTAGATGGCTTTTAGATATGAAAGGCAATGGACTTCAGCCTTTTCCTTGGTATTCATGGTTGACAACTGCAGGGTTCCTACCTGCTGGATACATCCTATGACAGATGTCAGGCCTTTCCTTTGCAAATTAGAGAAGTGGGGAAGTCAGTGCCGCTTACAGTGTAAGTGGGTAAAAACTTATACAACTTGTCTCCTTGAGCAGTTTTCCTTTTAATAGAAATTGACTTTGAAGCTAAGCAAAATATGCTCTATTTGAAACACACACACAAAAAATCTATACAGACCCAATATTCGCTTATACACTCTTCCTAACACCTATTCTCCCACCCCAACCTTTGGAGTGAGGTTTTCTACCAGAACTCCTTACACTACAGGGGGTAAATTAAATCAAATTAACTTTTGAAGATTAACCATCATTTCCTGTACAACTAAAAAAAAGAAAAAAAAAAGACAACTTTCAGTTTACCAAAATAATTCAGATTATCAAACAATTAGTCTCTTACTCTTTAACCAATAACATCACTTATCATTTCATTTTCACTAGTAACACTAATATATTCAAAGATCACAAATTCTGGTCACATATGTTAGTTTTCCTTAAATCCCCATTGCCAACAACTGAACCTTGGCTCAAGTTGTGCTTTGTCCCTAAACTTCTGTGAGTTCATATGTTTCTGGTTCTTCTGCCATGCGTGTTGGTGGAAGGGGTCTCCTATGTGGGAATGTTAGCATCATGAGGAAAAATACCTCTCTTTTCACCCTTTAAATCTTTCCAAGTAGTAGGAAGTAGGGGAGAAGTGATACAAATGCAGAAAACACAAGAGAAAACTGACTGGTCTACACGAAAGACATTAATCGGTATAATTATTGCTCAGACGTGTGAAAAATCGACATAGCTGAGCAACGTAGTTACACATCTCTAATTCTGTGTAGATAGCACTACATCAGCAGGAGGCCTTGGCCTGCCAAGATAGCCATCTGAGACAATATTGATCTAAACAATTGAACTACACTATGGTCATATGCACTTCCTTCAGTTAGTCGGGGGTCTGCTGTTGTTCACCATTTCCAAGTGGAGACTTTAAATCACTGCTGTGTCTTTGTTAGCATGGCCAGTAAATTGGAGAGTTCTCTCCTATTGACAGAACTGCACTTGAACTTTCTCCATACCATCATGGAAGGATGGGGAAAAAGCAAAGCTGAAGTGAGAAATGATGACTTTAGCAAATGGTCATTTGTCTTAAATCTTCCAATAAATCTGAGCTGAACTAATATCTAACTATGTGACCACATAGCCATCTAGAAAGATAGAAACCCAAATCACAGAGAGATAGAATACATGACAATGGAAGTGTAAATTGAAATTCCAGAGCAGGTTACATCTAATTATTTAGAATCAGAACAAGAGATTCTCCCATCACATTCTCCTCTGATCCATTCAAACATATTTCATTGAGCACTGTCTCAATAGTTATGTTATTTACAACATGCTTAGTATCCTAGCATTCCCATAATGGGGGAAAAAGCAGCCATCATGCCAGAACGGGCTTTACCAACAGATGGAACCTGGGATTTAAACTTGAAATGATCACACTGCATTTAGGATCCATTTGAATTCCCCTTCTTTGATACTTTCATCTCCAGTAATAGCAACTCCGATATAGGATTAAATAAGTCAAAGCATCATCTCCAAGCACAGACAACTGAGAACACTTCATCACATGACACTGAGAAGTGGAGGGGTAGAATGTGATGATGATAAACTCTGCCTGGCTCAGACAAAAGGTAACAATTCTGCCATGATGGGGAAGGAGGGAATCTCTGAGTCACCCCATCTCCTTCCACGTAGCAGAGGGGTTGCTGTGTTAGTATGGATCTGTAAAACGTGACAAAGGGTCCTGTGGCACCTTGTAGACTAACAGCCATATTGTCACATAAGCTTTTGTGGGTGAATCCCCACTTCATCAGATGGATGTAGTGGAAATTTCCAGAGGCGGGTATAAATATGCAAGGAAGAATCAGGATAGAGATAACAAGGTTAGTTAAATCAGGGAGGATAGGGCTCTCTTCTAGCAGTTGAGGTGTGAACACCAAGGGAGGAGAAACTGCTTTTGTAGTTGGCTAGCCATTCACAGTCTTTGTTTAATCCTGAGCTGATGGTGTCAAATTTGCAAATGAACTGAAGCTCAGCAGTTTCTCTTTGAAGTCTGGCCCTGAAGTATTTTTGCGGCAGGATGGCTACTTTTAAGTCTGCTATTGTGTCTCCAGGGAGATTGAAGTGGTCTTCTACAGGTTTTTGTATATTGCTTATGCTCCAATATGTATTTTAGTCTATAAAGTGCCACAGGACTCTGTCGCTTTTTATATCTCCTTCCAGTATCACAGAGGCTGAAATGACACTTTATTCCTGCCCCTGCTCCTCTTCATTTAAATGCAATATGAAAAGTTCTCATTATAACTGCTCTTCAGCACAACATGAGAACAATTGGCAATGACACAATCTCTATCACTGGTGACTCTAACAATAACTTTGCAGTAGGAGGAATGGTATAAATGTGATGCTCCCTGGTTCCTGATAGGAAGGGCACATTAGAATTACTCACAGGAGAATGGAATTGATAGAAAGGACAAATGAGTCCCCCTCAAAGAGGTCAAACTGCAAAATGCAAAAATGGGCCACTCACTCATCTGGACAAGCTGAGGGATATTGGTGCTACAAACAGCTTTTAAAAGTTACTATGTGGGAATCAGGAAAGTATTAAAGTATTGATACCCCTAGAGGGTTTTATGGTGTTGATCCCCCTTGCAGATTCTCTGATGGCTCACATGGGCTCAGTGGCAAGACAAAGTTTTCCCACACTCACTGCTTCCATTGGGTCTCATACCTGTGTGGATTCTCTGATGGCCAATAAGCTGCTGGCGGTGAATGAAGGTTTTCCCACACTCACGGCATTTATAGGGCCTCTCCCCTGTGTGGATCCTCTGATGCCCAGTAAGGTGAGAGATGCGAGTGAAGCTTTTCCCACAGTCATGGCATTTATAGGGCCTCTCCCCTGTGTGGATTCTCTGATGTTGAGAAAGGACTGATCTGTAAGTGAAGGTTTTCCCACACTCACTGCATTCGAAAGGCCTCTCCCCTGTGTGGATTCTCTGATGAACAGAAAGGTCTGAGCTGGTAATAAAGCTTTTCCCACATTCACTGCATTTATAGGGCCTCTCCCCTGTGTGGATTCTCTGATGTTGGGAAAGGTCTGTGCTGGTAATAAAGCTTTTCCCACACTCACGGCATTCATAGGGCCTCTCCCCTGTCTGGATTCTCTGATGGTGAGAAAGGGCTGAGCTGCTAGAGAAACTTTTTCTACACTCATGGCATTCATAGGGCCTCTCCCCAGTGTGGATTCTCTTATGCCCAGTAAGGTGAGACCTGTGAGTGAAGCTTTTCCCACACTCATGACATTCATAGGGCCTTTCCCCTGTGTGGATTCTCTGATGAATAGAAAGGGCTGAGCTGGTAATAAAGCTTTTCCCACACTCACTGCACATATAGGGCCTCTTCCCTGTGTGGATTCTCTTATGATGAATAAGATTTGATCTGAAAGTGAATGTTTTCCCACACTCATTGCATTCAAAGGGCCTCTCCCCTGTGTGGATTATCTGATGTCAAGAAAGGGCTGATCTGCAAGTGAAGGTTTTCCCACACTCATGGCATTCATAGGGCCGGTTCCCTGTGTGGATTCTCTGATGTTTAGAAAGGTCTGAACTGGTAACAAAGCTTTTTCCACACTCACGGCATTCATAAGGCCTCTCCCCTGTGTGGATTCTCTGATGAACAGAAAGGTCTGAGCTGCAAGTAAAGGTTTTCCCACACTCAGTGCATGTATTTTTCCTCTTTCCCAGGAAGATTTCCTGCTGTGTTGCGGTTTCCTTGACAACCTTCTGAGTTCCCCGACTGGAAATAAATTTACCCATTTTCTCCCCTGGCTGGTTTCCTTGCTCTCTTTCTGGTCTGTGCTGAATCTCACAGCATTTTCCCTGCTCATGACTCCTGGACATATTCCTTTTCAATCTTTGCGATAATTCTCTGTGTTTATCCACTTGCTCAACATTTTCCTGCTGAGAATTCTGCTCCTCTTTCTCACATACCATTGCATCACCCGCTGTAATAAGAGACAGAAACCTCAAAACAGGGATGGAGAGGGGAAGGCCAAACCAAAACAAATACTTGAGAGAGGTCAAATAAAAACAAGAACTGAACTCTTCCAAACGCTTCCCCTAAACAGGAGAGAAGAGGGGATCAATTCGGACCTCACGTCCCATCCAAATTCACAGGGAGAAGGGAGGAAGCTACTGCCTGATGTCTGCTAGGGTCTACAGGAAGCCATGAGATATATTTACCCTGAGGATACAACCCCTGCTAGGCACAATAACGAACTGAGGAGCCTTCCAAGGGCATTGTAGGGTATCCCAGATGTTTCCTTCAAACACTTACAGATTCTGAGTTGGTTTAATCTTTCCTCACCTGTGCAGGGAACCCTCAGGATCTCTCTTTCCTCTGAACCCTGGAGGTCTGGGACCCATGGCTCTTCCCCTTGTTCCACCTGGGAGATTATATGAGGTTTGGAAACTGGAAACCCTGCTCAGATGAAAGAAAACAAAGGAGTTCAGTTGATGTCATATGATTGTGTCATAAAAAACACTATTAATTTAACTTCAGTGCTTAGTGTGACCCAGTGTGCCTGGGGCAGTCCACACTGAAAATTCCAAGATCGGGGCAGGCTGAAAAAGGGAGAGCAGATGCTCCCAAAACTGGTGGTTAACACGGAACTTAAATTCACCCATCAGTCACCAACTGTGCTTCTGACCCCCACACTGGTTATCGAGAAACTGAAAAAAGACATCACACGGCCCCCTTTACTGCATTCCAGTTCTCTGACTCCCAATCAGCACCTAGGTCCGGCACAGTGAGAGGTTATTTAAAAACTCTACTCACATAAACAAAGTGTTCTTCTGACCCCAGAGTCAGCCACATTACCAGCTCTGTATAGATTTGGATCTTACCCAGAATACTTTGATGCCAGTCAATCCTTAACATCTACATTAAAGCTTTATAAGCAAGAAAACATCTAAAGGTTTATTATAAAAGAAGGAAAGAAAAAGGAAGTTGTTAAAATGGGAAAACAGTCAGATACATTCAGAAATCTATATATGTGGTTCTTAGCAGTATTGGTGAGTTTCTGGCTTGAAAGGCTCTCTGGTACGCATCGTCATTCAGTCCTTTGTTCCAGGGTTCAGTTTGAAGAGAAGTTGCTCCACAGGTAAGAAGAGGGATTCAAGACAAAATGGAGATGACGCAGCTGCCCTTTATATTCCTTTTGCCACGTGGCTGCTGCTTCCTGTGTCCCAAACACAAGCTTCACAGCACCTGGCATGGAAAAGCCTTGGAGGTCTCAGTACACACGCATACCCCTACATGTCTTGCTGACTCAATAGGTTCATTGTACAGCTGATGACCCCGGATGGCCATCAAGCAGGCTGGGCAGCACTGATGCCAATACGTCTGGTGGTGTCACTCAGAAACACTACACAAGTCTGGAATACAGATATACCCTACATATCTATAACTCACAATACAAAGATAGAAACAAGATTATCAAACTTGGAAAATCATAACATTTTCATTGACACCTTACATGGCATATCTAGCACGATTCATTGCAATTTCATCATATTGGTACTTATAATAAAATAATAATAATATAAAGTGTCTCTCAATTCCATACAGTGTCATTTAATAAACCAGTGAATTCCCAGGACCGGTTCCCCAGGTGTTGAAGATGCTAAACACCTTGCTAGTGAGGGACTGAAATAGCCACAGATATGGTGGGAACACATAGACAAACACTGTGCACGTCTGTACCCCTATGTCCACTCTTCTAGCAAATTAGGATCAATTTTGTTCATAGCATGTGTCAGGGCTGAATCTCCACTCTGTCACTCTGAGTGCAGAAAGTGGGGGCCCGCCAGGATTCTAAAAATTAATTTGTGCAACTTTAGGCTTGTATTAAACCCCCAAAGTTACAGCTTTTTTCTGACCTTGGCTTGGTAAATGCTGCCACCACCCAAATGCAAAAAATCCCCAAACCCTTGGACTCAGGAAGGAGCACTTGAGAATTCTTCAATCTGGGGTACCCTCAAGCCCTTTCACCGCCCCTCCGGGAAAGAGCTGAGAAAGAAAACAAAGGAAATTAGCTGTGGCTATCAGATAATCAAGCAACATGCACAAACCTCTTAGGACACCAAAAATCCAATCCTGTTCTTAAAAGAGGTAAATGTTATTAAAATTGGAAAGGAAAACAATACATCTGGAACTTGAGCTTTTGCTAGATTTTAAAAGAAATAATTTTTGTAAGCACCCAAAATAGCTTTCTTGGGGATTCAGCTTAAAGCTTAGAAGCAAACAAAAGCATCTGGGATAGCACAGAGGAGCTCCAAAAGTCAAAATAAAAAATATAAACCTGATTGTGTCTGTCTAAACATTCCCTGTCCAAATCATTTCTTCTAGGTATGGAAGACGAATTTTCAAACCTGCTTCAAGCCATACCAGCATTGCCGTGTTGCTTCCCTTCTCCAGAGAACAACAGACAAAGGGAAAGTTACTGTCCCATTTAAAAAAGTTCTAGTCTTTCCATTGGCTCTTTTGGTCAGGTGCCCACTCCTTTTCTTTTACCTGTGCGCTTGTTAACCCTTTACAGATAAAACAAGGAGAGAAGTCACACCAACAAGGATTTTACAGCAATCTGGCTGGCTGGGTGTTTATAAAAAGGAGATTCCTCCCCTCCCCTTCATTTATCACTGTATGGCTTGTGAGGCAACATTTTAAGGAGGATATTCCGTAGATTATAACTTTTCAAATGTGTAGCAACATTGTATGTCAAGTTATGAGATTTTACGGTATGATATTACTGAAGAAGTTGCAACCCTAACCCTAAGTTCCTCAGAGACAGCAAGGCAAACAGCTGGTCAAATAGCCATTCTCCAGGAGGGGGAAGGTGTGAAGAAGACATTCACATTCCATCACAGGGACCACTTGAAGCTCATATCTATGACAGACTGTCACCAGGACTCAGCTGAGAACGGAATTTGTTTCTAGTACAAAGGACTGCATTATAAAAAAAGTGAGGAAAATGCATGAGACTCTCTCTCCCCTTTCCCTCTGCTCATAACTCCTGAAGAACTGAATGCGGGCAGCAGGGGCAGGTTAGAGGGATTCCTGGCTGAAAGGAAAGCCAGCCTGTCTCAGCAGATGGGGAGAGAAACATTTGTTTTAAATCCAATTTAGCTTGATAAGTTAAACATTAGTTTGTGTTTTATCTTGCATTTCTTTTGTAAACAATTCTGACTTTCATGCCTCATTACTTGCAGTCACTGAAAATCTTTTTTTTTTTCAGTAGTTAACAATCTTGGTTTATTTTTTTTATCTAACCAGTGTGGTTGAATTAAAGTGTGTTGGAAACTCCATCTGGAATAACAACACTGGTGCATGTCATTTTCCATTGATGAAATAACAGATTTCATATGAGCTCCCATTGTTCAGTAGTGTGCTGGACAGGACAAGTTGCACATTTCTGGGGGATGTCTGTGGGCAGAGAATTTTCTGGGGTTCTTCTGTGGGGTACTGTCATTCGGGACTTGCTGACTAGCAGCACTCAATACTATGTAGCTGGGAGCGAGTTACATGTTGGAGACTGTGTGTTAACTGCCCAGGAGTGGCTGTTCTCACAGTAAAGCAGTGTAAAAAGCACCCCAGCTTGGGGAGCTGAGGGGACACAGCTGTTCAACACTCCAGATTGTACTGTGCTTATTGTCACATACACTCAATTTCAAAGTCTCCTAAAACACAGAGAAAGTAAATCCACGTCCCAGAAATCAAAGTCTCCAGATAGAGGGCAAGTCTCCCTGGCTCTGCTTCTTGCTGACAGACAGATCCAGAGACAAAGAGAGAGTGTCCCAGGGAAGCTGGAAACATAAGCGTGGGGCTCAGTGGAGAAAGGGAACAGGAAGGGCAGGGATATTACTGAATGCAGGATTTCAGCAGTACTAGATGTCAGGGTAGCACATAGTGCAGCCCATTGGAAAACATAATTCCAAATATACATATAAAATGATGGGGTCTAAATTAGTCATTTCCATTGATTTATATAAGGGCAGTAAGATAGTCTCTGTATTATTGTCTATCCCTTTAAAAATAATTCCTAATATCCTGTTTGCTTTTTTGACTTCTGCTGCATACTGCTGGATGTCTTCAGAGAACTATCCACAATGACAAAAAGATCTTTTTCCTGATTAGCTGTAGCTAAATTAGCCCCCCCCATATTGCATATATATTTGGGGTTATTTTTTCCAACGTGCATTACTTGACATTTATCCACATTAAATTTCATTTGCCATTTTGTTGCCCAATCACTTAGTTTTGTGAGATCTTTTTGAAGTTCTTCACAGTCTGCTTTGGTCTTAACTATCTTGAGCAGTTTAGTGTCATCTGCAAACTTTGCCAACTCACTGTTTACCCCTTTCTCCAGATCATTTATGAATAAGTTGAATAGGTTTGATCCGAGGACTGACTCTTGGGGAACACCACTAGTTACTCCTCTTCATTCTGAAAATTTACCATTTATTCCTACCCTTTGTTCCCTGTCTTTTAACTAATTCTCAATCCATGAAAAGATCTTCCCTCTTATCCCATGATAACGTAATTTATGTAAGAGCCTTTTGTGAGAGACCTTGTCAAAGGCTTTCTGGAAATAAGTACACTACATCCACTGGATCCCTCTTGTCCACATGTTTGTTGACACCTTCAAAGAACTCTAATAGACTAGTAAGACATGATTTCCCTTCACAGAAACCATGTTGACTTTTGCCCAACAATTTGTATTCTTCTATGTGCCTGACAATTTTATTCTTTACTATTGTTTCAACTAATTTGCCTGGCACAGATGTTAGACTTACCGGTCTGTAATTGCCAGGATCGCCTCTAGAGCCCTTTTGAAATATTGGCGTTACATTAGCAATCTTCCAGTCATTGGGTACAGAAGCTGATTTAAAGGATAGGTTACAAACCATAGCTAATAGTTCCTCAATTTCACATTTGAGTTCCTTCAGAACTCTTGGGTAAATACCATCTGGTTCCGGTGACTTATTACAGTTCAGTTTATCAATTAGTTCCAAAACCTCCTCTAGCGACACTTCAATCTGTGGCAATTCCTCAGATTTGTCACCCACAAATGGTTTAGGAATCTCCCTAACATCCTCGGCCATGAAGACTGAAGCAAAGAATGCATTTAGCTTCTCCGCAATGACTTTATAGTCTTTAAGGACTCCTTTTGTATCTCAATCATACAGGGACCCCACTGGTTGTTTAGCAAGCTTCCTGCTTTTGATGTACATAAAACACATTTTGTTATTACCTTCTGAGGTTTTGGCTAGCTGTTCCTCAAACTCCTTTTTGGTTTTTCTTATTACATTTTTACACTTAATTTGGCAGTACTTATGCTTCCTTCTATATACACCTCACTAGGAGTTGACTTCCACTTTTTAAAAGATGCCTTTTTATCTCTCACTGCTTCTTTTACATGGTTAAGCCAAGCCACAGTGGCTCTTTTTAGTTCTTTTGCTGTGTTTTTTAATTTGGGGTATATATGTAAGTTGGGCCTCTCATATTGTGTCTTTGAAAAGCATCCATGCAGCTTGCAGGGATTTCACTCTAGTCACTGTACCTTTTAATTTCTGTTTAACTAACCCCCTCATTTTTGCATAGTTCTCCTTTCTGAAATTAAATGCCACAGTGTTGAGCTGTTCTTCCCAACACAGGAATGTTAAATTTTGTTAGATTATGATCACTATTTCCAAGCGGTGTTATAGTTACCTCTTGGACAAGATCCTGCACTCCACTCAGAACTAAATGGAGAGTTGCTTCTCCCCTTGCGGATTCTTGTACCAGCTGCTCCAAGAAACAGTCATTTCAAGTATCGAGAAATTTTCTCTCTGCATTTTGTCCTGAGCCAACATGGACCCAGTCAATATGGGGATAATTGAAATCCCCCACTATAATGGAGTTCTTTATTTTGAGAGCCTCTCTAATCTCCCTTCGCATTTCATCCTGACTATCACTGTCTTTGACAGGTGGTCGATAATAGATCCCTATTGTTATATTTTTATTAGAGCATGGAATTACTATCCATAGAGATTCTATGGAACATGCAGTTTCATTTAAGATTTTTACTTCATCTGAGTCTACATTTTCTGTAACATACAGTGACACTCCCCTCCCCACCCGCCAAGTATGACCTACTCTGTCCTTCCGATATATTTTGTACCCTGGAATGATTGTGTCCCATTGATTGTTCTCACTCCACAAGGTTTCTGTGATGCCTATTATGTCAATATCCTCTTTTAACACAAGGCACTCTAATTTTCCCCTTCTTATTATTTACACTTCTAGCATTTGTGTACATGCACTTTAAAAACTTGTCACTGCTTATTTGTCTGCCCTTTTCTGATGTGTTAGATTCTAAGAGAAGTTTCTGTCTGATCCACGTGCTCTTCTGCAGCCATTGGCTTTCCCCCATCTCTTAGTTTAAACACTCCTCTGCAACCTTTTTAATTTTAAGTACCAGCAGTCTGGATCCACTTTGGTTTAGGTGAAGCCCATCCGTCCTGTATAGGCTCCCCCATCCCCAAAGTTTCCCCAGTTCCTAATAAATCTAAACTCCATCTCTCTACACTATCAACTCATCCACGCATTGAGACTCTGAAGTTCTGCCTGCCTACCTGGCTCTGTGTGTGGAACTGGGAGCATTTCTGAGAATGCCACCATAAACGTCCTGGATTTCAGTCTCTTTCCTAGCAGACCAAATTTGGCCTCCAGGATGTCTCACCTACCCTTCCCTATGTCATTGGAATCTACATGTACCATGACCACTTGCTCCTCCCCAGCACTACACATAAATCTATCTAGATGCCTTGAGAAATTCGCAACCTTCGCACCAGGCAGGCAAGTCACCATACAGGTCTCCCGGTCATCACAAACCCAGATATCCTTGTTTCTAATGATCGAATCTCCCAATAACAGCTGCCTTTTCTTAATGAAAAGTTCCCTCCCCCGCTGAGGTAACCTCAGTGCAAGAGGTTACCCCAACACTATCTGGAAGGAGGGTCCCAACTATGAGAAGCTTTCCCTCTGCTCCTGTTGACTGCTCTCATTCCCTGGGCCTATCATCCTCCTCAGTCTGACCGGAGTTTGGACAATTCTAATGTGTCCCAAAAAGCCTCATCAACATACTTCTCTGCCTTCCTTAGCTCCCCCAGTTAAAACACCCTGGCCTCCAAAGCCTCCACACGGTCTCTGAGGGCCAGGAGCTCCTTGCACCAAATGCACACATACATGCATAAAATAAGAACGGCCGTACTGGGTCAGATTCAAAGGTCCATCTAGCCCAGTATCCTGTCTACCGACAGTGGCCAGTGCAAGGTGCCCAAGAGGGAGTGAACCTAACAGGCAATGATCAAGTGATCTCTCTCCTGCCATCCACCTCCATCCTCTGACAAACAGAGGCTAGGGACACCATTCCTTACCCATCCTGGCTAATAGCCATTGATGAACTTAACCACCATGAATTTATCCAGTTCTCTTTTAAACCCTGTTATAGTCCTAGCCTTCACAACCTTCTCAGATAAGGAGTTCCACAAGTTGACAGTGCGCTGCTTGAAGAAGAAATTCCTTTTATTTTCTTTAAACCTGCTGCCTATTAATTTCATCTGGTGACCCCTAGGAAGCTTCTGCTAATTATGCTGCACTTAACCCTGTTTTACTTGAGCAAACAGGAGATATTTGACACTGTGCGATACGGCTCCTGTGCTCTGTTCCCAAAGCATTCCGCAGCAGGGGAGGGCCTCCGGTAGCGTGCGTTTCACTGGCATATTGAGGTGATACTGAAACTGGGCAGAGTAGAAGTGGCATTGTGGGGCTGGTGTAAACCTTAACTCTCCATTTCCACTTCCAAGAACCGAGAGGACAGTAACCCTTACCCAGTGAGGTCACATTCTCATAGTTCTCCTGCATAACATCCCAGTAGAGGGCTCTCTAAGTGGGGGCCAGCACAGCCCACTCTTCCCTAGTGAAATACACAGCCACCTCCTCGAAGGTTACCGGCCCCTGAAAGAGCAAGAGTCCAACATTCAGTACCTGCTGCCCCATTCACAGCCCCACTATTTGTGGGGAGAGGAGACCATTAAAGGGAAGCCCTAGGTGGATTGCAATCAACAAAGTCCCACCCCTACCCTGCTCAGAGCATCCAGGAAACATCAGAGTGAGGGGACAAAGAGAGAGTCCCTTATCTCTCCCAGCAGATCCATCACATACCTACTAGCCACACATTGATAGAGGAGAGGGAGGCCCTAGCAGGGACCAGGGAGAGATCCCTGGTAGGAAACCCAACAGCCTTCTCATTGTGAGGAGCTGGATATGAAGGGAGGGGAATCTCCCCTTACCCTCACTGGTGGGTATCCCCTTCATATCTCACAGCGGCCACTGGTTAGTCGGGTCAGGCTCCAGCACTATGAGTCTGGTCAGTTTTCCCAGCCCCATGCAGCTGGGTTATTTTCTGCTCCACAAACTAGAGCATTTCCACCTCCGAACCTTATGGGTCTGTTCCTAGAATCTAGGCCACTTATTAAACAACTCCCACCAGGTTTGTCACCCCCTGCCCTCCCTTTCTCCACCCTGTGCATTTCGTGCCCCGATCCAACCTCCACACCAGACTGTGCAAACCTTCCTATCTCCGGTGTATTTGCTGTCCCTCTCCCTCCTGAACGAACCCACCAACCCCTCCTCAAAAAAATAATCCCTACCTGGGCTGGCTCCACTGCAGCCATTTTTCTTCCTTGTGTCATGGGAGGATGGGATGAGCTGGAGAAAAACATGGACATCATTCTGCAGCCCTGGCAGGGCGAGAAGGGCAGTTATGGAGGTTTCAGAACAGGCTTTAGTTAATTTCACATCACGAATTCCCCCAGGCCCTTTCCCTCCAGACAGACATTCTAGACACTGCCGTGCTGGGAACATGCTTGATCTCTTTATTGGAGTGTAAACCTGGCCCCTCCTGCCAGGCTAAGTCCACAGACACATTTTTAACCTCCCTTTTCCCTCCCCTCATCCCGTAACAAAGTCTCTGAACACAAGGCTAGAAAAGAGCAGAACCAAAGGAGTCACTGGGGGGGATTCCCTCGGACATTGACCCCAGGCAGTCACACCCAAGCAGGGAGAATATGGAGTCAGGAATCGGCTTTTCCTCTGTCTGAGCCATTTCTTGTTCACTGGAAAGTGGTTCTGCCCAGCGATACTGCAATACCTGTGTCTGGGTGGACTAAAGAGCTGGAAATCTCTCCCCCTACTCATTTCTCCAACTGCCCCTTTCAGTCTCTCTTTCCCCTGTCCTCTCTCCCTGACCCTCTGGCTGGGAAAGTCCCATTCCTGGGGGCTTTGCTCTCTCATGGCTGGATTTTCTCTTGGCAATTGATAATGGGAGGAGAGGCTGTTTGTATAGAGTCACTTTCTTGCTAGTCCCCAGCACATTCCCTGAGGTCTTTCAGTTACCTGGAGTCTATGGTAGAATTTGTATTAACAGGGCCCAGGGCTGCCCCAAGGGGCTAGTACAAATGGAAAAAGCCATCACCTGGGCTGGGCAGAGAAGCAGCTTTAATTAAGGTCACATCCCAGCACAGAACCCTGCTGGGGGAGCAGCAGCTGCTAAGCCTGGTCTCCCAGATCACAATGGAGGCTGCAGCGTCTGACCTAGGAAGCTGAACCCCAATATCCTGAGCAGAGAAGGACAGAGCGTTTGAGCAGCTTCCCTCCTTTAGCTCTCTGGGGAGAGCAGCTAATGAGAGAGCCTCCTTCCAGGGAGAATTGCTAATCTCGTTTGCCCCACTGTGCATTTGGAGTCACTCCTTGTCTTTCCACGCACTGACTCTGGATTAACAATGGTCTCAATGAAAGCAGATTTCAGAAAGATTGAGTCCAGAATGCTCTGGAAGAGACCACTGTGTGGCATTTCTAGCCCCCTTCCCACCTGCATCACCCATCAGATCTAGTATAAAGACTCAGGGCACAAATTTTCCTAATGAAACTGGAAGGTCCTGGAGTTTTCAAGATGTTTGATAAGTGGATAGAAAGTTATCATGACGACTGGGCGTGGCTGGGGAAGGCTGGACAGTGCTTGGAGCCAGGATTCTGGCACAAGCTGATCAGAGAGAAAAAGCATGGTTAGTAGCAGACACCAGAGCCTCCATCCAGGGGCCCCCAGACACCCCCTCTACCCAGACCCCGCAGTCAGGGTCCCACCAGATATTCTCTGGGACTCAACCCCTAAAATCCCTCAACAGGGACTCCAGATACCCCTCAGCACCCCACTGGCCAAAGAACCCCCAGCAGACATCACTGGCAGGCTGGGAATCCTAAAGGGTTCCCTCCACCAAGAGTCCCCCAACAGCCAGGGACCACTCCCCTCAGGGGACCCCTCACTGGGAATTCAGTCCCTCACTGCCTGCCTAAGACCACCACCTGTCCTCCAGCAGGACCTGCCATGCCGTTTGCCTGGGACCCCCTGATGCTTTACAATGGGACCCCTCCCTCTGCTTGCCTGGCATCCCGACCTAGCGCCTGGGACTCCCCCACCCAGTCCTGTGCATTGGGCATGACAGAGCCCCTGGCACCGCACCAGGCTCCCTCTAACCTCCTGCCCCGCCTCCCCAGGAGACGCCCACCCTCACTGTTCTGCACCAACAAGTCCCCAGTGATACCCACTTCTAGGACCCATAGTCTCAGGGCTGGGCACATCAGAACTCCCCCCCCCAACCTGCAGAACCCACCAATTTGATCAGGGTACCCCCTGCCCAGTCACCCAGAGGCCTCCCCCACCCACAATGCCCCTTCACCTGCAATCTCCCCACACAGACACCCCATCCCCTATCCCAGCAACACTGTTACCTCACTGTGTCTGCTAAGTGGATAGAAAGTTATCACTGCCCCCTGCTGGACAGTCACACAAGCAGAGGGAGCCCTGGGGGGTGCTTCTTTAACAGGAGAATGGAAGGCCTGCAGGGCAAGAAAGGTCCAGGCCCTGTCACTAGCTACATCTTAGCACTGCGGGAAGCAACCCCTCACAGAGACCATTTGTCATGGGCTTTGGGATACTTCTGCCAGCTAGAGAAAAGAAAAGGGTCCAGCCAACTCTCCTGTTACCAACTGGGAACCACTGATCCCCCAAAAAGTGGGAGGCCTCTGGATTTGATGGGTATTAAATATGTTTAGAGAAGAAAGTGAAACATCAGAGGGATTTTATATCAGTTGTTGAGATAAAGTAAAATCTGAGTGTTTCACATCAATATTTGATAACTGAATAGAGAGAAAATGGGCAACATTTACCAACATTTTATATCTGTGTTCAGGAATCTGCGAAAAGGTGTAACTTTGAGATTTTCTTTGTATTTTATAATGAGAGAGACAGGGAAAAATCTCAGGCCACAGTCAATTAGAAATAGACAATTAGAGAAAATGTGGGGCTTAGGATATTTTTTTATCAATCTTTGAGATTTGCAGAGAATATGTGTCAGAAACTATGCAATTGATAACATGAGAGAGGGAGGAGGGATAGCTTAGTGGTTTGAGCACTGGCCTGCTAAACCCGGGGTTGTGAGCTCAATCCTTGAAGGGGCCATTTAGAGATCTGCGGTAAAAATCTGTTGGAGGATTTAGTTGTGGATTGGTCCTGCTTTGAGCAGGGGGTTGGACTAGATACATCCTGAGGTCCCTATGATTCTATGAACACCACCAAGATCTGAGGGGATTTTATATTGCTGTTTAATAACTAGAGGGAAAAGGGGGACTGTTGGACTGGATTTTATATGACTAATCCAATACATATACAGAAAGTCATGGTTCCTGCCACCCCCACCATTCACGTGGGCAGCAGGGAGTCCTTTGAGAAGCTACTTTAAGAGGGCAAAGGCGGGTGGAGGAGCTGGAAGATCCCTGGATGAGGAAAGGGGGCAGCAGTGGGGAATGGGCAGGTGAATGGAAACTGGTGGCTGGGGACAACTGTGTTGGTAATCAGGGGGCAGTAACTGGGACTGGGAAACCGGAGTCCGGGCAGTCCCCATGGGGGCATGTGCCCCTCCCTTCCCCACCCTGGCAAGGAACTGGCATCTCATCCCATCCCCACGCCAGGGGCAGCCACGTTCTGGGGAATGACCCAGCGCAACAATTTCCCACCTAAACAAGGACAAATCACTGCAGATAAAATGGGAGGGAAAATCCCCCAGCTTGGAGAGATTTTAAACAGACATTTGAGAATTATGGAGAGACCAGGGGGAAACAGAGGAATCGAGAGAGGGGATCATTGGAGGGGGAGGGGGGAATCTCCCCGGATTTTACACCCCTGTGAGATGCAGAGAGAGAAAAGGGGCAGAACCAGAGAGAATTCATATTGGGGGCGAGAGGCGCAAACAGGGACAGGATCCAATTAACTCCCCTTCCCCCGCCACTTCCCCCCCCCGGGAATTTCCTGGCTGCCCAGAGACAGTTGAACTCCCCCCGCCCCTGGTCCCATCGACCTTCCCCCCCCGCAACTCCGGCTTCTCCCCTCCCCGCCCGACATCCCCCCACATGGGCCCCCCCATCCCAGCGGGGCCCGGGCGGATCCTGCTGCAACTCCTGGGGCAGAGGTAGCTCCGAGGCTTCTCCCAAGTTCCCCGGGGCCGAGAGTCACTTTCCTGCCCACCCGCCCCCCACCGGGGTCTCTCACTCACCGGCTCACACTGAAGCGGCAACAGCAGCTTTATTATCCCTCCCCCACCGGGGCTCGCAAGGAGCATGCGCAATTTCAGTTGCTGTCCCCCTCCCTTAGCTGGGCTAGAGAGGGCGGAGGCGCTCCCGGGGCAGGCTGGGAGATGTAGTTCCGGGCTCTCCCTGGACCGGAAGTGATGTCAGCGAGGGAGGCGGAGCTGGAGCCGGGGGGGCGGAGGTGAAAGCGGTCGGGAGTTGCCTTGGGGGGACCTGGGAAAGGGGCGGGGGGGCAAGTGTCGGTGCAGGCTGGACATGGCGGGGGGGAGGTAGGGCCGGTGACCCTCGAGGAGCGGAGAGAGAAGGGGGAGCTGAGATCCCTTCGGATTTATCGCTGCCCCCTCCCATGGAGACCTCCCCCATCCCCTTTCTCTCTAGGGAGCAGCGAGCAAGATCCATGGTGACCCCCCCCGCCCCCAAATCCCTTAGAAGTTCCCTATTCCCCTCCCCCGATTGTGCCCAATTTTCTCTCCATTTCACCAGTGTCCAGCTCTCATTCTGGCTGGTGAGGGCTCTTGGGGGTATCTGGGTCCCTGGCCAGGGACTCTGGGGACTGGGTGCCACGGAAGATCTGGCGGGACCCTGACTAGGGTTGTGGGGGTGTCTCAGGCCCCTGGCTGTGGGCTCTGGGCTCTGGATACTCGGGGATGTCAGGGGGCTGCTACTAACCATGATCCTGCTCCCTGATCAGCTTGTGCCAGAATCCTGGCTCCAAGCACTGCCAGGCAACCCCCAGCCATGCCCACTCACCCTGATAACTTTCTATCCACTTATCAAACACTGTGAGGTGAAATCACAGATTTTTCTTTTCTCCCCTCTTGAAAGCTGCAGGAATTTCCGGTCCCTTAGGGAATATTCATGCCCCACCGCCTGAAGTCCTTATCCTAGGTCTAGGGGGTGAGGGAGGTGGGAAGGGGTTCAGCACTGGCAAACGATGGTCTCTTCCGCAGCATTCTGGACTCATTCTTTCTGAAATCTGGTTTCATTGAGAACATTGTTAATCAGAGTCGCTGCGTGGAAAGATAAGGCTTGACTCCAGATGGACAGGGGGGCAAATGAGATCAGCAATTCTCCCTGTGAGGAGGCTTTCTCATTAACTGCTCTCCCCAGAGAGCTAAAGGAGGGAAGCTGCTCAAACGCTCTGTCCTTCTCTGCTCAGGATATTGAGGTTCAGCTTACTGGGTCAGACGCTGCAGCCTCCATTGTGATCTGGGAGACCAGGCTTAGCAGCTGCTGCTCCCCCAGCAGGGTTCTGTGCTGGGATGTGACCTTAATTAAAGCTGCTTCTCTGCCCAGCCCAGGTGATGACTTTTTCCAGTTTGTACTAGCCCCTTGGGGCAGCCCTGGGCCCTGTTAATACAAATTCTACCATAGACTCCAGGTAACTGAAAGACCTCAGGGAACGTGCTGGGGACTAGCAAGAAAGTGACTCTATACAAACAGCCTCTCCTCCCATTATCAATTGCCAAGAGAAAATCCAGCCATGAGAGAGCAGAGCCCCCCAGGAATGGGACTTTCCCAGCCAGAGGGTCAGGGAGAGAGGACAGGGGAAAGAGAGACTGAAAGGGGCAGTGGGAGAAATGAGTAGGGGCAGAGATTTCCAGCTCTTTAGTCCTGCCAGACACAGGTATTGCAGCATTGCTGGGCAGAACCACTTTCCAATGAACAAGAAAAGGCTCAGACAGAGGAAAAGCCGATTCCTGACTCCATATTTTCCCTGCTTGGGTGTGAGTGCTTGGGGTCAGTGTCCGAGGGAATCCCCCCCAGTGACTCCTTTGGTTCTGCTCTTTTCTAGCCTTGTGTTCAGAGAGTTTGTTACGGGGTGAGGGGAGGGAAAAGGGAGGTTAAAAATGTGTCTGTGGACTTAGCCTGGCAGGAGGGGCCAGGTTTACACTCCAATAAAGAGATCAAGCATGTTCCCAGCACGGCAGAGTCTAGGATGTGTGTCTGGAGGGAAAGGGCCTGGGGGAATTCGTGATGTGAAATTAACTAAAGCCGGTTCTGAAACCTCCACAACTGCCCTTCTTGCCCTCCCAGGCTGCAGAATGACATCCATATTTTGCTCCAGCTCATTCCATTCTCCCATGGGAGAGGGAAGAGAAATGGCTCCAGAGGAGCCTGTTCAGGTAGGGATTATCGAAGGGTTGCTGGTGAGTTTCTGCAGGAGGGGGAAACAGCAAATACACCGGAGATAGGAAGGTTTGCAGTCTGGTTTGGAGGTTGGATTGAGGCAGGAAATGCACAGGGTGGAGAAAGGGAGGAAGACAGAGTGTGGCAAACCTGCTGGGAGTTGTTTATTAAGGAGCCTAGATTCTAGGAACAAACTCATAAGGTTTGGAGGTGGAAATGCCCTAATTTGTTAAACAGAAAATAACCCACCTAGATGGAGCAGGAAAACTGACCAGACTGCCAGTGCTGGAGCCTGACCTGACTAACCAGCGGCTGCTGTGAGATATGAAGGGGGCACCCAGGAATCAGGCTTAGGGCAGATTCCCCTCCCTTCATATCCAGCTCCTCACAATGGGAAGGGTGCTAGGCTTCCTACCAGGCAGCTCTCCTTTGACCTGGCTAGGGGCTCCATCTCCTCTATCAGTCTGTGGCTAGTAAGTGTGTGATGGATCTGCTGGGAGAGACAAGGGGCTCTCGCTTCGTCCCCTCACCCTGGTGCAGGGATAGGCAACCTATGGCACGTGAGCTGATTTTCAGTGGCATTCACACTGCCTCGGTCCTGGCCACCGGTCCGGGAGGCTCTGCATTTTAATTTAATATTAAATGAAGCTGCTTAAACATTTTTAAAACCTTATTTACTTTACATACAACAATAGTTTAGTTACATATTATAGACTTATAGAAAGAGACCTTCAGAAAAAGTTAAAATGTGTTACTGGCACGCAAAACCTTAAATCAGAGTGAATAAATGAAGACTCGGCACACCACTTCTGTAAGGTTGCTGACCCCTGCCCTGGTGTTTCCTGGATGCTCTGAGCAGGGTGGGGGTTGGACTGTGTTGACTGCAATCCACCCAGAACTTCTCTTTGATGGGCTCCTCTACCTCACAAATATTGGGGCTGTGAGTGGGGCAGAAGGTACTGTTGGACTCTTGCTCTTTCAGAGGCCAGTGACCTTTGAGGAGATGGCTGTGTATTTCACCAGGGAAGAGTGGGCTGTGCTGGACCCTGCCCAGGGAGAGCTCTGCAGAGACGTCATGCAGCAGAGGTATGAGAACGTGACCTCACTGGGTAAGGATTCCAATCCTCTCCCTTCTTGGTAGGGGAAATTAAGAGCAAAGGTTCATGCCAGCCCTACAATGCTACCTCTACTCTGTCCTATTTCTGCATCACCCCAATATGCCAGTGACACAGAGGACCCTACCCTTCCACCCGCTGCAGAATACTTTGGGAACAGAGCACAGGAGCAGTATTGCACAGTGTCAAAGAGCTCGTGTTTGCTCAAATAAAACTGGGGGTTAGGTCCAACATAATGAACAGAAGGTTCCTACCCCTGCCCTTCTCTTCAAGCACTGAGCCTACTCCCCCTAAACCAGAATGTGTTTGGGGTGTGAGAGGCAGGCTGCTGAAGTCAGAGCTGCTGGTCCAGGGTTACTTATCACACAGACACTCAGGCCTTGGCTACACTTGCAGGTGTGCAGCGCTGGGAGTTACAGCTGTCATCGTACAGCTGTACAGGGAAAGTGCTGGAGTGTGGCCACACTGACAGCTACCAGCGCTGCAGTGTGGCCACATTTGCAGCATTTGCAGCACTGTTGGGTGTGGTGCATTGTGGGCAACTATCCCACAGAGCACCTCGTCCCATTTTGGCACCGTGGGTTGTGAGAAGGGGACAGAAGAGTGCAGGTCATTCCGCTTCCTGTCCCAACGCCCCGTGGTGCATTGCTTCACATCCAGCAGTCATTGTTTTCCCGTCCACATTTGGCGCCATCGTAAGTCTCCCAACAGTTTCTGTGCAGCGTGATTTCTGTGGGAAATGGAGCCCGAGCTGCTGAGGACTTTGCTGATGAGTGTCGCCAGCACATCACATTTGGCAGTTGAGCTATTCCTTCAACTCCAAAGTGACAGTGAGGAGTCCGATGATAATATCGAGTCGCCTGACGCATATGACACTAAATAGCTTGTTGCAGTAACAGAAATGCTCAGCACCATGGAACGCCGCTTTTGGGCTCGGGAAACAAGCACTGAGTGGTGGGATCACATCGTCATGGAAGTCTGGGATGACGAGCAATGGCTGCAGAACTTTCGGATGAGAAAAGCCATTTTCATGGGACTGTGTGCTGAGCTTGCCCCCACCCTGCGGTGCAAGGACACGCGATTGAGAGCGGTCCTGTCAGTGGAGAAGCGGGTGGCTATTGCAATCTGGAAGCTGGCAACTCTAGGCAGCTACTGATCGGTCGTGAACCAGTTTGGAGTGGGAAAGTCGACCGTTGGCATTGTGTTGATGCAAGTTTGCAGGGCCATTAATCGCTTCCTGCTAAGAAGAACCATGACTCTGGGGGACGTGCAGGACATTGTGGATGGCTTTGCACAAATGGGGTTCCCTAACTGTGGAGGGGCGATAGATGGGACGCATATTCCTATTCTAGCACCACCCCATCTAGCATCCGAGTACATTAATCGGAAGGGGTATTTCTGTATGGTTCTCCAGGCGCTTATGGATCACCATGGGCGTTTCATTGACATTTATACAGGCTGGCCTGTTCAGGAAGCTGCAGGCCGGGACTTTTTTCCCAGACTGGAAGATCACAGTAGAGGATGTTGAAATGCCCATTGTGATCCTTGGAGACCCCACTTAACCCTTAATGCCTTGGCTCATGAAATCATATACAGGGAACTTGACAGGAGCAAGGACCGGTTCAACTACAGGCTGAGCCGGTGCCGAATGACTGTGGAGTGTGCTTTTGGCAGTTTTATAGGGTGCTGGAGATCTCTTTATGGGAAGCTAGACTTGGGGGAAAGCAGCATTCCCACGATTATATCCGTGTGCTGTACCCTCCATAATATTTGTGAAGGGAAGGGTGAAATATTCAGTCAGGAATGGACCTCTGAGGTTCAACGCCTGGAGGCTGAATTTGCACAGCCAGAGAGCAGGGCTACTAGAGAGGCCCAGCACAGGGCTACAAAGATTAGGGATGCCTTGAGGGAGGAATTTGAGGCTGAAAGCCAACAGTAATGTTTGGTGCCTTGCACGGGAGTGAAGTGCAGTTGTTACAATGTTAGCAGGAATCTGTTTTTCCTAAAATGATTTGCAGTGCCTGTTTCTTTCCAGGGCCACAGTATCTTTCACTTTCTGCAATAATAAAGACTGTTTTCAAAGCCAAGAATGCATGTATTGAAAAGAAAATAACTTTATTGACAGACACACAACATTTTGGGAACTTAAAAGGGCAGGGAGGTGGGGTGGTGAACTGTACAGTCATAGGTTTGAATATGTCCTGTCTGGAGTGGTATGCAATGACTGCTGCACTTCAGGATGAAAATACTGCATGGTGATGGGGGTTGAGTGCAGAGGGTAAGGGTCTGTGATGCAGTAGGGACTGTCTGTGTGGGGAGTGGGAGAGCAGGGGAGGACTTTAGGGGATGGACGATGCCAGGGCCTGTAACCTGAGCTAGGTAAGGGAGGGGAAAGGTCAACACCTTTGCCCGGGAAGGGGAACAAAGGAAGGGAGTGGCAGGAGGGAAGCAGTTTGAGTTTGGGCTTGGGGCTGTGTGGGTGGAATTCAGGGTATCCTAGCTAGGATCCAAGCACCCTGAAAGCCCAGAAGGACTTGGTGGAGGGGTCCTGACTGTGTCTGCAAGCTCTGCTGTAACCGGTGTTCCTGTTGTCCAATAAACCTTCTGTTTTACTGGCTGGCTGAGAGTCACTGTGGGTCCCAGGAAGAGGGGTGCAGGGCCGGACTCCTCACACTCCGTGACAACTGGTGGCAGTGGCGGGAGATACTGCACCCCGTGGACGGCGCTTCCTGCAGTAAGTGACTGGGGAGCAGTAAAACGAAGGGGTGATTAACCCCTGGGAGTGTGTGCCCAGCGAGAAGGACTTTGCAGTAACAGGGTCCCCCGGGGGATTGCAGCGAGCGGTCCCAGGGGCGAAGGAGTCGGCAGCTCGACCCTGGCAGAGAGGTGGTGACTTCACGACGGGCTGGTGCACTAGGGGTCCCCCTGGAAACCGTGGGGAGTGGCGAGCACCCCGGCCTGTGAGTGGCCAGCAGGAAGATGTATGCCAAGCGGCGCAAGTGTGACCTGCTGGAGCTATTCAAGCAGAGGGGGTTGCGCCCGGGGAGACGCACCAAGGACCAGCTGATTGCCCAGCTGGAGCAGGGAGACCGCACGAATGAACGGAGCCCTGTCTCTGAGGGAAGCAGCCGAGCAGATGCAGCGCAGGCACCAGTGTCTGTCCCCGCTGGGAGTGGTCTGCCAGCGGACGAGGGCTTCCCGAGACCCCCCCTTCCTAGGCGTAGGGGAAGGGCAGGGAGGAGCCCAGTGTATACCGAGGGCACCGTGACACCCCTGGCCAGCAGGGGAGCCTCACGGCGAAGCTCACCCCCCAGTAGGGGATCCTCCCAGCAACACTCGGTATCCGTGGAGTGGATGCGGCTGGAATATGAAAGGGAGCTGAGATGGGAGGAGCTCGAGTTAAAGAGGCGAGAGCTGGAGGAGAAGGAGAAACAGCGTAAACATGAGCGGGAGGAGAAGGAGAAACAGCGTAAACATGAGCTGGACCTGGCCCGGCTGAGGAGCAGTGAGGCTCCGGCTGCGGTGAGTGAGGGGGGACCCAAGCCTACAAAGAGCTTTGATAAGCACTTGCTGCCCCGGCGTAAGGAGGGGGAGGACATAGATACCTTCCTGACGGCCTTTGAGAATGCCTGCGAGCTGCACAGGGTTGACCCTGCAGACAGGATCGCAGTTCTCACCCCCTTACTGGACTCCACAGCCGTGGAGGTGTACAGCCGACTGAAAGGGGCGGAGGCAGGGGACTACGAACTGTTCAAACAGGCCCTGCTCTGCGAGTTTGGGCTGACTCCTGAGATGTACCGGAAAAAGTTCCGGAGCCAGCGTAAAACCCGTGAGGTCACATACCTACAACTGGTCAACCGGGCGCAGGGGTATGCCCGCAAGTGGACGGCTGGGGCCCAAACTAAAGAGGACCTGCTTGACCTATTCATACTGGAGCACCTGTACGAGCAGTGCCTGTCCGACGTGAGGCTGTGGTTGATGGACCAGAAGCCGGAGAACCCGCAGCATGCAGGCCAGCTGGCCGACCAATTTGTGGACAGTCGGGCAGGGGATGGCAGGGAGGAGTCTCGAAGGAGCGGGCCGGCCTCAACGCAGAGAGAGAGTCATCATGGGACCTCCCAAAGGGGGCCTATAGAGAACCCCCCCAAAAGGGGAACATCCAGTGGCAGGTCCCTCCGACCCACTCAAGGGGACCCACGAGATATGGGCTGCTATCGCTGTGGCCAACGAGGTCACATAAGGGCCCAGTGCCCCAAGCTCAGGGACAGACCAAGCAGACCCAACCCGCAGAGGGTGGACTGGGTAAAAACCCAATCGGAGGAGGGGCTACATTCCCAGGAAAGGGGGGTTGGCAACATACCACCGGCGGACGCTCCAGGTTCCGGGTTTTTGGTTTACCGGGTGGGCGCGGGGCTGCCCCTCCGGAAAGAGTGCATTGTTTCCCTGGAAGTGGATGGGAGGAAGGTCACTGGGTACTGGGACACGGGCGCAGAGGTGACGCTGGCCCGGCCCAAGGTCATGGCCTCAGATCGGATGGTGCCCGACACCTACCTGACCCTGATGGGCGTGGGTGGGACCCCATTCAAGGTACCCGTGGCAAGGGTACACCTGAAATGGGGAGCCAAGGAGGGCCCCAAGGATGTGGGGGTACACCAATATTTGCCCACTGACGTGTTAATGGGAGGGGACCTTGAGGACTGGCCTAGTAACACCCAGAGTGCCCTGGTCGTGACTCGTAGTCAGAGTCGGCAAAGGGCACTGCTCCCCGACAACGGGGAAGGTACTCGACCCGAGGTGCAGGATCCTAACCCTGGGAGCGGGGAACGCCCAGGGGCACGGTTCAGAGAGGCTGCGGCCTCAGACCCAGCCAGCAAGAGAGAGCCGGTCCCCATCCCTGTCCCAGCTGCTGAGTTCCAGGCCGAGTTGCAGAAAGATCCCTCCTTGCGGAAGCACAGGGACCGGGCTGACCTTAGTGCGGTACAGACCATGAGGAGAGGTTGCAAGGAGAGGTTCCTGTGGGAGAAGGGGTTCCTGTACCGAGAATGGGCTCCCCCAGGGGAAGTGGAGTCATGGGGGATCAGGAGGCAGCTGGTGGTTCCCCAGAAGTTTCGTCACAAGCTGCTGTACCTGGCTCATGACATCCCTCTCGCAGGGCACCAGAGAATCCGGCGCACCAGGCAGAGGCTGCTACAGAACTTTTACTGGCCTGGGGTCTTTACCCATGTCCGACAGTACTGCCAATCCTGTGACCCCTGCCAGAGGGTGGGGAAGGCCCGGGACAAGGGGAAAGCAGCTTTGAGGCCTTTACCCATCATAGAAGAACCTTTCCAGAAGGTGGCCATGGAGATAGTGGGACCCCTCAGCAAGACGACCCGGTCAGGGAAGAAATACATCCTGGTGGTGGTGGATTTTGCCACTCGCTACCCCGAGGCGGTGGCCTTGTCCTCTATTGAAGCAGACACAGTGGCGGATGCGCTGCTGACAATTTTCAGCCGGGTGGGGTTCCCCAAGGAGGTCTTAATGGACCGGGGTCCAACTTCATGTCGGCCCTGCTCCGGTCCTTATGGCAGAAATGTGGGGTCCAGCACAACTGGGCCTCAGCGTATCACCCCCAGTCCAACGGGCTGGTAGAAAGGTTCAACGGGACGCTGAAGATGATGCTAAAAACATTTATGAACCAGCACCCGCAAGATTGGGACAAGTACTTACCTCACCTGCTGTTTGCGTACAGGAAGGTACCCCAGGAATCTACTGGGTTTTCACCTTTCGAACTGTTGTATGGAAGGCGGGTGAGGGGGCCCCTAGACCTGATGAGGGACGAATGGGAGGGGAAGGCCGCTCCCGAGGGAAAGTCAGTGGTGGAGTATGTCCTGACCTTCCGGGAAAGACTGGCCAAGCTCATGGGCCTGGCCAGGGAGAATCTGGCCCGAGCCCAGAGGAGGCAGAAGGTCTGGTATGACCGCACAGCACGAGCCCGTGCCTTCGCCACCGGGGATCAGGTGATGGTTCTCATCCCCGTGAGGAGAAACAAACTCCAGGCCGCCTGGGAAGGGCCCTTCAAGGTGATCAAGCAACTGAATGAGGTAAACTATGTGGTGGAGCTGTCAAACCGGGCACATCACCGTCGGGTGTACCATGTGAACATGATGAAACCATACTATGAGAGGGGGAATGTGGTGTTAGCCGTGTGTGGACATTGGGAGGGGCAGGGAGATGACCCCTTAGTAGATCTATTCCCTGGGACAAAAGCTGGTTCCCCCCTGGAGGCGATTCCCCTCTCTGATCAACTGACCCCGGGCCAGCACGCTGAGATCAGAGGGGTGCTGCATCTGTACCGACAGCTGTTTTCCAACCAGCCTGGACGCACTAATTTGACTGTCCACCGGGTGGAGACCAGGTCACATGCCCCTATAAGATGCTCCCCTTTTCGGGTCACTGGGAAAACTGCCCAGGATCTTGAAAGAGAGGTCAGGGACATGCTGGCTTTGGGGGTGATCCAGCCATCTTCCAGCCCTTGGGCCTCACCAGTGGTGCTAGTCCCCAAGAAGGATGGGTCAATCCGGTTCTGTGTGGACTATCGAAAGCTCAATGCCATCACCGTATCTGATGCCTACCCTATGCCCAGGCCTGATGAGCTCCTAGACAAGCTGGGAGGTGCTCGGTACCTTACCACTATGGATCTTACCAAAGGCTACTGGCAAGTGCCGCTGGACGCAGATGCTAGGCTGAAATCGGCCTTTATCACCCCTCTGGGGCTCTATGAGTTTCTGACCCTGCCCTTCGGCCTCAAGGGAGCGCCAGCCACCTTCCAGCGCCTGGTGGATCAGCTACTGAGGGGGATGGAGAGTTTTGCCGTGGCGTATATTGACGACATCTGCGTCTTCAGCCAGACCTGGGAGGACCACATGTCCCAGGTTAAACAAGTCCTAGACCGACTCCGAAAGGCTGGGTTAACAGTAAAGGCTGAGAAGTGCAAGGTGGGGATGGCTGAAGTATCTTACCTGGGCCATCGGGTGGGGAGCGGCTGCCTGAAGCCGGAACCAGCCAAGGTGGAGGTGATCAGAGACTGGCCTGCTCCCCAAACCAAAAAGCAGGTCCAGGCCTTTATTGGGATGGCGGGGTACTATCGAAGGTTCGTGCCCCACTTTAGTGCCATAGCCGGCCCCATCACTGAACTGTGCAAGAAGGGGAAGCCAGACAAGGTGATCTGGACTGAGCAGTGCCAGGAGGCTTTCTGGGCGCTGAAGGAGGCTCTGGTTAGTGGCCCAGTTCTGGCAAACCCAGATTTTGACAAACCCTTTATGGTGTTCACTGATGCCTCAGACACGGGACTGGGGGCAGTGTTAATGCAGGAGGATGAAAAGGGGGAGAGACACCCCATCGTGTACCTGAGTAAGAAGCTGCTACCCCGGGAACAAAGCTACGCGGCCATCGAGAAGGAATGCCTGGCCATGGTGTGGGCCCTTAAGAAGCTAGAGCCATATCTCTTTGGGCGACACTTCACCGTGTACACCGACCACTCTCCCCTGACCTGGCTGCACCAGATGAAAGGAGCCAATGCCAAGCTCCTGAGGTGGAGCCTGCTCCTGCAGGACTATGACATGGACGTGGTCCATGTGAAGGGAAGTGCCAACCTGACAGCGGACGCGTTGTCCCGGAGAGGGGGCCCTGAACTTCCCCAGGTCACTGGGCAGAGTGACCCTGCTCAGTTCAGTCTCGAAGGGGGGAGAGATGTGATGCAGTAGGGACTGTCTGTGTGGGGAGTGGGAGAGCAGGGGAGGACTTTAGGGGATGGACGATGCCAGGGCCTGTAACCTGAGCTAGGTAAGGAAGGGGAAAGGTCAACACCTTTGCCCGGGAAGGGGAACAAAGGAAGGGAGTGGCAGGAGGGAAGCAGTTTGAGTTTGGGCTTGGGGCTGTGTGGGTGGAATTCAGGGTATCCTAGCTAGGATCCAAGCACCCTGAAAGACCAGAAGGACTCGGTGGAGGGGTCCTGACTGTGCCTGCAAGCTCTGCTGTAACCGGTGTTCCTGTTGTCCAATAAACCTTCTGTTTTACTGGCTGGCTGAGAGTCACTGTGGGTCCCAGGAAGAGGGGTGCAGGGCCGGACTCCCCACACTCCGTGACAGGGTCGTAGTTCTCAGGGCTGGTAGGTGAATGTACAGATGTTGGGAGCAGCTGGTGGTGGTAAGAACCAGGATGCTGGGGAAAGGGGTTTGGAGCTGACATTGGGGCACAAGGGAAAGAGCTTTGGGATGGGGGGGGTGGGGGCGGCACAATAGTGCTCCACCTGCATGGCTACGAGTGACTGAATACAGTCCGTTTAGCGCACCAGGATGCTTATCAGCTGCTTCGTGCTTTTCTTCTTAGCCAATGCCTTTCTCCTGCTTTCTCCTTCCCTCCAGTGCTGCATTTTTTCTCTCCAGTCCTGCAGTTTTTTACTTTCTCTGGCAGTCTGATTCATTACTGCTTTCACCATATCTTCTTTGCTTTTTCGTGGCTTTTTCCTCAGATTTTGTAGCCTCTCAGCAGTCTCAGAAACGGCCAGTCGAGTAGTCAAGGACACTGTTATTAGAAAGACAAAAATTGAAACATTTAATAGAGGCAGCATTGTGTATAATCACAGTGAAGGAGTTTACAGTCTCACTTTAGCATACTTTCCACATAACAAAGCACACAGCAACGAAGAAATGGTGAGTAAGGGGGAATAGGTGCAGGAGTTAATTAATCCTGGAAGATATCTCGCTGCTGCAGGTCACCTGGGAAGGGGGACTGATTGGTTCAGGTCTGTACTGGGTTTCTGTGCTTTGGGGAAAGCAAATAGCTGCAGGGGGACCTACACTGGACACTATCCCAACACTTTCCGCAGGAGTTTATCCTGGAAGATATCTCGCTGCTGCGGGTCACCTGGGAAGCAAGAGAGGGTCTTCTACAGCAATGCAGATTCCACCCTGGCCCCTATGCAGCTTGCCTTTGTGCAGCAATGGTCCCCTCACCCTTCGCGGAACAGTGGCGCGGACGTGTTAGCCTGACTGGGACGACCACAGTGGCTCTCCCTATAAACTTGCGCAAGCACATTGCTCATGCTCTGGCAGAAACTTTTGAAGAGATTACTGAGGCCGATTACTGTGACGTGATAGACCATATCAATGGGCTGTTCCGCATCTAGGCATGCATGCATGCAGCCTTAACCCCCCCTCCTTTCCCGAACCATTTCCATCCTGAAAATAAAAGCTGCTTACCGGGAACCCGCTCCTCTGCTTGTCCTTCACCAACAAGTTCCAGCTGCTGTGACTGGCTAGCTTCCTCCTGGCTTGAGAAGAGCCCCTGGCTGCATGCCTCCTGGGACTCCGGGGTGTCTCCCCCCACCACAGTATCCTCACTCTCGGTTCCCCCCCACCTCCCCTCTTCTCCACGCTTTGAACTGTCCATCGTGGTCATTGGATTGGCAGTGGGGTCACCCCCAAGTATCGCGTCAAGCTCCTTGTAAAAACAGCAGGTCGTGGGGGCAGCAACTGAGCGGCGGTTTCCCTCACAGGCTTTGCAATAGGCACTCCGCAGCTCCTTCACTTTAACCCTGCACTGCACCGCATCCCGGTCATGGCCCCTTTCCAGCATGGCCATTGAGATCTGCCCATAGGTATTGTAATTCCTACGGGTGGAGCGGAGCTGGGACTGCACAGCTTCCTCCCCCCAAACACTGATGAGGTCCATCAACTCGCCATTGCTCCATGCTGGGGCTCTTTTGGCACGTGGAGGCATGGTCACCTGGAAAGATTCAGTGATTGATTGCGCTCCACGCCTGGCTGAGGAAACAGGAAGGGGATTTTAAAAATTCCCAGGGCATTTAAAGGGCAGGTCACCTGAGGCCAGGGCAGTAGAGTGCGAACCGATGAGCAGAGTGGCTGAACAGGCATTCTGGGATACCTCCTAATATCCTGGAGGCCAATTAAAGTGCTTTTGGTGGCCACGCTTGCGGAGCAGCGCTGCATCACCAGCACTGCAATCCTTATACCCGAGGCAGAGCAGGAGTATAACCAGCGCTGCAGCCAGGGAGATGCAGCACTGTATGTGCCTTGCAAGTGTGGACGGTGAGTAAGTTGCAGCGCTGGTGGTGAGTTTACAGCGCTGCAACTCTCCAGTGTAGCCAAGCCCTCAGGGTATGGCTACACTTGCAGCAGTACAGCGCTGGGAGTTAAACCTGCCTTCGTACTGCTGAATAGGGAAAACGCTGAAGTCTGTCCACACTGACAGCTGACAGCGCACTGGTGTGGCCACATTTGCAGCATCTGCAGCGGCATTGGGAGCAGTGCATTATGGGCAGCTCTCCCAGCATTCGAGTGGCTGCAATGTGCTTTTCAAAAGGGGGTGGGGTAGGGTGGAGTGTTACAGGGAGCGTGGAGGGAGAGAGTGGGTTTTTGGAGTGCTGAGAGTGTCAGCACCCTGCCTTCCAAGTTCTGACCCCTCACCTCCACCCCTCAGTCACTGAAAGCAAACAGCAGCTGTTTGTTTTTTTTCTCACAGACCAGATAAGCATCCGCTCGCCAAAATGGACCCCCTTTCCCCTCCGCGTGCCCGCCACCTCTCTCTTCAAGCAAACATTAGCTGTAGGTGTTCCAAAGGGAGCCCCCCTGCCTCCCTCTGCTCATTCGCAGCAAACAGTAGCTGTGTTTGGTTTTTTGATAAGCAGTTCCTGGAGCCTGGAGTTCACCACAAAACAAAGAGAAGCATCACAACAAAACAAGGAGAGGAACCTTCACTGAAAAGGGTTATGGGGAGTTTCCGGAGGTCAGTCACTGCGTAATAAGGTTACTCCCTGTTTACACTGGAGCACCAGCGTCTCAGCCACTCCGCAGCAGCTGTTATTCCTCTTGGGGAGGTAGAGTACCTGCAGCACTGTAGCCACGGAGATACAGTGCTGTACGTGCCTTGCCAGTGTGGACGGGGAATGAGTTACAGCGCTGTGGGCAGCTTTATTGCACTGTATCTCAAGTGTAGCCAAGGCCTGAGTGCCCATTCTCAAGAAACTGACCAAATGCTTCACTGAGGCTACTTACGATCAAACACATCGATATACAAGTATATGGCCAATATTCATAACTTCAAATACAAAATTGATACACACATAGAGGCAACATAATCATAATCAGCAAACTACAGCCTTTCCACAGAGACCCCACTGGACCTCCTCTGTACAAGACCTGGTGCAGCCATAGGCCCTTGGTTGCAGCGGTGATCTATACGGTCACAGTTCATGTCAATAACGTCACAGTGGGCACTTCCGAAGGGGGCTGGTCTGGAAGTGGGAGGGGGCAGGAAAGCCACAAGGTGGAGAAAGGGAGGGGGACAGCGTGTGATAAATCTGCCAAGATTTGTTTACTGTGCTGCCTAGATCCCAGCACCAGCCCCCTATGGTTTGTGGGTGGGAATTCCCTAATTAGTCAAGCAGGAAACACCTCCCCTGTACTGGGCTAGGGAAACTTACCAGACTTCAGTACTGGAGCCTGAACCTTCTAGCCAGAGGCAGCTGTGAGATATAAAGGGGCACCCACCTGTGAGTCCCAGGGAAGACACCCCATCCCCTCCCATCCGGCTGCAGGCAGTAAGGAGGGTTTTGCCATTCACACCAGGGAGCTGTCCCTGGATCTTGCTGGGGGCTCCGTCTCCTGTCTCAGCCTCTGGCTAGTAGGTGAGTGAGGAATGTGAAGATGCCAGCCCCCTCTCTCTCTGCTGGGAGGAGTGGGGGTGCTCTTTGTCTCCCCTCCCCTTGATGCTCCTGGCTGCTGTCATGTGATATGATGTAGGTGGAACTATGCTGCCTGCCTGCCTCCCACAGCTTCCAAGTGATTGGCCCCTCCCCTGTGAACAGTGGGGTTGTCGGTAGGCAGCAGGTACTGAGTGAGGGGCTCTTGCTCTTTCAGGGGCCAATGGTCTTCGAGGAGGTGGCTGTGTATTTCAGCGAAGAAGAGTTGGCTCCGCTGGACCCCGCTCAGAGAGCCCTCTACAAGATGTCATGCAGGAGAACTATGAGAATGTGACCTCACTGGGTAAGGATTCCTGTCCCCTCAGTTATTAGAAGGGGAAAGAAGAGTTGAGGTTCACAATACCCCACAATGCAACCTCTACTCTGCCCTGTTTCAGCAACACTCCAACAAGGCAATGACACATATACTAGCACTTTACCCCACCCTGCTACAGAACACTTTGGGGACAGAGCACAGGAGCAGGATAACACAAAGTCCTCCAGCATCTTCTCTTTGCTAAGGCACAACTTGGTTAGGTCCAGTGCAGGGAACAGAAGCTACCTACATTTGGCCTGTACTCAAACACTGAGTCTACTGCTCACTATTCATCTCAGACTTGCCTAATGTCACCACCCCTTTACCCTTGCACTTAGGATTCCTTCACTTACCCTCATTGAGCATTGGAGACCATTAGCACATATGCCACCAGAATGCTGACAACCCTCATGGTAAGAACTCACCCTTGTGCACCTTCATTGACACAACCGACAACACTTAGCACTGACATGAGGAATACCTATTCCTTCGAGATTCACACGCACCTCTCTTCTTATCACAGTCTCAGCTCTGCCAAGCTCTTCCAACTGTTCCCTCCACTGTTCATATAAAGCTACAGCTGACACAACATGCATAATGGCATGTTCTTAGTCCTCCTATTGGTCATTGATCAGTACATTTTAAGGCCAGGACCTTCCATATAGTACGAGCCATACACTTTCATCCAATTACCATTGAAGTGAGCTGAACAGCTTGTGTTTTGATGAAAATATCTTCCAGAAGGGCATCCAGTGTTGAGTTGCAGACTTCAAGAGATGGAAGTGCCAAATTTTCCCTCCACCCTTACTGACCTATTCCCAGTGACATTTGCTAGCCCCAAGGTGAGGGAGTAGGAGCAGAGCTAAGCTTTCTTTTGCAGGTGTGGTGCATAGTTCTTCACTTCCTGGTTTTCAGATGTTTAACTTTCACCACTCTCCACATACTGGAAGGGCATGAGGCAGCACTAGTCAACCTTAACTGTGCTTTAATATGGTTTATGGAATCATAGGACTGGAAGGGACCTAGAGAGGTCACCTAGTTCAGTCCCCTACACTCATGACAGGCTAAGTATTATCTAGACCAGGGGTGGCCAACCTGTGGCTCCAGAGCCACATGCGGCTCTTCAGAAGTTAATATGCGGCTCCTTGTATAGGCACCAACTCGGGGGCTGGAGCTACAGGTGCCAACTTTCCAGTGTGCCTGGGGGTGCTCACTGCTCAACCCCTGGCTCTGCTACAAGCCCTGCATCCACTCCACTCCTTCCTGCCCCCTCCCATGAGCTCTGCCATGCCCTTTCTCCTCCCCCTCTCTCCCCAGCCTCCTGTATGCCACAAAACAGCTGATTGGGAGGTGTGGGGAGGGAGGGGGAGGCACTGATCCGTTGCTGGGAGCTTGGAGGAGGAAGATTATGGGGGTGCTGCTGACGTATTGCTGTGGCTCTTTGGCAATGTACATTGGTAAATTCTGGCTCCTTCTCAGGCTGAGTTAACTGCAATGAATTGACAGTGCTACTTCCTATCCATTCTGACTAACTCTTGGCAGTAGCTCCCTCCCTGCACCTCCTTCTGCCTGAGTATTTGGGTGGGAACTGGCTGAAGAATTCATCTCTTCCTCTCTCTCCTTTGAGGAACTTCAGTCCCTGATTTTTTTTTCATCTCCAGCTTTTCTTCCAGTTTGGTTTCCCCTTTTCCATTCCTGTTTGTGATGGTTTTTCTTTCTGTGTCCCAGCAGGTGGTGGGCTGGTGAGTGAGACCATGGAGCAGAATTCTCAACAAGAAGATGAGGAAGTGGAACCACGTGGCACATTATTGCAAAGATGCAAAGGGAATGTGTCCAGGAGTTGTGATCAGGGAAAAGCCTGTGATAGTCAGCACATTCCAGAGAGGTGGCAGGGAAACTAGGCAATGCAGAAGATTGGTTATTCTGTTTATTATTGGAGAACTCAGACTTCTCAAGGAAACCACGGCCCAGCAGAGAATCCCCAGGGGAGAGAGAAATAACACATGTGGAGTGTGTGGCCTGGTCTACCCTATGAGTTTGTATCAAATTTAGCAGCATTAAATCGCATTAACCCTGCACACGTCCACACAACGAAGTCCTTTGTATCGATATAAAGGGCTCTTAATACCGATATCTGTACTCCTTCCCAACAAGGGGAGTAGCGCTGAAATTGTTATTGCCATGTTGGATTAGGGTTAGAGTGGCAATTCGACAATATTGTCCTCCAGGTGCTATCCCATAGTGCACCATTGTGACCACTCTGGACAGCAATCTGAACTCGGATGCACTGGCCAGGTAGACAGGAAAAGGCCTGCGAACTTTTGAATTTCATTTCCTGTTTGCCCAGCATGGAGCACTGATCAGCACAGGTGACCATGCAGTCCTAGAATCAAAAAAGAGCTCCAGCATGGACTGTACGGGAGATACTGAAGCTGATCTCTGTATAGAGAGATGAATCTGTTCTGTCAGAACTCTGTTCCAAAAGACAAAGTTTTGAAAAAATCTCCAAGGCTATGATAAGCAGAGGCCACAATAGGGACTCAGCACAGTGCTGCATGAAACTTAAGGAGCTGAGACGAGCGTAACGGAAAGCCAAAGAATCAAATGGATGCTCATGGAGGGAGGGAGGGGGGACTGAGGACTCCAGTTATCCCGCAGTTCCCACGCTCTCTGAAAACCATTTGCATTCTTGGCTGAGCTCCCAAAGCCTGAAGGGTCAAAAACATTGTTATGGGTGGTTCAAGGTAAATGTCATCAGCCCTCCGCCCCCCCCCATGAAAGAAAAGGGAGAAAAATCATTTCTCACCTTTTTTCAATGTCACCGGATGCTGCTGGCAGATGCTGTGCTGCAGCGCTACACAGCAGCATCCCCTTCCCTTACTGATAGCAAGCGGTGCAATATGACCAGTATCCATCATCATCATCCCGTGAGTGCTCTGGAGGTGCCTGGGCAAAAATGGGAATGATTCCCAGGTCATTCTCTTCTTTAAGCTTTGTCTAATGGCGATTCAGTCCTACCTGGAATATCATAGCAGCTGGAGGCTGCCTTTCCTCCCCCACTTTTATCTCAGGATAGTGAACTCAAGCTAGCTAACTCTATGGAAAATCCTAGTGCAGTCAAGATCCTGGTAAATTTAACCTCCGTGTACCTAGCTGAAGTTACTCCTGGTTCCCCCTCCCTGGAGCTGATGGACATTCCTATTGGAGGGACACACACCTCCATGACATAGCACAAAGGAGTTGATGAAAAAGAGTGTGGGATCCATCCCAAGGAAAGATGAGCTGCAAGACTGAAAAGCAAACAACTCAGGTGAGGGACCTGAGAGACCACAGTGACAAATGGTGCCTTAAAGTTCAGTGTGTGGGAATTAGCAAAAGGAAAACAAAATCTAGACAAGGTTTTTATGATCTTTAACTCCCTTGCTGCTTCTCTGATGACAGATAAGGGCTGAGCTCTGACAGAATTGTTTCCCACACTGGCAGCATTCGTAGGGTTTCTTCTTTGTGTGAGTCCTCTGATGTAGAATAAGGTTTCAGCGCTCAGTGAAGGTTTTTCCACATTCACAGCATTCCTAGGGTTGCTCCGATTGTTGATTCTCTGATGCCTAATAAGGTTTGAGTGACTACTGCACTACAGCTAGGGCTGACCATGGGGTCTGAGTTGGAGTAGCAATAGCAAGGGGGCAATGTGGGGGTCTTGTCAGGGCTGGCGCTACCATTTAGGCAGCCTAGGCAATCGCCTAGAGCGCCAGAATAATTGGTGGGCGCCGTTTTGCCGGAGGGGGCGGCAGACGGCTCCGATGGAGCTACCGCAGTGGTGCCTGCGGAGGGTCTGGTGCTCCGAGGCTTCGGTGGAGCTGCTGCAGTCGTGCCTGCGGACGGTCGGCTGCTAGCGTTGCTCCGGTGGACCGTCCGCAGTCACCACTGTGGCAGCTCCACCGGCGCCGCGGTACCAGTGCGCGGGGTGGCGAAATTGCCATCCACCTAGGGCACTCAAACCCCTAGTGCCGGTCCTGGGCCTTGTCACTTGGGAAAAATGAAACTGCAAAATCTCTCTGTGCTGCAGCAAAAGCCTCTCGTTTATTCCCTAAACCCCCTGCATGTAACTCTCCACCCCTACCTTGGCACTCCAAAACCTGCTTACTCCTGTACACATTTTTAATTTTCCTTGGCTTTGTACAAACATTTTACCCATCAAAATGATCAAGGACATTTAAAATGAGAAAAACAAAAAATCAAAGAAACCGCCAGCAGTCTCCCCACCGCAGCTCTCTCCAGCTTCCTCTACCAGGGACCCACATCCCCAAAAACTGCAGGACTGAGGTTGAGCTGGTGGCTGCATGGAGACTTAAAAAAATTTCTAGACCGACAATCAGGGACTGACCACTCATGCCTAGCCGAGCCTGACAGGTTCCGTGTCCAGTGTGAGTGGTCATGAATTATAATCCTTACAGGATTCCCATGGAAGGTGGAGGGGTATATAGTTTGAGTAACATATGGTCAGGAGAAAGGAAAGTCTGCACATGAGGGACAGAATTTCATGGAACTGTCATTTTATTTATTCTCTCCCATGCTAACAAAGGTATTAATAACATCTAGGGAATACAATAGAGGCCTTCGACTAAAAAGCCTGGTAGTTCTTCCTTGTTGGTATTCTGGCATGCCCAGGCTGAAAGGACTTTCGCATTGTTCTTCAGCCATTTCCCTCTTGCTCCTAGAGGGAAACCATAGTATTTGACTTCATTGGCCCCAGTCAGTTCTTTAATCTGATTTGTCAATGTTTTAAAATGCCTCCCTTTCTCTGTTGCAGCATCGTCAAAGACTTTTTCCTTATAGTCAAACCAAACTGTGACATCTACCACCAAGGCTGTTCCATCTTTAACAAAGATGATGTCTGGCTTCCTTAGTTCATTCTCAGTAGTGCGTAAGTGAGGTTCTTTATAAATCACCCATTTCAATTCATGGGCTTTGGCTTCAATGTATCACAGTTTATGTCTTCGTATGCGAGCACCTTGGACTGCAGGACATTGTCCTACAATGTGCATCACTAATTAGATGAGGCATTTGGCTGTTTATGTACAGGCGTGACTACCTGCCTTTTCCTGATTTCTCTTAGAGGCCAGTCCACATCCATATCCGATAATTAAAAGTTAAAATTAAGTATATATATATATCAATTAATAATTTAAAAATAGAAGTTAAAATTAATCAATTTAATAAGTATTTATTATATATATTAAAACCATCTTCTAAAAGGACAGATAGTAAATAGCAATAGAATTTAAAACATGGAAACAAAAAATATATATATATACCGCAGACTTAATTTTATCTGAATTTTTAAAAATCGAATTACTAATTCCATCATTCTTAAAATATTTAATCCCTATTCCTTGACATCTCATCTCAGAGCATCTTAAAAACTCCTCTTCTCTCCATTTCCTAGGGTGTGGAGTTACTGCACTAAATACCAATATTTTATTGATAAGATTTTCTCCAGCATACAAATAGGATAAATCTCCCCAATTATCTCTAGAAACAATATGACGCCTCCATTTATGAATTAACATATTAGGAATTTGTATACTAAATTTAGTAAGAGCTAACCCTCCATCTTTCCCTCTAGAGTAAAATAATCCATCAGTACATTGCGGTAAATGTAAAATCTCCTTCACTATCTTCCTAACTAAAATATCCAACTCATCTAAAAGGTTAAAAGAAGGCTCCATTAAAAGCAAATTATAAAATAGTCTCGGTAGAATATACATCTGCAGGATCAATAATTTTTGAGCTGGTTTCAAAGGAGCTTCAATTAACCTCTCACTCCAATCTTTCAACTTCTCCTTCAATGAGGTCCACCCACACCTATCCAAGGATCTATTCTAGCACCTAAGTACTTCTCAAAATCTCCTGGTTGGACATATTCTATCTCCTCAGTCCCTATTTTCCACTTCTCCTTAGGATTCACTACATAAGTCTTATATTTGGTTAAAATGTGAAAACCTTTTGTTTTTTTCACATTTACCCAAAGATTGGTGCTGTTACAAAAACCCTCTAAAATACCCAGATTTCTCCTCATCCCTTCATAAGAGCTACTTAAAATAGCCACATCATCCGCAAAGGCCAATGATGTGACTTTATTGCCTTGGACATAAAAACCACTCCCTTCTAATTCCAATTTAGTTAAAATCAGGTTCATGGCAATATTAAATAAAACAGAGGACAAATGGTCACCCTGTTTAACCCCTTTTCTAATTAAAATAGACACAGAATAAATATCACCCACCCACACCCTTGTTGTGCAATTATCATATAGGTCTCTAATAATTTCAATAAAATGTTGATCTACTCCAAATCTTTTAAGACCAGCTACTATATGTCCATGTCCCACCAAGTCGAATGCTTTAGCCAGATCTACAAACACTATAGCTATCTCATCTCCATTGCGTTTGGCTCCTTTCATTAAATTATCCAAAATCGCAATATTCTCCTCACATCCAGAGGCAGCTATAAAACCTGTCTACTACATATTTTAACCGCCTCCAACAATCTTTTAGCTAAAATCTTGGTGTAAGTTCTTATCCATATAGATCCAATTGTTAGCAGTCTCCAGGAGGTCAACTTCTTTGACTCCTCCTCATCCTTTGTCTTCGGAATTAAAATTGTCCTATTTTCCTTAAAATCATTAGGGACATGTCCATCTTAAAACCATATATTAAAAAATTTCATGAGAATTAGGCAGTCTAAATTAAAAATGTCCCATAAATTGCTCACTTTTGTTTTATCTGGGCCAGGGGCACTCTCTCTTTTAATTTCCCTCAAAACATTCCTAACTTCATCCACAGAGATCGGACTCAGTAATATATCATTATCTGCCTTCTCTGTGCATGAAGGCCACCTTGCTATACTCCCATGTCCAATCTCTCCCAAAATATCTACATAATACCTTTCTATTTCATCCATGGGGATCCCACACTTCACTTTATCCGGTTCACCCATTATAACACGAGCCAACCTTCTTCTATCTTTGTCAAATAGTTGCTGATAAAACTTATATTTCACTTTTTTCATAGCATGCTTCCTAAGCGCATTAGACTGCTTCCTCCTTTCCCTCTTTCCTATCTTTCCTCTCCCCTTATCTCTAACGTCTATCTGTTTTTCATTACCAATATCTTTTCTTTCTACTAATGAAAACATAAGAGGCAGAGCAGTGCCTGCAATACTCAGTTTGATTATTCTTGCCACATGCTAGGTATTCTTTGGTGGGATGCATCTTTGATCTGAGTTTGAGGGCTGTCAGAAACTGATGTTCTGAGAACCCACAATGAAATTTCAACCAGTCGTTGCTCATTGAATCATCATAAAAGTGTTCAACTCCACTGCCTTGGCATGGTAGATTTTTCCACTGGGATAATTTTGCATCTCTCCAGTTTCATGGGATTGAGTGTGTATATATAATAAATATAATATAATTAATATAATATATATAGGAGCCAGTTTCTCCCACTCATTGAGTAGTTCCAAGACATGATGTGGTAGTCTCAAGTCAACAAAGACTGAGTGTGTTATCATAGTTATCTCTTCCTCATTCCTCACTGGCAGCCACTCAGAGATTTTGAAATTCTTCTTCTATATTGCTTGCCAATGCAATGCACTGAATTATTTTATCTTCTAAATATGCAGTTCTGTGTAACCACCTTTCCTGAATAGAAGGGATGAAGCAAGCGAATTTCATCACTCCCAGTCCACCATCTCTGGATCTGGCATAAATGAAGCTATTACAGGTGTCTGTTGGTAGATGGAGCTACTGCTTCACAGCATTCCTAATGTTGTCATCCAGGGAAGATAGTAAGGTCTTTTTACAATTGGTGTACTCAGCTAGATAAATGTTCCTCAGTACTGTAAATGTGTTTAGCATAATCCATTTTTGTTGAGGTTTTAGTGCGACTTTGTTCATTCTTTCAAGCCAAGTGTCAAGCTTTTCTGATAATGCCAGTTTGGAAAACCCAATCCGTGGGTCAACCTTAAGTACCAGGTATTTCTCAGACTCACCCAATATGATCATATTCAGCCCATCCTCGTTGATTTTCCAGGCTTCACAGTTATTGACAGTAAATGAGTCATCAGGTGGGCTCAGGAATAATCAGTAGCATTTCTTAGCTTGCACTTTGAGACCAGACAGTCTTCTAGTATTTCGATGTTCTCATTCATACCTTCCAAAGTGTGTCTTAGCATGACTTAAATCATCTGCAGAGGCAAGTGTTGTAATCTTTTGTGTCCCATATGAGAATCCCAGACCAGCCTTCTCTAATGCTGAGATTAGAGGATCTAGCATGAAATTGAATAGCAGTGATAACATAGGGTCTCCTTGTTATATGACAGTTTTTATTTCAATGGCTAGGCTGAGCTCCTTCCCTACTTCCAGGTGGGTATGAGTGTTCTTATGGGAGTCACAAATTATGTCAACAATGTGCTGATCCAGGCCCCTTTCCCATAGTACCCACATGATATGGTCGTGGGATACGGAGACACATGTTTTGGCTATATCTACGAACATGACTCCTAGTGGCTTTTTGTTTTTTCGGTTTGCTTTGTTATGGTATGGAGAATGTTGAGGTTCTCCGAGCAGCCTGGTGCAGCGATAAATCCTCTTTGATGTGCATTTAATGGGCATGCTTTTGTCAATCTGTTCATTAGTATTCTTGAGAAAAGCTGTAGCACTGTAGATCCATCCGATGGTAAGAAGCCTCCAATTTCCCAGATCTTTCAGCGCCTCGGGGTCTTTTGTTTTCAGGATCAGTAGGGAACGGCATTATTTTATACCATCAGGTATTAAACCTGTAATCAGCTATGTGTTGAATAGTCCAGCCAGTGTGTGGCCTTCAAGTTCTAAGTCCCTCAAACTGACCTTGTCAGGTTCTGGAGCTGAGTTTCTGTTCATCTCTTATGTTCTTAATGATTTCTTTACACGAAATTAAGATGTTGAAAGTAGAGTTATCGGCAGTAGCATGAGATCTGAACTGGCCTAGTCCTTCAGAGGGTGTTTGGGTCTCCCATTTGTCCTTATATACCTGGAGGACTTCTGCAAGCAGGATCAAGGATGATAGAGGCAAGCTTGCATCAGTCATTTTCAAATAGATATTGGTATCTTTTGTAGGTTCCTTTCTGTGCTGCTCTTTTTTTTTTTTCCATCCAAGCCTTTTTCTTTCCTCTCTTTTTGTTTGTGGCCATTTTGTTCCATCTATTCTTCAGCTCAGGTGCTTTTGTTTGGAAGGAAAAGAGGATGTCAATGGAGATGGATTCAACAAGGGATCTGAAACTGGAGTTTCCAGTCCCCCATGCATTTATAACTTCCATATCAAACTTTATCTGACCTTGGAGTTTCTGGTCTGTGCCTTGGTTTATTAGGCTTTCATTTATTTTACGCATGTAGGTGTCCTTGAGCCCAGTGATGATATTGGACTTGTCAGCCATAAAGCATGTTTTTGCTCCAGGTCTTGGGTCAGTTGTCCTCGGTTTGGTTTTTTTATGAAGGCTCAGTAATTATCGTTTTTCACTTATTTATTTAGCAGTTTGGGTTTTAATGTGCTCTGCAATCACAATATTTATGCATCTTTTGCCCCAAAAATGTTGTTAAAGTCAATGAGGAGTTGCTCTTTGTCAGCTGTCCAACAACTCTTGTGTTTTCTGCACTGTGAGTTCTGTTTAGGTTAACTGGCTTGGATACGCTCTTTATTTCATATTGCCGGATGAGTTATTCTCTTGTGTTGAGAGACACCAATGTTGGTGTCAAATTGCTTGGCACATACTTCACAAGCCCAGTCACCTGCTTCTCTTCTGCTGTTCTCCCTTTACATTTAGCAATGTGACATATGAGACTGTGTACCTTTTGGGTCACTTTTTTTACACAAGGAGCATTGGAATTCTACATCTTTCCCACCATGATTACACTTAAGGTGGGTGCTCGGAGCACTCGATTTGCCAACATGATCTCCACAGAAAAGACATGGTGGATTATCATTAGGCAGCTGTATTAGAATCTTTCCCTGTACTCCATTTACACCTGTTCCTTCTGGCACCTCAACAGTGGAAGTGTTGTGGTTGATATGATTGTTGAGGTTATCTTTAATTCTGTTTGTCCCTGCTTTGGAGCCTTCAGCACCAACTTCTTCATAAGCAGTGTTCGTAGAGAGGCCAAGGTCTGACAGTCTGTTAGGTTTTAAAGTCTCCTTGAATGCTGTGTTTGAGTTCTGTAGTGAGAATTGGGCAGATCCTCTGTGTCTTTCCTTTTTTCCATGCCACAGTTTGGCACTTAATAGCATTGTCCTTGGTATTATTTTGCCAGGTACCTGATGTGGGATGTACCTCATTTATGGCCTTGATTCTCTGTGTGGCACATCACTGGGGTATCCACTTCCCTGGGCACACACTTGGGGCAGTGGCAAGCTATATTGTGGAATTGAGAGGATTTACCACACTTTTTACAGACCACGCTAATGGCCTTACTTTTGTGTATCACATTAATATGCTTAGTCTACTTTCCAAACATAGCTCAAATCTGTGGAAAATGGGAAAACTAAAACAATCAGTGGGATATTCTAAATAAAAAACTCTTTCCATGAACTACTATTTGGTAATGCATTTAAATACTTAAAACCGGACTTAAAATTATTCACATCTAAATTATTAGAAGTGTAATTGGCAAAAACCATAGGTAAAAATGCGAAATCATTTTCAGCCTGGTCCTCACTTAGCGATTCAATTTCATCTAGTCCCATTACGTCTTTGACAGGGAGGTCGCCTGTCAAGCTTGTGATAAATCCACTCACTAAAAAAGATTTTGTCCATAGGTCCAGCGACCTGAATCACTCCCCTAATATATTTTACACTGCTAGCCAGGGCATCAAAGCCAGCAGCAAGGGGGTTGTTTACTTGGTCCAGCGCCAATTCAGCATGTAAAATAAAATTTATTTTCTCCATAACTAAAAGATATAACCCTTCACAGGGGGATGCTATCCCTTACCGTGGGAGATTAACTCTTACCAGGGGTATTCAACCTGTACCTGGAGGAGGCTACCATTGCCAGGGGAAAATACCCTTACGAGGGGAGCAGATTTTCTTGGGGCTGCCCACCCGAATAAGGGTGGGGATTTGCCCTCTGCAATCTGCCTGGCTATCCAAGATGGTTAATGACTCTTACTACGAGAAGGTGGTGGTAGGACTTACCATCCAGAGGCTTTCCTCACTGAGGGGTCCCAGCCAGCATAATGCTAAGCCCTAACAGGAGTGTGGAAGATGGGCCAGATCTTGGCAGAGATTGGCCCATCGGCCCCTTCACTTCACCGAATACTCAATCCACCACAACCCTCAGGAATTCATAACTGTCCAGGCTCAACATCTGGGAGGGTCCAGAGATGCATGGAAGGTTTTTTTATGTACAGGTGTGACTACCTGCCCTTTCCTGGTTACTATATGCGGCCAGTCTACATCCAGTAAAAATAATAATTTAAAATAGAATAAATACTTAATTTTTAAGTATTTATTAATGACTTAAAACCACTATCTGAAAGGACAGATAAATAAATAGCAGATGGATATAAAGGTATTAATAACCAATAATCCACAAATTTAAAATATGGAAAAATAGCTACAATTTAAGTAATAGTAGGATACACGGAATGGCGCTCCGGGATCACTACTTGTCACTGAACATAGCCATCATATTGCAGTGGCATATAAAATCAGTCTACAAAGATTTTCCTTAAAATGTTTCTCTCTCTCAATTCCTAAAATTTTTAAAAGATCATAATTTCCTTCACTCTATTTGCCAAGAGCCCCAACTAGGAGACCAAAGAACTGGACATTTGTACCTCCCATTAGTTTCTTAATATCTTCCTCCAATTCGAGGTAATAGGCGACCTTCTCTTTGTGAGCTTTCTCCAGACTGTCGGCATTATCCTCCCAGCAAATTGTAACAGCCACCACCACCGCCGTGTCTCCTTTTATAAAAATAGTATCTGGCTTTCTCAGATTTTCTTCCTTAGCTCTCAGGTTAGGTTCTATTATTGATTTCCACCCCAATTTGCACACCTTATCTGCTACCGCAGATACTACCCTATTATGTCTCCTAAGCCTAGCGTGTTTAGTTTTAAAACATGTCCAGATATATGTGGTATTGTCTCCCTAGACTTACCACACCATCTCCAGGTGGCATTTCATCCTTCTCTCCCTCTTGCCAATGTTTCCCTTGTAAGGTAAGCATTAGCTGTAAGCTGTAATGCAGTAATCAATGAGTAGGATTTAATACTACAAGATCTTTTCAAAATTGAATTATTAAATATTTTTAAAATGATGTAATTAATATCTACCCACTGGCACCTCAACTCACACCATCTAAAAAAAATTCTTCCTCCCTCCATTTCTTAGAATTTGGAGTTGCTGCACTTAGAATCAATATTTTATCAACTTAATTTTCTCCAACATACATATAGGATAAATCTATCCAATTATCTTAAAACACAATGTTTTCTCCATTTGCGGATAAGCATGTTGGGTACTCATACACTAAATTTGGTTAATGCAAGTCCTCCATCTCCTCCCTTTCCATAAAATAATCCATCAGTGGTACTTTGTGGAAAATGTAAAATCTGTTTAGCTATTTTCCTAACTAAAACATCCAACTCATGTATAAGATAAAAAGGAGGGCTCAATTAAAAGTAAATTATAAAATAACCTTGGTAAAATATACGTTTATAAGATCATCAATTTGGGGGCAGGTTTAAGAGGAGCTTTACTTAAATTCTCATTCCATTCAGTCAATTTGTCCTTGAGACATTCCTCCAATCCCTATCCAATGATCTATCCTCACCCCCAAATATTTTTCAAATTCTCCTGGCATTCACTGTTGTTTTATCTAGACCAGTGGTACTATCTTTATGAATCTCTCTCAGGGCCTCCCTAATTGCATCCACTAAAATAAGACTCGCTAATAACTCATTTTCTGCTTTTTTGCTGGTGGGGGGTGGGGGGATCCTTTCGTACATCTATGTCCATTTACATAATATGTCTCAATATCCTTGAGGGGAATATTACATTTAGCCCTATCTGGTTCTCCCATTATTATGCATGTTAAGCTTTTTTTAAATCCTTAACAAATAATTCTTGGTAAAATTGGTATCTAGCCTTCTTAATGGCATCTCTCTGAATAGAGAGTTAGACTGTCTCTTTCTATCACCCACCTCATCCATTCCCTTTTCTGGTATTTTTATTAATGCTCCTCACATTTGTTCATATCTATCTCAGTCAATGAGTTACACAACTTTTCCACCATTGTCCGCCCAACCAATTTCGTCTGATTTTCCTTTAATAAAATTTTTATTTTCTCTAGGCTATTCAATATTTGTCCAGCTTTCCTACTTTGTCTCCCTTGCCTACATATCTTCCCCACTTTGTCCACATATGAATGCTCCTTTAGTGGGAAGATTTTCTCTCTAGGAGGCGGAACTTCCAATATATTCTCTTCATTCTTATCTACCTCTCCCACTTCATCAATATCACTCTCTTCCATAATCTTTCTCTTAGCTAATTGATGCCTATTATCTGAAATTTGTTTATTAGTCTTTGTTTTTAATTCACTTTCAATACACTTATTTTTATTTTACTGAAATATTTGGTCTGCAACTGAATAAGCAACGCAATCTCATAATCAGCCCAAATTCGAGATTGAGAGAAAGTTGACTCTCTAACCTTACTCCTAGCTGCTATATTTTTCTTTTCTCTGTTCATTTCTAATAGCAGGATGTCTGTGTGTCTATAATGCTGACTTAGGCCCGATTTAGTATGGAGAGCCAGTCCACAATAGCCCTTCACCGGGGTATCCGCTTCCTTGGGCACGCACTTGGGGTAATGGCATGCTGTATTGTGGAATTGAGAGGATTTTCCACACTTTTTGCAGGCAACTCTAATGGCCTTACTTTGGTGTACTACATTAAACTCTGTCCTTCTATGAGCTACTAATTAATAAATTTGGTAAATTCATTAAATTATCTGTATCTATATTATTAAAAATAGTTGTTAGTTAGATTAGTATTAAAATGTTCAGATTCTTTAAAATATGACTCTTCAAATACATTTAAAAAATCAGAGTCAAGATTAAAATAGTCCTCATCTAAATCATTAAGTGTCATTAATAAAAACCATAGATAAAAATGATAAAACATCCTCAACCTGGTCCTCACCTATCAATTCAATTTTCTCAATTCCCATTTAATTTTCAATAGGGAGGTCACTTTTCTCAGACTGGTGAGAAATCCACTCATTTAAAAAATGTCTCGTACATAGGTCCAGCGACCCCAATTGCTCCCCTGAGATATTTAACACTGTCAGCTGGGGAATCAAAGCTGGCAGCAGGGGCATTGTTTACCCAGGCCAGTGCCAATCTGGTATGTAAATAATTTTTTCCCCCCATAGTTCAAAGATATAACCCTTGCCAGGGGGATTCAACCCGGAGGCCTCCCACTTATTCTATACTTTTCGTGTCTCTTCACAGTGCCAGACTAGAGTCAAGCTCAACAGGGTCTTCTTTCTCCACTGATTCTACCAAGCCCATTCCCTTGGCTGTGGTTTCGCTAGATAGTAGGTAGGGACAGTGGGAATCTCATTCATCCATTCATGCGCGTCACTAATTAGATGGATGAGGCATTTGGCTATTTTGAAAACCCTCGCAGGTTTCTTTTTCGAGATATTCGGAGTGTTTGTACACCCCTGGTGGCCCGTCCAACCAAGTTTTGCCATGTCCAGTGGGCAGTCATGAATTATATTAATGATTAAGAGAGTCTCATGAAAAAGGAAGGTATATAGCTTGGATAAGGAATAGGTTTCAAGAATGGAAGTTCTGCACATGAGGGATAGGGCCTCATGGATTAGTAGTTGTTTTGGTTTTCCCCCATATTCTCAAAAGGTGTTAATGTCTAGAGAGTACAATAACATCCTTCTGCTAAAGAGCTTTGCAGTTCTTTTTTGCTGGTAGTCCGGCATGCCAAGGGCTGTCAGGACTTTCTCGCTGATTAGTGGCCATTTCCCCCTTGCACCTAACGGGAACCCATAGTACTCTACTTCTTTGGCTCCAGTTAGTTGTTTAATCTGGTTTATCAGATCTTTATAATGTCTCACCTTTTCTGCTGCAGCCTCTTCAAAGACTTTCTCCTTATATTCGAAACGAACTGTGATGTCCACCACCAGGGCTTTTTCTTCCTGAACGAAGATACGGTCAGGTTTACTGAGCTCGTTTCCAGCAGTCTGTAGGTGTGGTTCTTTGTAAGTTACCCACTTTAATGCTCAGGCTTCCCACTTCAACAATCCGCATAGTTTGTTGTATCTTCTTATTTGGGCTCCTTGGACTGCTGGGCACCCTAGGATGTGAAATAGAGATTCATAGGAAGCAGAGCAGTCTGCAATTCCTGGTCTTATTTTTCCTTCCATGCCCGAGATATTGCCTGGTGGGATACACATTTGCTCTAAGTTAGAGGGCCATAAGGAATTGGCATTCTGAAAACCCATGATCGAATTTTATCCAATTGTTACTTATTGGATCACTTTCAAAGTGTTCAACTCCACTGCCCTGGCATGGCAGATTTTTCCATTGGGCCAGTTCTGTTTCTCTCCAGTTGCATGGGATCAGATATATTTTCTTGGGAGCCAGTTTTTCCCATTCATTGAGAAGTTCCAAGATCCATTGGGGTAATCTACAATCAATAGACACCGGATCTGTCATTCTAGAAATTTCATCCTCCTTTCCTCCAACAATTACCTATAGATTTTGAAATTCTTCTTCAGTGCTGTTTGCCAGTGTGGTATACCAGATTGTTTCATCAGAGTTTGCAATTCTGTGCAATTGCCACGCCTGAACTGAAGGGATGAGACTAGCGAGTTTCATTATTCTCAGTCCCTTGTCCTTGCATATATGAAGCATTACAAGTATCAGGTAGTAGATGGAGCCATTGTTTGATAGTGTTTCTGATGCTATCATCTAGTGAAGATAAGGTCTTTTTGTTATCTGTGTGGTCTGCCAGGTAAATGATTCTTGGTACTGTATAAACATCATTAGTTTCTGTGAAGGTTTTAGTGGGGCTTTCTTGAGTCTTTCAAGCCATGTTTCAGGCTTCTCTGAAAGTGAAGGTTTGGAGAAACTAATCCATGGGTCAACCTTCAGTCAGATATTTTTCGGACTCCCCTGGTAGGATCATATTCAGACCATCCTTGTTTATTGTCCAGGCATCACAATTATTGATGATATAAGAGTTGTGAGTAGGACTTAAGAAGAACCATAACACTTTTTTTACCTTGCACTTTCAGGCCAGAAAGCCTGCAGAAGGCTTCCAGAATCTTGATGTTTTCATTCATACCTTCCCAGGTATCACTGAGCACGACCAGATCATCAGCAAAGGCAAGTGATGTTATCTTGTTTGTCCCATAGGGAAGTCCCATTCCAGCTTTCTCTAATGCTGTGATTAGAGGATTGAGTGCCAGGTTGAAGAACAATGGAGACATGGAATCTCCTTGTTTGACACCAACTTTTATTTCAATGGGTGATGTGAACTCCTTTCCAACTTCCATTTGGGTGTGGATGTTCTTGCAGGAGTCTCTAATTATGGCCACAATGTGTTGGTCCAAGCCCCTTTCTCATAATATCCACCTGATATAGTCGTGGGATACTGAATCGAATGCCTTGGGAATGTCCACAAACACGACTCCCAGCAATTTTTTGCTCTTTTTGGCCTGCTTCAATATTGTGTGGAGAACTGAGGTTTTCTGAGTAGCCTGGTGTAGCAATAAATCCTCTTTGTCGAGCATTTATTGGGCCTGCTTTGGCGAGTTGACTAGTTATGATTCTCAAAAAAGCCTTAACATGATGGACCCGATGGTTAGAGGCCTCCAATTCCCAGATCTTTCAGGGCCTTGGGATCCATTGTTTTTGAGATCAGTAGGGAGCGACAGTCTTCTATACTATCAGGTATTATGCCTGTGATCAGGCATGTGTTAAATAATTTCTTAAAGCGTTGCCTTTTGGGTCCACTAGGAGTAAGTCTCTCAGGCTGACCTTGTCAGGACCTGAAGCAGAGTTTTTGTTCATCTCCTTCATTTTTTTTATTATTTCTTTAGCCGACAGTAGGGTTTCAAAGGCTGCATTGTCGGCAGTCACATGGGATTTGAATTGGCCCAGCCCAGTTCTTCAAAGGGAGTTTGGGTCTCCCATTTGTTCTTGTATATTTCATGGACTTCTGCAAGAGGGATTTGGCACTGGAGGTGTTCTGTGCCATCAAGGATGATGGAAGCGAGTTTGCATTTGTCGTTTTCAAATAGATGCTGGTACCTTTTATAGGTACCTTTTTGGGCTGCTCTTTTTTCCATGCACTTCTTTTTCTTACCGCTCTTTTGGTTCATGTTTGTGGCCATTTTATTCACCTTTTTCTTTGGTTCAGGTGTTTCTGTCAGGAAGGTGGAGAGGATGTCAGTAGAAATGGACTCAGCAAGGAATGTGATGTTGGAATCCCTGGCCATTCATGTGTTTATGACTTCTGTGTCAAATTTTATTTGGCCTTGGTTGGCTAGGTTCTCTTTTACTTTATACATAGATATGTCTTTCAGCCCAGTGATGGCATTGGGGCTGCCAGTCTTTACTTCCAAATGGCATGGTTTCAGTATTGGCTGTGGGTCAGCCATTGTCATCTTTGCATTGTTGAAGAGGCCCAGTAAGCGCCGCTTATCTGTTTTGCAGGTTTTGACTTGATTTGTTCTGCAATCAGAACATTTATTCCTTTTTCCCCAAAATATGGTATTGAAGTCAGTGAAGAGTTGTTCCTCTTCAATAGTCCAGCAACTGTTATGTTTACCACAATGAGAGTTTGGTTTGGGCTGACTGGCTTCGATATGCTCTTGGTTTCATATCGCTGGGTGGGTTATTCTCTTATGTTATGAGATTCCACTCCTGGTGTCAAATTGCTTGTTGTATATTTTGCAAGCCCAGTCACCTACTGGCTTTTTGTTTACTTTCCTTTTGCATTTGGGAATATGGCATAATATGCTGTGTGCTTTGGGGTCTGCTTTGTTACACAGGGAACATTGAAACTCTATATCTCTTCCACCATGGTTTCTCTTGAGGTGGACACTTAGAGCACTTGCCTTGCCGACGTGATCACCGCAGAAGAGACACGATGAGTTGTCATTAGGCAGCTGAATTAGAGTTGTTTATTGTGCTCCATTTGCAGTTGTCTCCTCAGCAGTGGGAGATGTGTGGGCCTTGCTTGTCCCTGCATTTGGGCTTTTAGCATCCATCTCCTCTTCATCGGAGGTGTGTATGGAGAGTTTGAGGTTTGGCAGGCAGGTGGGTCCAATAATTTCTGTGAAAGCACTGCTTATGATTTCTGTTGTGAGGATCCTCTTTCTTTCGAGTAAATATATGCCATTCGGAAGTGTTTTCATTGTCATTTTGCTGGGTACATGATGTAAGAAATACCCTATATAGGGCTATGTTTCTCTGTGAGTCACGCAGGACATTTAGTGCCCACCTTCAGTGTTCACAGGGCTCTTTGTTTGTGTGGCCACTGTGGAGACATCGACTCGATACTGGGTCAGGGGCTCGTTGGGTTAGAAGATGCACCTGCTTCATGGTACAGTCTTCATGTTTGGTTGTGTTGAATTTGCCCTTTGCCTGTCGACAAGGGCTTATCCAGGGCACTGTCTAGTGCCGCCATCACTCAGAGGTTTTTCCACCGTTTGTTGCTATTGCCTGGCTGGTGTACCAGGACAATAGGGTCAGGATATCAAAAGCAACTGATCCTCAGTTGGTCAACTCATCACCCTTGAGCCATCCAGTGGGACCACAGGGAGTTTAAGGTCTCAATACTGGTGCCCAGTAGCTAGACTCTAGACACAGCTGAAGAGAGTCATTGTTACTCCTGCTTCATTGAATTTCTTCACTTTTGACATTCAGAGCACTGGGCAGAAATCACATCACGTCAACACCCACCGCAGGCCTTTGTGATGCTTTGTTTTAATTAAACAGTTGGATTCCCCTGGTCTGCAGTTCTAAGTCAGCTGCTAGGTGCCAGCTGAGGCAGAATGCCAGTCCCCCCCAATCCCCTTGGAGGGGGTGAGATGAGCGACACCTGCCACAGCTGGGGTGATCCACAGGAAGGGCCCAGCTTGCGTCCAGAGTCACCTCCACCCCCTGGGAGAGGGTGGCGCCTTGTCCAGCCACAGCTTGCATCTCGTCCAGCCACAGCTTGCGCCCAGCCCGACTAACCTAGCCCTTAAAGCCAATCCTTATCCCAGAGTTATGGATGCCAACTTCCCTTACCTGCATTGTCCTAACATGCCAGAGGCATGGAACCCCTTCTCCACTTAGGCCTTCAAAGTTCTTGTTTGAATATTTGCTGCTATCACCAAGATCTGCACCTGCCATGGCTTGACCCGGACCCACACCCTAGGCTTCAAGGCGCACCACAGCGGCCCTCCTAGTCATCGCAGCATAGCCCCCACGGCTTTCATTCTAGGTGCTTGGCTTGGATGGGGAGGTACTGAGAGAGGCATGGGCGTCCTTGGATGTCCTTCCCTCCTCAGTGGTCCCCCTTCCGCCAACCCCAGGGTCCCCTCATGGATAGGCAGGTGAGCAACAGACAGCATGTGGAGTGGTGCCCAGCACCTGTCAGCCAGCTCTGCGTTATCTTGGGGGGCATTGTCCCAGAAGGGATGCCAAGAAATGGCTGCCATGGTCTCGCCCGCTCCCAGGGATCCAGAGTTTCCCTCTGTTCCCAGTGTGCCTGGGAGGTGGACATGACTGGGGCCACCGACGTTTTTGCACCCCCACCGTGTGCCATCCTGGCCACACACCTGCATTGAGAGCGTCCCATTCGGGGTTGGTCACTCACAGCCTGGTCCCCACCATTCCCCACATGCCAAACTGACAGGGAGGGCACCTAGATATTTTTCAAATTCTCCCGGTTGAACATACTCAATTTTTTCAGTCTCTATATTCCAATTATCTTTTGGATTCATTACACAAGTTTTTTGTATTTTGATAAAATGTGAAAACCTTTAGTCTTCTTCACATTATTACAAAGATTAGTATTGCTACAAAAGCACACTAAAAATATCCAATTTTTAACCATCCTTTGATATGAATTACTTAAAATTGCCATGTTGTCAGCAAATGCCAATGACGTGACATTACTGCCATGAACATAAAATCCACTTTCTTCTAATTCTAACCTAGTTAAAAGGGGATCTATAGCGATACTAAACAAAATAGGAGACAAGGGGTCACCCTGTTTCACGGCACTCCTAATTAAAATAGACTTGGTACATTTATCACCCACCCACACCCTCGTGGTACAATCATCATATACGTCCCTTATAATTCCAATAAACTGCTCAGCTATTCCAAATCTTCTAAGGCCAGCCATAATACGTCCTTGCCCCATGGAATTGAATGCTTTTCCTAAATCTACAAATACTATAGCTAATTCATCCCTGTTACATTTTACTTCTTTTATCAAATGATGTAGAATTGCGATATTCTCCTCACAACCAGGGGCAGAAATAAATCCTTTTTGCCTATTGCATATTTTAATTGCGACCATTAATCTCTTTGCTAAAATCTTGGTATATAATCTTATCCATACTGATCCAATTGTTAACAGTCTCCAAGAGGTTAACTCTTTCAATTTCTCCTCATTTTGCATTTTTTAAATTAAAATTGTTCTGTTTTCTTTAAAATCATCAGGGGCTTGTCCCTTTAAAAGCCACATGTTCCAAATTTTAGTGAGAATCAAGGAGTCTAAATTAAAAATATCCCATAGATCACTCACTTTCATTCTGTCTTGGCTAGGGGCACTATCTTTACGAATTTCTCTTAATGCTTCTCTAATTTCATCCGCTGAGATTGGACTCATTTAATAGATCATTATCCATGTTCTCGATGGGTGAAGGCTGTCCTGCAGTATTTCCATGTCCAGTTTTACCCAATATATCAGCATAGTACATCTGTTTCTTTCATGGGGACGTTGCACTTAGCTCTGTCTGACTCACAGGAGCAGCGGCAGGGCTTTTGGCGCCCTAGGCACAGGGCAGGCTCGCCGGTCCCCAGGCTCCAGTGGACCTCCTGCAGCCCGGAGGTCCACTAGAGCAGTCTGCCGCCCTTCCAAATCCTGGTGCCCTAGGCGACCGCCTAGGTCACCTGAAAGGAAGCGTCAGCCCTCCTGACTCTCCCATTATAATTTAGGCTAATCTCCTGTCCTTATCAAATAACTGTTGATAACAGTTAAATTTTGCCTTCTTGGTGGCATATTTTCTAATAGCCCTGGACTGTTTCTTTCTATCTCCTTTTCCTCTCTTCCCCTTATTTCTCAGCTCTTGTTGTTCCTCATTCCTGTTAATGTTTCCGCCGATAATGAATTACATAACTTTTCTAACATAGCCCATCCAAGTGCTTTTGTTAAATCCTCCTTTAATAGCATTTCAGTCTCCCCTAGGCTATTTACTATCTCTCATCCTTCCCTACTTTGTTTTCCCCGCCTACATTTTTTTTCCACTTGATCCATATTTCGATGTTTTTTCAATGGTAAGATCGTTTCTCTCAGGGGAGAAGCTTCTAATATATTTTCTTCAAATCTCTCTGCCACTCTCACTTCATCCTTACACTCAACTATCACCACTTTCTTCTCTGCCAGTTCTCATCTTTTATCTGAGATTTGTTTTAGTCTTTAACTCACTTTCTATACATTTATTTCTCTTCCTTTTCCCTAAATATTTATTTTCTAGTTCCAAAAACTGCTCGATCTCCTCATTGGTCCAGATTTGAGATTGAGAAGATACTGCTCTACTCTTACTTTTTGCTGCTCTATCTTCCTTTCTTTGTTCATTCCTAATGGCAGGGTGTCTGTGTCTGCAGTGTTGGCTTAATCCCAATTTGGTATGGAACACCAGCCCACAGATAGAGCAGGTATGGCTTTTTGCCAGGGTATCCACCTTCCTGGGCTTGCACTTGGAGTAGTGGCAAGCTATGTTACGATAGAGAGGACTTTCCGCACTTTTGACATATTACTCTTATGGTCTTACTTTTGTGAACATTAATATGTTTTGCCCATTTACCAAATGCTGGTAAGATCTGAGGGCAAGTGGGACAATTAAAACTATCAACTGGGCATTCCAAATAGAAATCCCCATCTTTCTATAAACTATTTTTTGATATGTTTGAGTTATTTCCAGTACTGTTATTAAAATCCATATTGGAGTTAAGAAAAATTGATGAATCAATATTAAAATTAAAAACATTTGATTAATATTAAAATGCTCAGGTTCTTTAAAATACGGCTCATCAAATGTACTTAAATACTCAAAATCTGGATTAACATTGTTCATAAATTATTAAAGATGTCCTTTGTAAAAAACAATGGGTAAAATAGATAAAAGCTGCTCATCTTCGTTCTTATCTATAATCTCATCTTCCTCAACTCCCTTTTTCTTTTCCATTCGAAGATCTTGATTCTCATTCTCCTGAGGTATCGTCTCATCCAAACAGTCTTATCCATGGATCCAACACCCCTAATCACACCACTGATATATTTAACGCAGTCAGCTGAGGCATCAAAACTGACAGTGGGGGCGTTGTTAACCCGGTCCAGCGCCACTCCGGTATAAAGATATAAATTACTTTTTTTCCATATTTAAGATATACCCTTACCGAGGGAAGCTAACCCATAACTGGGGAAGGCTACCTTTACCAAGGGGGCAGCTATTCTGAGGCTCCCCACCCCCAACCCCCACCCCAAAAGGGATGGAGGTTCGTCCTCTGCGATCCGCCTGGCTGTCCAAGCTGGTTACCAACTCTCACCATGAGGAGGTAGCACTTGGACTTGCCATCCAGAGGCTTTCCTCAATGTGGGGTCCCAAACAGCATAAAGTCTGACTCTAATTAGATTATGAGGAATTTGGTTAGTTATGTACAGGTGTGACTACCTGCCCTTTCCCAGTGACTATAAGCGGCCAGTCCGCATCCACATCCAGTAAGAGAAAATACTTTTAAATAGGATATGAATCCAGCTTTATAAGTATTTATTTTAAAAAAATTAAAACCATTCTATGAAAGGACAGATATATAAATAGCGATGGATATAGAGATATTGATTACCAATAATCCATGATTTTAAAACATGGAGAAAAATAGCTGAAATGTAGTGACAGAAAGGTACATGGAATGGACCGCCAGGATCTTTACTTGTCACTGAACATAGCCATCATGTCGATCGTGGAATATAAAAAAAATATTCTCTTTAAAATTTTTACTTCTCTCGATTCCCAATATTTTTAACAGGTCATTATTTCCTTCACTCCACTTGTCATGAGCCCCAAGTACGAGGCCAAAGAAGTGGATATTTTTACCTCCCGTCAAGTTCTTAATCTCTTCCTCCAATTCGAAGTAATAAGCTACCTTCTCTCCATGGGCTCTCTCCAAACTCTCAGCATTATCTTCCCTACGAACTGTCACATCCACAACCACCGCCCTATCTCCTTTTGTAAAGACTATATCTGGTTCGCTCAATTCTCCCATTTTATTTCTCAAATAGGGTTCTATAAATACTTTCCATCCTAATTTACCCACCTTATCTACAACAGCTGAGACTACCCAACTATGCCTTCTAATTCTTGCATCTTTATTTTTAAAGCATTGTCCTGCTATGTGTGGTATTGTCTCTTTCACCTTTCCACACCATCTACAAGAGGCTGTAAGGGTGCGGGACTCACCCCTGCGGCGCCTCCCGCTGTTTGTTATCGGGAATTAGCTCTCCAGCCATTAGTGCTCCCTCTGCAGGCTGGTGTCTCGCTACCACTTGGCCCCCATGTCCCTCCCAGACCCAGTGCTCTGTTGTCTGGGGTGCTGCCCCCTGGCACTAACCCTTCACAGCTCTAGGTCTCCCCCACCCACTGTCCCCACTTCACCTCAGCCTTGGCTACTGCCAGTCCTCATCTAGCCCCCGCTCACTGGGGCAGGCTGCAGTATATGCCACTGATCACAGGCAAAGGGGTTTGGACCTGCTGCCTCTGGCTACCCGTGGGCTGCCCCTGCAACCCAGTACTTAATAGGCCTTACCAGGCCTGCAGTCTGGGGCTTTCCTAGGCCAGAGCTCCCTTGGCCTTGGCCTTGGCCTTGGCCTTGGCCTTGGCCCAGCCCCACGCCACGCCACGCCACGCCACGCCACGCCACGCCACGCCACGCCACGCCACGCCACGCCACGCCACGCCACGCCACGCCACATACCTGGTTAACCTCCCTGCAGCTAGGCCCTTCTCTCTCTGAATACTCAGAGAGACTGTTGAGCTCCTGGCTCCCAGCCTCTTATATAGGGCCAGCTCATGCCTGATTGGGGTGTGGCCCAGCAGCAGCTGCTTCCCTAATCAGCCTAGTAGCTACTTTTCCTACCAGAGCCTTCTGCCAGGGCTGTTTCAAGCCCTGTAGGGCAGGAGCTGGGTCAGCATCCTGCTATCGGGAGCGCTCTGTCTGCTTGGACTGTCCTGCTGGCTGGAGCGTTCCCTCTTCTTCCTTCCTGGGCTGCTGCTGCTGACTGGAGTGCTCCCCTCCTGGACTGCTGCTGAGCGAGGGGTGGGGGGGCCTTGCTGGCCAGCCCCCACTCCTCCACCTCTGGAGGGAGAAGCCAGGACCCCCACCGCCACCACCACCGCTGCTACCACCTGTGAGGGGTCCTTCCTGCCTGGCCACCGGGGTTGCTGGACGAGGAGCTGCTGCTGCTGGTGCTGTGTTTGCCTGGGGAGCTGCTGGAGCCTGGAGGAAAGTGAGGACTGAGAGGACCACTGGCTGCTGGGGGAGCATCCAAGACCCTGAAGACTGCCGTGGAGGGGGCCTTTCAGGACTGAGTAACTCTCTGACTGTGCTCTAGTAGTGGGGGCATAGACTGTGTTTGGGGGGGCACAGGGGGTGTGGCATTGAGCCTGCCCCCTGGTCCATCTGTGTCCCCCCCCCAACCTCCACCACTACCGCTGCCCCCTCCACCACCCCCACAGACCACTTACCATCTGCCTTTGTCCCCACCTCTGGGACTCAGCTGCTTGCCTGGCTTGCCACGCCCTTTTGCCACCCTTTGGGCCTCCAGCAGCAGCCAGCCGCCCATATTGACTGTGCACGAGTGCTCGTGGGTGCACGCCCCACCCCACCTGATTTCTTCCCCTCTGCGACATGCCCCCTAGCCTTTCCCCTTGTTCCCTGGCCCATTGCCCCTTGTAGCCTTTTGCCCACCCCCCAACTTTAGTTTGTTTGCCTGCCCCACCCGTCTCTCTTTGCAGCCTTGTTTGTCCTGCCTCAGCCCTGCAACTAGCCCCTTGGTCCCTCTGCCCCACTCCCAGCCTTGTTGTGCACCTTCCCTATAGCCCCTTTGCCCTGATCGGTCCCTCTCCTCGTGCGCCTGTTCCCCTTTCGTGCGCTTGTGCCCCCCCATTTGAGTTTCCTCTCTTGCACTGCACCCCCCAATTGCTTGTGTATCCCTCCCCTCCTCTAGTGCAGCTAGAGGAGCCGGCTTTTCCTTCTGTGTCAGTGACTGACCCTCCCCCACGTCCTTCATAGTCCCCTTATATGCCTCCCCCCATTTTGGCACCCTCCTCCCCTGCCCACAGCCTAGTGGGGAGGAGTGGTTGACTTGTGTCCCTTCCCCTCCCTTTCTCCGGTGTTTCCCCTCCCTCCCTACTCATCATGGTGGGGGATGCAGCGGGTGGGATCCCTGGGACAACCCCTGTCTCCCGTCCCCTGCCTGCTCTCTTGACCACCCCCTAGTCTCCACTGCTGCCGCTGCTGCTGGACCACGTGCCACCGCTCTCGCTGCAGCGCTGGCAGCGGCGGGCGCCGGGGTGTCCTCTGCTGCTGCCACGTCCCTTGCCCCCTCTGCTTCTGGGGGACCCCCCCCCCGGCTGGCAGAAAGGACCAGGGCAAAAAGAGGGGTAAGGGCCCCACTTGGAAAGCTAAGCCCTCCATGGCGGAGCCTGCCACCTCTGCCGCGGCCCCGCCACCGGCCGTGGCGCCCCTCCCCGCTGTTCCCTCCACCAGCTCTGTGGGTGCCCCTCCCCCGGCTCCCAGGGCATATGCCCAGGTGGCTGCAGCCCCCCAGCCTGCCGCAACGTCATCTCCCCAGGCCGCCGCCTCTGCTACCATCTATAGTGGCTGGGGCCCCTTCCCCACCTTGACCAAGAAGCACGGCATCCATTGCCTCCTGGTGCCCGCCTCGCCCCACATGGAGACCTACGTGCGGGCGTTGGCGAGGGTGGTGGGGCCCACGGCCATTGTGATGGCCTCCAAAATGTATGGCAAGGTTGTCTTTTTCCTTGCCTCGGAGGCCGCCGCCCAGGAGGAGGTGGAGAAGGGTCTGGAAGTGGGGGGCGTGTTTGTCCCCCTGGAGCCGCTGGAGGATCTGGGGGTCCATGTTGTCCTGACCTCTGTCCCCCCCTTCCTCCCCAATGCCGCCCTGTTGCCCACCCTCTCTACCCTGGGGAAGCCCATTTCATTCGTGAGCCCTTTCCCCTTTAGCTGCAAGGACCCCGCCCTCCATCACGTACTCTCGTTCCTCTGGCAGGCGCAGCTTCAACTGCTGTCGGCAGCACGTGATGGAGAGGCGCTTGAGCGGTCCTTCCTGGTCCCCTATCAGGGGGCCCATTACCGGGTGCACTATTCTGCGGGGGAGGCCCAGTGCTACCTATACTGGGCGATGGGGCATGTCTGGAGGGACTGCCCCTTGGACCGGCTCGGAGGAGCGCCCGGGACCCCCGAGCCCCGGCAGGGTGCTGGCCCCGTCATCACCAGTGCCCCTGGCCGCTCGGTGCCCAGAGCCGCCGCTCCTCCTCCTCCATCCATCACTGCTCCCGCTCGGGCTGCAAGGTACCTCCCTCAGTGTGTCCAGAAGAGTGGGAGAGCCCCACCTCCGCTGCCTGTGCTCTGGCGGGGCCTGTGGAGGAGGGTGCGGCAAGGGTACCGCCGGGCGTGGGATATGGCCCTCCCCAGGGGGTATCTTCCCTTCCTCCGGCTGTCCCACCAGTGCCCCTCCATGTCCACCACCCACCAACCCTGCCCTCCGACCCGACTCCAGTCAACCAGCCCACGAGCAACGCCATGGAGGGCTGGACCCAAGTCCAGGGTAGGCGGGGCAAGCGGAAGGCTCAAGCTCCGCTCCTACCACCTGATGCGGGGGCCCCTGTAAGACTAGGAAGGGGGCCACAGATGCCGAGCCTTCCGCCGTGCCCTCGGGGTCAGTCCATCCGTCAGTGCCGGCCAGGGAAGCCGTGGCGGCACCAGAGGGTACCACCGTCCCTCCTCCACAATCCCCTTCTGTGGGGGCCTCGGATGCGGTCCCCCCTGCTCCCTTGCCACCTGCACCCCCTGCAAAACTCGAAGCGATCGTTGCCTTGGGGGCTAGTGGGGAGGACCCCGGGGTGGTGGGAGGCGAGCCCCCCTCCATATTTGAGGAGATCGAGGCCCTGGGTCTGACCCTGGTTACCCAGGGGGAGGATGACCCTCCACAAGCAGGCCTCGACCTAGCCATCCTCACCCCAGCTCCCCTTTCCCCGTGTTCCCTCCTCCTGACTGCTGCATCCACTCCCGCCTCTGAGGGTCCCCTGGACTCTCTGCCCTGCCTGGCCGTGGATGGCACACTGCTGAAGGCCGCCGGGCCCATTGAGGCGACGGCCGGTGCCTCGCGGCCGGGAGACGGTCTCACAGGGATATCCCTCAGTGGTGCGAGGTACCCAAGTTCCTTCCCGGGTGGGGGACCCACTGCAGGTGTTACATCTCCTGATGCTGTGGCCAGCGTGCCTACCATTGAACCTGAGCCCGGCATCACTGGGGACCCCCTCCCTGCCCCTCAGACCCCTGCGCCTGGCCGCAGGGAACCACCTCCTGAAAGTCCAGCTCCTGCGGCCTGGGACCCCATCTCCGTCCCTATCCCTGACCCCAGCCCTGCCCTTGTCCTTGACCCCGTCCCTGTCCCCTCTACCTCCCACGAAGTTATTGCCGCCCCTGGGGCTGTCCCCTTCCCTTTCCCTGAGGGTGACCCCCAGGGGGCGGCCTTTACGTTTCACAGTCCCCACCCCCTAAGGGCTGCACTCTTCCCTCCGCCGCCCCCCATCGAGCCGGGCTCTGAGGCGGACCATGTGGCACCGGCCCATCGGGCGCCACGTCGGGGGTCCGCCCCCTGCCTTCCTATCTCCGTAGGCCACAGGGCCGTGCCAGAGGCCCAACTGATGGGTCACCAGAGGCCAGTGGGCCAGTGACACCGCCCCCCCATGCGCTGCGAGAGGAGCTGCGGGAGTTTCTGGATGATGTAAGGGGCTCCCGAAACAAGGTACGGTTTGCTCTCCAGCAATGAGGGGATTTCCATCAAATCCTCGAAGCAGCGAGGGCCCTCATGTGGGAGGGCAAGAGCACCGGGAAGTGGGGTGCCACGATTTACCACCGGGTCTGCAAATTCCGTGACGCCTTGCTCACTTCGGGGTGGGTCACGGCTTGCTGTGCTGCCCAACAGGAGCCGTGGGCGTCCCTGCCAGTGAGGATCCCCTCCAGCCCTCCTCATGGCACCCGCCACCTTTGCCACATTGAACGCCTGGAGCTGTAGGGTGGGTTTACGCAGGAGTCAGGTGCTCTCCTTCCTTAGGGAGGGGGGGTACTCTGATTTTCCTGCAGGAAACCCACACAGATCCAGCCGCCGAAGCCAGCTGGCGGCTGGAGTGGGGGGACGGGGTCTGCTTCAGCCATCTCATGACCCATAGTGCTGGAGTGGCTACCCTGTTCTCTCCCGACCTACAGCCGGGGGTGCTGGGAGTCGCCGAGGCTGTGCCGGGTCACCTGCTGCACCTCCGGGTCCGCATGGAGGGGCTCGTGGTCAACCTCATGAACGTCTATGCCCTGACATCAGCCCCGGAGCGGCTGCCATTCTATCAGCAGGCGTCCGGCTTCCTCTGCTCCTTGGACCCTCGTGAGTGCCTGGTCCTGGGCGGGGACTTCAATATCATCCTAGAGGAGCAGGACCACTCAGGGACCGAGCAGAGCCTGGCCGCCACAGACGTCCACCAGGAGATTGACAACCATCACTCCCTGGTGGACGTCTGGCGCGACCACCACCCAGACGATGTCTCCACGTTCACCTATGTCCCAGTGGGAGCCCATTGGTTGTGCCACTCCCAGTTGGACCGCATCTACATGTCACGCTTCCACCTTTCACTGGCCCAGTCCTCCAGTGCCCGGCTGGCCCCTCTTTCAGATCACCATCTTGTTACTGTGACTGCCTCTCTCTGTGCAGAGAGGCCGGGGCCGGCCTATTGGCACTTCAACAACAGCTTGCTGGAGGATGCGGGCTTCGTGGCATCCTTCCGGGAGTTCTGGCTGGCCTGTCGAGAGCAGCGGCTTGCCTTTCCTTCGGCGCGGCACTGGTGGGATGTGGGGAAGGTGCATGCCCGGCTCTTCTGCCATGACTACATCCGGGGTGCCAGCCGACGGAGGGATGTGGCAATAGGGCAGTTGGAACAGGAGGTCTTAGAGCTGGAGAGGTATCTGGCTGCCAGCCCCGAGGATCCATCCCTTTGCGGAGCGTGCCGGGAGAGGCGGGAGGATCTCCGGGTCCGTGAGGACCATCGGGCTTGGGGCTCCTTTGTTCGCTCCCCTATCCGCCGCCTTTGGGAGATAGATCGCGGCTCCCACTTCTTGTACGCCCTGGAGAAACAGAGGGAGGCCAAGAAGCACATCACCTGCCTTCTGGCAGAGGACGGCACCCCCCTCATGGATCCACTCGAAGATGTGCGAGAGGGCCCGGACCTTCTACGCACAACTTTTCTCCCCCGAGCCGACCGATCCTGCAGCTCGCAAAGTGCTCTGGGACGGGCTCCCAATGCTCATCATGGGCGACCGGGACTGGCTAGAGCTGTCTCTCTCTCTGGCCGAGTTCTCAGAAGCCCTCTGTCGCATGCCCACCAACAAGTCTCCAGGCATGGATGGGCTAACCGTGAAGTTCTATAGCGTGTTCTGGGACGTCCTCGGCCCAGACCTGGCCAGCGTCTGGGCCGAGTCCTTGCAGAGCAGGGTCCTCCCTCTCTCATGCAGGCGAGCCATGCTCGCCTTATTGCCAAAGAAGGGGGACCTCCGCGATTTACGGAATTGGCGTCCCGTCTTGCTCCTCAGCACGGACTACAAAATCGTTGCCAAGGCCATCTCGCTGCGGCTGGGGGCCGTGCTGGAGGATGTGATCCACCCAGACCAGACCTACACCATCCCGGGCCGTAGCATTTTTGATAATCTCTATCTGGTCCGGGATGTCCTGGAGCTTGGGTGCAGGGATGGTCTGTCATTCACCCTCCTGTCCCTGGATCAGGAGAAGACGTTTGACAGGGTGGACCACGGGTATCTCCTGGGCACTCTGTGAGCATTCGGCTTCGGGTCCCAGTTTGTGGGTTTTCTCCAGGTGCTGTACGCTTCCGCGAAGTGTCTGGTCAGGCTCAACTGGACCCTGACTGAGCCGGTCATCTTTGGGCGGGAAGTGCAGCAGGGGTGCCCCCTCTAGGGCCAACTCTATGCTCTGGCCATCCAGCCCTTCCTCTGTCTCCTCCACAGGAGGTTGACGGGATTGGTGCTTCGGGAGCCGGAGCTGCGGCTGGTCCTGTCGGCATACGCCGGTGATGTGCTCCTCATGGTCCAGGACCCGGGTGACTTGGCATGGGTGGAGGCCTGCCAGGCAGTGTACTCGGCAGCCTCCTCCGCCCGGGTCAACTGGATCAAGAGCTCTGGCCTGGTGGTCAGGGATGGGTGGCAGGCCAACACCCTCCCACCCGCCCTTCAGGCCTTCCAGTGGAGCGCGGGTCCAGTGCTCTATCTCGGCATTTACCTTTCCGCCACGCATCCGTCTCCGCTGGAGAACTCAAGGTGCTCACTTTTGCAATGGGGCAGAAGATTTTCCTCCAAGAGGCTTTTCCCCAGCGGCAAGAAGCAGAGAAACACCCAGGCTCCCAAAGCACTATGTAGCAAACCCCCTCAAGCACAGGGTTAATTATCTGGAGCCAGGTTCAGGACTTTGGCAGGGAGGCTCAGGCACGGGGGATTGTGGTGCAGCGGACGGACCAGCTATCTCGGTGTGGAGATTTAGTCTCACTGAGGAGGAGGAGGAGGAGGAGGAGGAGGAATCCTGCTGATAGGCAGTGGCCAGGGCAGGTGCAACCACTAGGCGAACTAGTCAGCTGCCTAGGCTGCTAAGTGGTTGGGGGAACCAAAAAGCTCACTCAGGGGAGGCGGTGGAGTGGAGGTGAGCTGGGGCAGGGCCTGGGGGAGGTGCGGGGAGAGGGCTGCCCACAGCAAGTAACGGGGGCGTGCAGGGGAATTGCTCCCTGTCCCAGCTCACCTATACTCCATCTTCTCCCCTGAGCACGCTGCTCCCCCTGTAATTCTCCTCCCCTTCCAGGCTTGCCACACTAAACAGCTGATTGACACCGTGTAGGGATACTTAAAGGTTTATATTAAACATGGTTTATGTGAAAAATGATTTATTGATTTATTGTTAATTAATACTTTAGAACTTAAGGTTTATGTTAGAAGTAAAATTGGAATGATTTATTGATTTATTGTTAAGTGATACTTTATAACTTAAGATTTATGTTAGAAGTAAATTTGTAATGATTTATTGTTAGAAATAGCTGTGTCTGTGTGAAGCCAAAGAGATACTTTGTATAAAACTTGTTAAAAGTCAATAGACTCTAAGCGCCTTTTCTCTAAGTGAAACTTTGTAGTGCTCAATTGGTCAATTGACTCAGCGCGAGAGCTGTCAATTGACTCTGTAAGCTGCTAAATTGGGTAATTGACTCAGCGCGCAAGCCGTCAATTGACCCTATGCCTCAGGCAAAACTGTATAATTACTACAAATAGAGACCCCCACCTCTGTAAATTCATTTTTATCTAAAGATAAAAAGTGTATGTGAATGAGTGCCTAGTTTAAATGATGAATGAATGGTTAGGGAGTTACCAGCCTGAAAAATTCAGTGTCGACCGAAGAAGGTGTCAAGTGGAATCAACCAGATGACCCCCGGTGGGCGAACTGGAATCCACCCCAAGCACCTAACAAACATCTGACAGAATGGAGCCAGCCACCTGCTGATTGATCAAGCAACAGCAGAATGAACAGAATGGAGCCAGCCACCTGCTGATTGATCAAGCAACAGCAGAATGAAACAACTCCCATAAACTAACATAGGGAAAAATCCCTATAAAACTGGACTCTAAAGACTGAGGACTTTGAGTCTATGGTTCTGCTGCCAGCCTCCAGTAGCATCAGGTGCACCTGACCCGGACTCGGATCCACTCTTGTGTACAGGGTACCTGGCCAGTATTCTGTCACAAGCAACTTTAGGCTGGTAACTATAATATCTATATAGAACCTGTATGAATGATTGTGTGAACGGATATATAAGTAATCATAGGAATAAGTAACCAAACAACATTGTTTGCTATTATCTTTTATTTTATTATGGTATTTACAATAAATGTGACAAATGTCTTATCCCCTTTAATAAGATCCTGCTGGTTTTTACTAGTCTAATAATATTGGTATAACAACTGCAGGCCTGGGAGGCAGGAGAAATGGAGTGGCGCCGCCGTGCTCAGGGTAGAAGGCAGAGCAGTGGTGAGCTGGGGTGCAGAGCTGCTGCAGGGGGGGCTGCCTGGCTCTTTGCCATGGCCTCTGCCCCTGCTCCGCTCCAGCCCTGCCCCTGCACTCACTGCATGGTAAGTGGAGTAACACAGTCCCAGCCTGGTCCACTCCCCTGGCTCCCTGCCACAGCACTGGCGAGTGCTGTGGGGCGGTTCCCCCTTCCCCCAAACTTGGGAGCCAGGGGAGCACAGCAGGCTGAGGCCCAGGCCTGTGGGTGGGAAGCAGAGGTGGGCTGGTCCCAGGGCTCTGTGGGGGATGGGGGGATGGCTACTTCCTGTGGGAAGTGGAGTGACCCATCCCCAGCCTGCTCTACTGCGCTGGTCCCAGGCTTGTGTTGATGTTATCTGGATTTGTGCAGGTGTTTGTGTATGTTAGCAATTGTGTGTGGGTGGGGGTGGGAGGCTGGATTCATGCATATGTTTACAATTGTGTGTATGCTCTGCTGGCGTGACAACCATTTCTCCGTATGTCACAGCCCCCATAGTGTCGACCCTGATGGTGATTTCCCCATCTTACAACAACTGGTTGGCCTGACCCTTCTCCCCTCTGCAGAGTGTGGTGGGGGCTGCAGCTCACCCCCTGTGGGGCAGGAGTGTCAAGTTCTGGGGTGCTGGGTTCCAATGCACCTGGAGAGCAGCTCAGGTGAGGCGGGGCAGGGCGTGTGGTGTCCCTTCTACATTGCCTGATGCTGGGCCATTGCACAATCCCCAGCCACGTTGCACAGCATGCCCCGAGAGGGAGTGTGGGGGGGGTAAGCAGATGGTCCAGCACGAGGGGATCATTCTCATTGGTAGCTGTCCAGTGGCAGTGAGTTCAACAGGCCTTGGCACATGCTGTGTGGGGCAGGAATTCCTTGCATTTGGAGCAGTGGGAGTGAATTGCATGCAGTTGTGTCTCTGAGCACAACTGTGAATATTATGGTGTGGGGGGGTGATTGTGAATGTGGCTGGAGATGTGATTGTTTCTCTCTTTGGGGGTTGAGCTAGCATGTCCCTCTGGGTGTGTTGTATGTGAGTGTTCTTGGGATTGTGAGTCCCTTTGTGTGTCAGTATGTGTATCAGTCACTTGCTGTAGGATACAAAATCCTGCAAAGCCATTTCCTACTGATTAGCCCAGCAACATACGGATACAAACAGTGTCTCTCTCTCTCTCACACACACACACACACACACACACACACACACACACACACACACACACACACACACACACACACACACACAGGCTCAGCCCCGACAGCAGAGGGCAGCAGGGACACACACGTCTCCCCTGGGCCAGCTTGGACAATTTCCCATCACAACCCGGCACAGTGCTGGTGTCCCCACACGGGGGTGGCCAGTGACCAGGCATGGGGGCAAATGTGCTGGATCGGTAAAAGCAGCAAAGAGTCCTGTGGCACCTTATAGACTAACAGACATATTGGTACATGAGCTTCCGTGGGTGAATCCCCACTTCATCAGCTAGATTCAGAAGGAAGCACTTTGGGAAAATCAGTCATGGCCCTTAGCAGAGCTGGGACACAGACCCAGTGACCCCTGTACACCACCCTGGGAGGTCAGTAAGGTCTAGTGTTCAGAGCAGGGAGGGAGCTGGGCACCAGGACCCCTGGGTTCTCTCCTTGGCTCTGGAAGTGGAATGGGGTCTACAGCAGTAGAACTGGGATCCAGGACTCCTGGGTTCCATAGTGGAGACTGTTCTTTCCCTGTGCTTCCCTCCCTGGAGATCCCAGCCCAGCCCCCTAGTGGAGACTGAGCAGGAGTGGGGGAAGTTGTTTTCCCACTTTGGAGTTATGATTCAAACCCCTCCCCCAGGGGCTGTGACATGACATAATTTGCTCCCCCCCAACACAGAGAAAACTAGTGGGGTTAGGAGAGCTCTAGCTGCACCCACCAGACACCCCATGTCATTACAAGAAACCTACTTGCACCCACCAGACACCCTCTCACAGTATGCACTCCTGCTAGGACAGGACCTCTTGCTCCCACCTCTTTTCTTATCACCACGAGCTGCTCCCAGCCAGGCACCACACCCTATTCACACACCTTTTGTCACTACATAGCTCAGTGGCAATCACTGTTCCGAAGCTACTCCAGTGCAGGCACTCACCACACGAACTCCCCACACCAGATTCTGTCCACACAGAGAATTCTCTCTGCCTGGCTCCTTCAGTTCATGTCGTTGCTCTCCCTACTGCCGCCAGACACTCCTCATCTGCATAACCCTGCCCATGGACACGTGACACCTTCTGTCCTGCTGGTTTCAAGTGAGTGAGTTGCCCTTGGGCAGTGAGCAGGTCACAGCAGATCACAGCCCCAGTGCACATCACAGCCCCAGCCAGGGCCGGCTCCAGGCACCAGCTCAGCAAGCAGGTGCTTGGGGCAGCCAAGGGGAAGGGACAGCACGTTGTGCTTTTTGGCAGCAGGTCTCTTGGTCCCTCTCAGAGGGAAAGACCTGCCACCGAATTGCTGCCCAAGGAAAAGGCAGCACAGTGGAGCTGCTGCCAATTGCGATCATGAGTTGTTTTGTTTTCCACGCCGCTTGGGGTGGCAAAAACACTGGAGCCAGCCCTGGCCCCAGCACATGTCACAGGCCCAGCACACATCATTGCATGTCACAACCTGGGGCAGGGAGATATTGGGGGAGGGAGAGACCCAGCTTCACAGACCCATAGGGGCAGGGAGATATTAGGGGAGGGGATAGAGGGAGGGAGAGACCCCAGCCCCATAGAACTATAGGGGCAGGGGATATTGGGGTCAGGAGGAGAGGAGAGGAGAAGGGGTTGGCAGATACCCAGCCTGGGGTGTAAGGGAAATGGAGTGGGGTGGAGGGAGCTGGGGAACAGAAGAGACACGTGTGGAGAGGTGAAATGTTGGTCTAGGGAAACTGAGTCGCTCCCATGACATACTGTGCAGGGGGGAGCACAGGGGCAGGGAGAGACACCCAGCCCCACAGAGCCCAAGAGGGATATTGGGGGCAGGGGAGAGGATGGAGGGATGAGAAACCCAGGCCCATAGACCTCCCCTGGCTCCCAAGTTTGGGGGGAGGGGGAACCGCCCCACAGCATTGCCGGTGGCGTGGCTGGGAACCAGGGGAGTGGAATAGGCTGGGGCTGTGTCACTCCACTTACCATGCAGTGAGTGCAGAGGCGGGGCAGAGCAGAGGCGGGGGCCATGGGGAAGAGCCAGGCAGCCCCCACTGCAGCAGCTCCCCACCCCAGCTCACCTCTGCTCCGCCTTCTCCCCTAAGCACACTGGCACCGCTACACTTCTCCTGCCTCCCAGGCTTGTGGTGCCAATCAGCTGTTTAGTGCAGTAAGCCTGGGAGGGGAGGAGAATTAGAGCAGAGGCGGCATGCTCAGGGTAGAAGACAGAGCAGAGGTGAGCTGAGACAGGAAGCGGTTCCCCCGCACACACACCCCCATTACTTGCTGCAGGCAGCCCTCTCCCTGTGCTCCCCATATCCCTGCTCCAGCTCACCTCCACTCCACAGCCTCCCCTGAGTGCGTTTTTTGGTTCCCCCAACCACTTGGCACCCTAGGCAGCTGACTACTCAACCTAGTGGTTGCACCAGCCCTGGCCACAGCCCATCAGCAGGATTCCTCCTCAGTGAGACTAAATCTCCACATCTAGAGAGCCAATCCATCTGCAGCACCACAATGCCCCATACCGGAGCCTCCCTGCCAAAGCCCTGCACTCGGCTCCAGAGAATTAAGTCTCACATCTCACTGGGAACTCCACTTCTTGTGCCCAGAGAGTCTCGGCCCCCCCTCAGTAGCTGACCTGAGAAACACAGTGTCTGCATAAGCAGCAATGAGTCATGTGGCACCTTATAGACGAACAGACGTACTGGAGCATGAGCTTTCGTGTGTGAATCCCCACTTCGTAAGATACATCAGTGTCTGCCTTTTCCAAAGAAGTGCCTGGAGGGCTGTATCTATTGGGTTTCCGGGAAGTGGGCGGATGAAGCCCGCCCACTGCTAAAGGATCCTCCCCCAGCCTAAGGGGAGGAACCACAGGGCCACAGAACCCACTGAATGCGGGGGACAACTAATAAAAGAACAGGGACAGGAGTGAGGTCAAAGGGTCAGAAGGAGGGAACCTAACGGGGACACCGAGCAGAGAACCCCGGACAGCGCCCACTGCTCCTCGAAGGCGTCAAGGGAGCCAGTGGACGCTGCCCAGAGGAACTCCGCCCGGATGCGTGATCGGACCATGGAGCGGAAGCAAGCCCCACAGTCACCGGAATCTCCGTCGGCCAACCTCCCCTCCCTGGTCGCGTGGATGGCCTTTTTCGCCAGGGCGAGGAGGAGGTTGACCAGGAGGTCCCGGGACTTCGTGGGGCCACGGATAGGGAGTGCATACAAAAGAAGGTGAGGGGAAAAGTGTAACCAAAAACGTAAGAGGATGGCTGTGAGGAGCCGGTGTAGGGGCTGCAACCTGGCACACTCTAAATACACGTGCGCCAGGGTCTCCCTCACGCCGCAGAAGGGGCAGGTGTCCGGGACAGGGGTAAACCGCGCCAAGTAGACGCCCGTGCTCACGGCCCCATGGAGGAGCCGCCAACTGATATCCCCAGTGGGCCTTGGGACCAGGGTGGAGTAGAGGCTGGCCCACCGGGGCTCCTCACCCTCCAAAGGTGGCAGGAGGTCCCGCCACTTCGTATCAGGGCGGGACACGAGGGTGAGGAAGTGAAGGATGTGGAGCACGAGCGTGTAGAGCTGTTTCCTCGGCGCGGTTTGGAAACGGACCGGCTGCAGGTCGTGCAGCTGGCTTGCGGAGAAGGGACGGGGGGGCCGGTCGGGCCTACGGGGCAGAGGCCCGATGAAAAGGTCCGGAGGGCTTGGGGTGGGGGGTGGGCGGGGCGTGCCCTCCCGCAGGACCCGATCGAGATAGGCCCGAGCAGCGGGCGGCAAAGCGGCCTCCACCTCCTGAAGTACGCGCCGGGGAGTGCAAGGTCTGGAGAGCCCCATGTGGTGAGCGAGCGTCAGGGGATCCAGCCAGCCTCCCCGGTCGTAGTCCAGGAGGTCTCCAACCCTGGTGGCTCCCGCCAAGACCAGCCTCTGGCGCACCGCGGGGGACTCCGCCACCTGCACACGAAGCTGGGGATTGTGTAGCAGGGGCTCCGCGAGGAGGTCAGCCCCCTCGGTGGCCGCCACGGACCTGGTCGCGGAGAACAGCTTCCAGGTCCGGAGAAGGTCCTGGTAGAAGACCGGCAGCCCGGAGAGGTCTCGCGGAAGACCCCTCGGGTCGAGATAAAGGAGCTGCCGGTCGTATTGGAGCCCTCGGAAGCAGCGCAGGAAGGCGTGCGCCAGGGCTCTCCACGCTGGACTACCCGCACCATAAAGGAGCCTCTGCAGTGCCTGGAGGCGGAAGACGTGGACCTGAGCGCGCAGGCACTTCAGGCCCTGCCCTCCCTCCTCCAGGGGCAGGTGGAGTACCCCTGCAGGGACCCAGCGCAGTCCTGGCCAAAAGAACTCCAGAACCACCTTCCGGAGGTCGGCCAGGGGACCCGGGGCCGGGACCAGGGTGTTGAGCCAGTACCAGAGCATGGACAGGACCAGTTGGTTGAGCACCAGTGCCCTCCCCCGAAGGGAAAGGCACCGGAGGAGTCCTGTCCATTTCCGGAGCTGCTCCGTCACCCTGACCTGCAAACTGAGCCAGTTCTCCGGCGGAGACGGATGCGTGGCGGAAAGGTAAACGCCGAGATAGAGCAGCGGACCCGCGCTCCACCGGATGGCCTGGAGCGCGGGTGGGAGGGAGCCTGCCTGCCACCCGTCCCCGACCACCAGGCCAGAGCTCTTGACCCAGTTGACCCGGGCGGAGGAGGCCGCCGAGTACACCGCCTGGCAGGCCTCCACACGCGCCAAGTCGCCCGGGTCCTGGACCACGAGGAGCACATCGTCGGCGTACGCCGACAGGACCAGCCGCAGCTCCGGCTCCTGAAGCACCAACCCCGTCAACCTCCTGCGGAGGAGACAGAGGAAGGGCTCGATGGCCAGAGCGTACAGCTGGCCCGAGAGGGGGCACCCCTGCCGCACTCCCCGCCCGAAGCTGACCGGTTCGGTCAGGGTCCAGTTGAGCCTGACCAGACACTCTGCGGAAGCGTACAGCACCTGGAGAAAACCCACAAACTGGGACCCAAAGCCCAACGCGCGCAGAGTGCCCAGGAGGTATCCGTGGTCCACCCTGTCGAACGCCTTCTCCTGATCCAGGGACAGGAGGGCGAACGACAGACCATCCCTGCACCCAAGCTCTAAGAGATCCCGGACCAGATAGAGGTTATCGAAGATGCTACGGCCCGGGACAGTGTAGGTCTGGTCTGGGTGGATCACGCCCTCCAGCAAGGACCCCAGCCGCAGCGAGATGGCCTTGGCGATGATTTTGTAGTCCGTGCTGAGGAGCGAGACAGGACGCCAATTCCGTAAATCGCGGAGGTCCCTCTTCTTTGGCAATAAGGCGAGCACAGCTCGCCTGCACGAGAGAGGGAGGACCCCGCCCTGCAAGGACTCGGCCCAGACGCTGGCCAGGTCTGGGCCGAGGACGTCCCAGAACACGCGGTAGAACTCCACGGTCAGCCCGTCCATGCCCGGAGACTTGTTGGTGGGCATGCGACGAAGGGCGTCCGAGAACTCGGCCAGAGAGAGAGGCAGCTCTAGCCGGTCCCGGGCGCCCACGCTGAGCGTTGGGAGCTCGTCCCAAAGCACTCTGCGAGCGGCAGGATCACTCGGATCCGGGGAGAAAAGGCGCGCGTAGAAGGTCCGGGCCCTCTCGCACAGCTCCGCCGGATCCGTGAGGGGGGTGCCGTCCTCCGCCAGAAGGCAGGTGACGTGCTTCTGGGCCCCCCTCCGTTTCTCCAGGGCGTAGAAGAAGCGGGAGCCGCGATCCATCTCCCGAAGGAGGTGGATGCGGGAGCGAACAAAAGCGCCCCGAGCCCGATGGTCCTCGAGGACCCGGAGCTCCTCTCGCTTCTCCTGGCACACTCCGCAAAGGGATGGATCCTCGGGGCTGGCGGCCAGACGCCTCTCCAGCTCTAAGACCTCCCGTTCCAACTGCCCTATTGCCGCATCCCTCCGTCGGCTGACGCCCCGGGTGTAGTCATGGCAGAAGAGCCGGGCGCGCACCTTCCCCACATCCCACCAGCGCCGTGCCGAGGGAAAGGCGCGCCGCTGCCCCCCCCAGGCCAGCCAGCCTGGAGGGCTGTAGCAGGGTGGATCCCTGCTTCTGCTCTGCAGGGGTTAAAAACAGTCCTGGGAAGGGGCTGTGGCTGGAGAAAGCAGCCTTTAGGCTGGGCCCAAAGCCTGGGCTGATTGGGGAAAGTAGGCTCACCTGTGGCCATGCTCCAGTCAGGCCCAGCAGGCCCCTGTAAGAGGCAGTGAAGCCAGAAGGCCAAGACAATCTCTCTCTGACTGGAGAGGGAGATAGGCCTGGCTGCTTGGGAGCTCATTTGGGAGACCTAGAGGAAGGCAGGGCTGGGGAAAGGCCTTAGGAGTTGGGAAGCCCTAGGCTAGCATCTCCCCAGGCTGCAGGGCCTGGTTCTAGGCCTCCTAGGTCTTGGGCTTGCAGAGGGGTAGCCAGAGGGTGGGTAAAAGCAGTCAGTCCAAATCCCTTGTTGCCTGTGATGATCAGCTGATACACTGCAGTCTGCCCCAGGGCACGGGGGCTAAACAGAAACGCAGTAGCCATGACTGAGGCAAAGAGGGGATAGTGGGGTGAGGCTTCCCCTGGAAGGGAGAAGACCCAGTTAAAGGGGCACTGGGGTCCAGGGAGGGACATGGGGCCAGAGGATATGTGGATCACTGGCCTGCAGAGGGTGCTCTGGAGCTACTTCCCAAAAGCAACCAGCAGGAGGCGTGGCAGGGGTGAATCTGCTTGTGTAAAAGGGCATTTTCTCATGTGGCCTAATGGGTAAGGCCTCTGACTTTGGATCAGGTGATTGAGAGTTTGAGTCACTTGCGCTTGTCCAATTTTACTATTGTGCTGAAAGTCCTGCTTCCTTCAGGTCTGGAATCTCTTCTTGGCTGCTCAGGCCAGTGCTCTGGCTTCAGCTAGATCCCTGGGAAGGAGTTGGGGGTTGGGTGTCACAAAGGCTGGGGCAGGAGCACCAGGTGCTTCCAGTCTAGCCTTTGCCATTCCTGACTTGCCAAAGAAAATGGGCGGCTGCCCAGGCTAGTGTGTAGAGCAGTTTCTCTCTTCTGAATGTGCACCTGTCCCTGTGCTTGAGGGGGTTTGCTACATAGCACTTTGGGAGCCTGGGTGTTTCTCTGCTTCTCGCCACCTGGGGAAAAGCCTCTTGGGGTAAAATCTCCTGCCCCACTGCAAAAGTGAGCACCTTGAGTGGAAACAATAAGAGGTCCCACCGGGGGGCTGGCCCTGCTTTCCTACTGTCAAAGTTAGAATGAGGATTTACAATTTGTCAGACCACTCTGTTTCATTAGCTCAGCGCTCTGCCAATAACACCCAGATAATCTGAGTGGCCATGCAAGACCCAAACAGTCTTATTTATACAGATAAAAGAGTGGGAATTAGACAAAGGGACAAAGAAAGCAAAACAGTAAAATTCACCTGGGGCAAAGCATGCATATCCTACTTCCTTACTAACTGTTATAGATCTAAGGCTAATACTTCACCAATTGCCCTTAAACAGTGCAATTGTTCTATGTTAATGTCTGTATTCCTGACACCTGGATTGCAGCATTCCAACAGTTTTGCTTAAAGGTACACACAGCATTTCTTTAATTCTTTTTATTTTTACAATATATTTTATTTTACTTTCACAATCCCTCCTTTTGGTCAAGCGCACGCCATGACCAACAATTACTGGGTTCCACAAATTAACCGTTCCTTATCTTTTTGTTCATCAGTGATATTTAAAATTATCATATTAGCACTTTGTTTTGGGGCAGTCACCTAGGTGACACAATTTTGGATACAACAGGAGATTAACAGAAAGCATACAAAAATTACTAAGATTCCAAACAGGATAGTTAGGGCTCCCTGAAACAACCAGTTTCCTATGCCAGAGAAATTGAACAGGTTACTTAGCCACTTCCATAAAGAATTTGTCTCTTTATGGGGAAGATATGTGATTTGTTTTGAGTGGCTAGCGCGATTTATTACCTCATTGGTATTGTCAGGTATAAACACAAAACATTCTTTTTCAATGAGAGCACAGTTTCCTTCTTTGGCTGCCAGCACTATGTTTAATGCCTGATGGTTTTGGAGGGCCACCTCTCGGATTGCCCCGTTTCTTTGGCCAGTGTTTTTAAACTTTTTCCGGTTTTATTTGCCATTATTTTAACTACTGCTTGTAACCTTAGGAGCCTTTTTACCTGGTGTATTACTCCCCCAAGTGGGATAAAGGAACTGCCAGTAGCCTCTTTCCAGGTGTCATTACTGTTCCATATTGTGTTAAACAGACAAGGTCCTCCAGTGAGTTCTGGGGAATTGAATGGGATAGCGAGGACAGGAACACCAGTTTGAGAGTGGGCTGAGATGTGGCTGCAGACCTAGCATTTAGAAATATTAAGGGTCTGAGCTATCTACACTTGCTGCTGGATAAAAGAATTGTCATTGTGGACTCCCCAGACCTTAAGACACCAATAGCCGAGGAACAGGCACCACCAGAGGTGCATGTTGGAGGCAGGGTCCTTCTGGTTCTGACAACCTCAACTGAGGAAACCGCAGTCACAGTTTTATGTCCAGCAGGCGCTAGACTCACTACTGCTTTTTCTTGGGCCTTGCTTTATGTAGTCATCTGCTTTCGGCAACCCTTAGGAGAGCGTAGATTGTAAGGTATTGCAGGCTATTCCTCTATGTTTTCTTCTGGAGTCAAAATTGACTCTGAGTGGTCCTGAGATGGTGATTGGTTCACTTGGGGGGTGGTGCATTCTTACACTGCGAAGCATGTATCCACTCTGAGATGTCAGACAGTTTAACAGCCGTCGGGGTAGTAAGCAGTACCTGATGATTTTTTGATGTTCTTTAAGTTTCTTTACTACTTCTTCCTTGACTCTGGCTATAACAATGGCCTTTACACCTTATCTTTTCCTGATGCATACATTTCTCATTCACACAAACAGATTGAGAATACAAAGAGTAGTATTTTATATCGAGCAAAAAAAAGGCATTGCAAATTAAACCTTGCAAGTTTTAAAATTGATACCCAAGACAATTTACATTGAGACCCAGGCCTTTCTCTAATTTACTTAACATAGACACAATAGAGAATCCTGTCTCTTACTGACTAAATCTTAAAACAAAGAGTTAAGAGAGGGCCCAATTTGTAATGCATATGGGAAAACAGAATCCTATAGTCCCAGGGGGTCATTTCTTTCTGCTATTTAAAAGAAGTGGCTAGCAGGATGAAATCAAATTATACTTTAATTCTTATGGGACATCATAAAATCCTGCTCCTACATATCCCCCTTTTGACACTAAGATTATTAATCGCCAGTGTCACTTCTTATTTAGTCCACATAACAGAAAATACTGGGAGGTGATTTGGGCCTGTGGCTTTAGCTTTGCATACATTTGTTTTATTTACCAGCACATTTTAAACATTGTAATTAAACACATACAATTTAAAACCAAAAACACAATTAGGGGTAGTAACATTGGTATGCCAGTAGTTATGGGAGACCATTCAAATGTGTTATACCAATGGTAAGTTGTTATGTTTTTTGTAGTGGCAATTTTTAACATGTTCCCATTTGTATGTATAATATGAATGGTCCAGTTTTCCACTTATTTTTTTAGGAATTATATTACCTTTTTACCTTTTAACAGATGATTGGTAACTGTTTGCCATTTAATGCCAAGCTTGATAGAGAACTCAGCTAAATCAGTGCTTACAGTAAGCTGAGACTTTTTTGTTGTTGTTGTTGTTATGGCAAATAGTAAATGTGATTATTGGTAAATACAGTACTTACATTACATTTACATTTGTTTTCTGGTGGGTTGCTAACATTTTTTAAACACTTTTTTACAAGAATTAACACATACACATAGCCCATTATACAGTACTTTGGATTATCTGAAAGACAAAAATAACATTTTTCTACCCCTTGTGGGGTGGCACTGATTATTACTTAAAAGATTCCTTTCTTTTACAAATACCCTTGCTGATTGCAGGCAAAACAGAGGAATTACCCCCATATTTTCTTGTGTTTTTTTACCCCTTTCTACAATATACACTGCACATATCCTAGGGAAAATGCACATTCTTTTTATACTATAACTTTTTAAAAACATTAGCCATATTAATTTTTACATAAGGTGTAACTGTTTGTTTTGTTTTTACAGAGTTTTCACGTACCCTTATAAAAGTGTCAGTGATTACACAAGCAGCAAAGAATCCTGTGGCACCTTATAGACTAACAGACATTTTGGAGCATGAGCTTTCATGGGTGAATACCCACTTCGTCAGATGCATGTAGTGGAAATTTCCAGGGGCAGGTATATATATGCAGGCAAGCTAATGAGGTAGTTCAATCAGGGAGGATGAGGCCCTGTTCTAGCAGTTGAGGTGTGAAAACCAAGGTAGGAGAAACTGGTTTTGTAATTGGCAAGCCATTCATTCCTTTCACATTCACAGTGATTACACAGAGATATTTTAAGGCTCAGTGTTTTTAACATTGCTTTTTTTTGTTTTGTGCACCTCACCTCTGCTGTTGCTTCAGAGGGTCACTGTTAATTTCTTATTCTTTCATTACAGCTTTTATCTGCTATTGTTACAAAAAAAACCCAACCAAACAAAAAGACTTCAGAATCTCTCCCAATTCTCCTGATTTTGACTGCCCTATTGCAGCCATGACTTGGTCTTTATTTAAAAACACTTTAATTTTTGTAAAGAATCAAGTTACCCCTTAAAGGGTTAAATGCTAAATCCCAAAGCCAAACAGCACTAATTACCTGGGTCTTGCAAAAAGGTCTGTTAGTTTTGCAACTTTGAATTAAAGAGTCAAATGAATTTTTAGTGGCATTAAAAACAAAAACAAAAGCAATTTATCTCACACCTAGAAAACAGGAGTTTTACAAACCAGATGTGTTGGTTTAGATTTTTAGAACGTTACATATTTTCACAGACAAATAGATACATATACATTTTCTTTTCCTTAACATTTCTTTACACTGCTTTGTTTTTACATAGCTGTTTTTACAAGGCCCATTTTCCCTTCAGAATGGCTGCAAAGAAACCAAGAATTCTTTCTTTTTAACATTTTTCACAAAGTTTAACTGCTTAATTTTCTTCAGCCTCTGTAGAGTTAACTTTTCACTCTCTTTTCTTAAATCACTTGTTTATGTCCCAAAATGACACCTTTATCACCTCAGATTTCACCATTTTAAGTATTGTTCCAGGGATTCATGCCTGCACTTACTGCTTTTCTTACTCCTGACACTATTCCCTTAGGGCTTTTAACCTGTTTTTCAGTTTATCTGTTGCTTGCCTGCTTGTCTGGGCCTGATCCTGCTTTTTTTTTTCCAATGAACCGTTTGTGAGTGATATTGGGGTCGTTTCACAATTTTGAAAGGAATATTCAAAGAAATGTTCAAGGAAAGGGACCAGGAAGGGTGGGGTCTAGTTGAGGAGTCCACCCTCCTTGCTGAATTGGTAGTGGAACACTTAAAGAATCAGTTTTTGAGGCAGACAACAAAGGGGAACAGAACAAGGGGCTTTTTGTCCTTTTTACAATGAGATGGGAGTATGAAGGGGGTTGGATCGATCCGGGGTTTGGAGAACGGTGTAAAGGGGAGCGCTCAGTCTGGTGGTGGGAGAGGAGGCTTTTAATAAAGCTTTTAACTTATTATTTGAATATTTGAGAGGCGAGTTTTGATTTTGTCCACCTATGATTTGCCTCTTGCCACCACTGCATGAAACAATTAACCTCTCCTTTAGCCAATTTAGTTTTAGGTTGGCCGAGTTTGTCCTTTAAGACGTCCACTCAGTCTTTATTCCAAGATTTTAACAGTGGCCACTGAGTTTTGGGATCCCCCTGAGTTAGCCTAGACCATTTTTCCAGAAATTTACGGGAGTCTGGACCCTTTTTACAGGAGTCCGGACCCATCCTAAATACATAAAATAGCCGGCATTCATTTAGGGAACGCAGGCATGCCGCCAAAGGCTGCCTCACTGCTGTGCTTGGGGCAGCAAAATATATAGAGCTGCCCCTGGTCAGGGAATTGCCCACATTGAGCACAGGGTGAGAGCGGCGTGATCTGAACGCTCCATAGGCACCACCCTGCACTGGGCTGTCGACGTGCTCTCCTTTACGTAAATCTGGTCAGTGCAACTCCCGGCCTGTCACCGCAGAAATGTGAACCCCCTCTGGGGCTAGTGTGAGCGCCTCTAAGCCGACCTCTCTACAGACCTGCGCCAGGTAGTGCTCATTATAAAAACGTTTCCTCTGACAGTCAGGAAAACAGGACCAGTGGTCCTCAGGCTGGCTGACACAATTCAAATCCCCCCCAACACCAAACAGTCCAGAGGAAAGGAGCCAGTTCCTTCCATTGATCTTTCCATTCGTGTCTTAACTGGGGACCATACACACTAATATAGCCGTAACCAGTGCTGCAGAGCACAAAGTCCACCAGTAATGCCTTCCCTGGTCAGAGCTCCAGCCCCTTCTGTACTCACATCGCAAATGTGAAGAACAAGACTCCAACTCCATCATTCTTCCCTGGCCTGGAGGACCAGAGAAATGGGCCCTTCTTCCAATCACCCTCTGCCTATCAATCTACCCTAAACTCATGACTGTTCATTTTCTGAACACCCACCATGTCCAAGTCCAACTTCTCTATGGCACTGAACATCAAGCACCTCCTCCTGGGCCCCCAAATCACTTCCACCTTCCACACAACTGTTTTCATAGATACCCCTTCCAGGGTACTGCCCTTATTAAGCTGCACAGAGGAGTTTTCATCCCTTATTCCTGCCTGTCACTGCCCAGCACCCCCTCTGCCACTATTCCTGAGGGCCACTCTGTCTCACTCTCTTCCTGCCATATTGAGTGCACCAATAACTCATGTAGGAGACACAGCTCCTGTCCCCCATTGTTAAAGGTCAGGCCAGCCACCTGGGGCAGAAGCCCACAGTATCTTTTCCTACTGCAGAGCCCAAGCTCAGGGACTCACCTTGGGTGCAGGCACCACTGTGCTCCCAGAGAACAAGCCACCACTGCACAAAGAGGATGAAAGGACATGCCAAAGCCTGGGAATGAACCAGGGACCTTTAGCTCTTCCCCTAACGCTCTCCCAACTGAGCAACTTTGACAGCTATATAGGATTATTTTGGCCTGTTGCTTCTCTGTTTGGGATGTTTTTGCAGCAGTTGCACACAAAAAGGATGTCATTGTGAGCGGTCCATGAAGACAAGTCTCGCTTTGGTCTGCTTTGATCAGCTTGACTTGCTGCCTCACCCTGTTTCTGCCCTAGTGCCTGGGTTGACCTGGTGGTGGAAGGGGACTAGGGGCCATTGGTGCGGGGAGGAAGTTGAGCTGGACCCTGAGCTAGACTAGACCCTGGCAGTGAGAGTCTGGCTACCACTTGCCACCCAACCCTGGTGTCCTGGCTTCCCCCACTGGGTGTCATTTAGGGAGGGAGGTGGGGCTTCTACTTCTGCTCCCCAATTTTCACACCCAGAGGAGTGCGAACAGGAAAACGAACAGCTACTCCACACCCCTACCAGAGGAACCTGATGCCCTTAGCTGTGGTGAGTAAGAAGCGGCTGTTGGCTGACAGGGCCTGTCCCTGGGGAGCTGGAACAGCAACTGCCGCCTCCCTCTCGGCTCCAGGCTGTGCGAAATGCTCATTGCCTGGCTGCATGGGTGGATGTTGCTCCGTACTCTGGAGAGTGTGTGTATTGCTCTGTCAACCTGCCCCAGGTTGGGTAAGAAAGGGGCAGCGCAGGACTCCGGGCCATGTCTCCCCAGCCCCTCGCTCCCACACACTGACGAGTTGGGTAACTGACAAGGGATTGCACAAGACAGAGTCAGAGCCAGGGAGAGAACCCAGGAATCCTGGCTCCCCCCTGACACACACTCTAACCACTGGACCCCACTCCCCTCCCAGGGCTGGAGACAGAATCCAAGAATTCTGACCACCAATCCCCCCCCCCTTCGCTCTGACCAACTAGACCCCACACTCCCCTTTAAGATTTTAGGCTCCCTGCCTCTTCTATCCACCCAGCCCACCTGTCCATCCCTTTGCTTCAGGTTTCTGGGGTGTCACCCCTGTTCTGCACTCCCCCAGTGCAGCCCAAGGCTTTTCCTCACCCCAACCACAGATCCTCTCCCACCTCGTGCTGGATTGTCTGCTTGGCCCCTGCCCCCTCTCGGCACATGCTGTGCAGCATGGCTGGGGATTGTGCAATGGGTCAGCACCAGGTAATGCAGAACAAACACCACATGCCCTGCCCCGCCTCATGTGAGCTGCTCTCCAGGTGCATCAGAGACCAGTGCCCCATACCTTGGCACTCCTGCCCCACAGGGGTGAGCTGCAGCCCCCGCCACACTTGGGAGAAGGGTCAGGCCAGCCAACCCTTGTAAGATGGGGAAATCACCACTGGAGTTGATGGTATGGGGCTGTGACATACAGAGAAACAGTTGTTGCACCAGCAGAGGGCAGCAGAGCGCGCGCGTGCGCACACACACACACACACACACAAACTTGCACAGCCACAAACACAACCCCCACAGCTGTAATAATATCCCCCTCCCCACAAAACCTTTACAGAAAACCACACATACACAAACACATGCAGAAATCCATCCATCCCCATCCCCCCATCCCCATTCTGTGCACACACCTTGGGTCACTGCGACACTGAATACTTCAATTGGATGGGGGGCACAGCACCATGGTTATTCCCTGCCCCCCAGGACTCGCAGGGGGTGGATTAGGGGCACAGGCAGCACAATACAGTGCCAGCCAAGGCGGAGTTAGAGGTGGGGAGGGGGGGCCGTGGTTTCTGCACCTCCCGGTTCCTGGCACAGGCTCCTTCGAGATTTACATTTCTTGGTAGTTTTCACCCCATCACCACTTCCTGTCCAGCCCCCTCCTGTGTGCAAGATGGTTTGTGGGGGGATGGGAAGAACCCAGGAGTCCTGGCTCCCAGCCCCACCTGTGCTAACATATGAGACTCCACTCTAACCCCAGTGATGGGCCTGGAACCTAGGAGTCCTGACAACCATCTTCCTTTCCTCTAATCACTAGACCCCACTCCTGCCCTTTTGGGGAGCCAGGGCTCCTGGATTCTGTCCCCAACTCTGGGAGCAGAGTGGGGTCTAGTAGTTAGAGCAGGAGGAGCCAGGACTCTTGGGTTTTATTTTCAGTGCTGCTGTGTGATACTGGGCCTCTGTTTCTCCTCCCACTTTTTGGGTATGGAGCCTTTAAACTCTCTGGGGCATGGCCTGTCTCTCGTTGTGTCTGGGTAGTGTCTGACCCAACGGGACCCTGATCTCAGCTGGGGCAGGGACTGTCTCTGTGTCTGTGCAGCCCCTGGCACAACAGGGGCCTTGATTCTGCCCTGGTCTCTGTAGGTGCTGCTGTTGTACAGATAAATAGTCGTGATACTAAAAGGTGTGGCAGTGCGTGAGTGCACCACCATTGCATTGCAAGGGGTAAATCTGATTCTTATCCCTGTGAACTCCTGTGCACCCTCCTCACCAGCTCCCCGATTCTGTGCCCTGAGCCCCTTGTGCCGCTGCCCTTGTCAACAGCAGTGCTGAAAGCCACCCAGCCCTGGCACCAAAAGAAGAAGGGGGTGTGGGAGGAGCTTTGCAAAAATCAGTCATACCAATAGGAAATCAGCCCCAGCAGTTTGTGACTTCACTTCCCAAAATTAGATGCACACGCACACACACACACACACACACACACACAGCCCCCTGTGCCAATGCACCACCTCACCTCATCCAGGGAGGTCTAGGCGGGTTTTGTGTGGGAGCGGGGATGAACGGCACCATCAAGGTAGGTTCTGGAGATGGTCCTCCAGGTGTAGGCATCTCAGCTCCAACTGGCACTGGGCTCACGCTGGGCTGCATTCAGTTCCTCTCTCTGGTGTATGCTCCAGCTCCACAAACGCCCCAGCCCCCTGTTCTTTCCTTCTGGTACAAAAAATATCCTTTTCTTTCACTCCAGAGAGACACCCACGGTGCTGCTCAGCACACGCCTTCTCCCCACCTTCCCCCCCATTCCCAGGAGCGTGTGGGATGGAGGTCGGGATTGGGGAGAACCCGCATCCCAAGGGGAGGGTATGCAGGGCCGATGAGGGGTGGGAGGGGAAGCTGGTACAAATTACCGGGGCCCGGCAGTCCAGAAAGGGGCCCAGGGCCTGGCTTCCCTGGCTTCATTGGCCCTGCTCCACCCTTGCTGAGGGGCCTCCAAAATTTTTTTCAGCAGGGCTTGAACCCACTCTCAGAGGCCCTGAGGGTGTGGGGGGGCTCGCCCCCTTCACAGAGCATGGGGCTGCCAATAGGCACCTATGCATAGTCCCCCTCAAGCAGGGCCAGGATGGAAATGGGGGGCCTGTGCCCCCAACATGGAGACTCTGGGGTGCAACCTTGCTTAACAAGTCAGTCTCTCCTTTCTTTGACTGTCCCATTCCAGCTTCAACTAGCGCTTGTGGTTCATTCGTTCTTTCATTCCTTTCCTTCTCTAGCTTATATGATCTTGCTTTCTTTTTTCCCCTCTACCTTTCATGCTCTTGCTTTCTTTCCTTCTTTTTCTATTTTTCTCCCCCTTTTTTTCTTTCTCTGCCTTTCACGTTCTTTTTGCTTGCTCTCACAAGTTATTTTTTTCACTTGCTCTTTTTCCTCATTCCTTCCGTGCCAAGCATGTTCTCCTCGCACACAGACTTTGACAGGTTTTCCTCCTGATCAGCAAGTGGATTAAGCACGTCTTCAGTGGGGGTTTGGCCTGGCAGGGAGCAGGCTGGCCGGTGTCTTTGTGGCCGCTTGCTGGCTACGCATAGGCATGGTCCTCCCCTCCTCTGGCCCTGACCTCGGTTGCTCTGTAGCTTTTAAGCCTTTCCTTGGAGCTGTCAGCACCAGCCGCCTCTGCTCTAGGTGCCCAGAGGAGGAGAGGTGTGCTGGGCTCCAGCCTGGGGCTCTTCCTCCCTCCTGCCTAGCCCTGACTATCAAGACTGGCCCGGACCCTCCTTTATTCAAGCGCCATGTGAGCAAGAGGAAAAATGTGGCAGGAAGCACAAGGGCCAAACTTTTGGGCCCCATGTGAAGCAGCAAGAATCCCAACCACCTGGTCAAACCACAGGACTGCAGGCATCAGCAACCAGGGTAGCAAGTTCTAGAGCCCCAACCAATTTTGGCCATCATGACCCAAAACCCAGCCCTAGTGGGCAAGTCACCCAGCAGGAGGGGAAAGATCTGCTGTTGTACAGCTAGAAACAAGGAAGTTGAGCATTGTGAGCTCCAGGGCTTTACCACAAGCCAGCATGAGGTCCCACTGAGATTTGAACTCAGATTGAAGGACTCAGAATCCTGAGCGCTGCTTTTTACACCATAGGACCAGCTTGTGCTGCTTTCTCTGCACAGTGGTGACCCTCACGGGGCTAGCTCATGTAAGGGACTGTTGGCCCCTTACCAAAACTTAGTGAGCGTTTTGGTTGGCTAGTTCCCAGTCCCAATAGATGGGGGAAGGGCTAATGGGAAATCAGGACCCAGAGACTGACAGTCCCCAGGGGCAATGGGGAGAGGCCAAAGCTTCAAGTTAGTTGGACTGACAGGCCAGACAGTGTAATGAGGGAGTCACCAGGCTGGGGGTTCCATCCTCCATGTGAGCTGGAACTGCCTGGGCCAGAGCGGGATGGAGCTAAGGAGAGAGGAGCCCGAGAAGAGCCGGGGAGCAGAACTGCACCAGCCAGGGAGAACCAGAGCAGATCTGTGCTGGGAGCCGAACTGCAGCAGCATGAGCCGTAGAAGCTTCCCAGGGAGCAGATCTGTGCTAGGAGAAGAGCCGCAACAAGCGGAGCCAGAGGAGCAACCCAGGGAGCTGGAGGCAGAGCCGCAGCAGCACTGGGGCTGGAAGTGGGTGCAGTGAGCAGTGTGGGAGAGAGGGGGATGCTGAGCAGAAGGCCCAGTGCAAGGAGATGCCACCCATCAAGAGATCTTGCAGGCTAGACTTTTGGGGATGGGGGGATCATATTCCCTACATGGGGGCTGACACTGGGAACAAGGGGCCTCTCACCTAGAGCATGTGGCCACTGCCAGAGCAAGTGTCCAGCCTGTGGTGTCCCTGCAGCACAGCCAGAGCCTGGGAAGGAGGCCTGGGACATGTGAGGGAGAGACTGTGATCTGCCTGACCCTCCAGAGACGCCGGTTGTGATCTCCCTGCACCACAGAACAGGGTAACATGTTTTCGTTTAATCTTTCCTTATGTTTTACATTGACTGCTGAGTAATAAATGGTGTTTGCTTCAGGCAAGGAGTGGGTCAGGGAAGTGCCCAGAGTGGAGACACAGTAGCCCTGTTCAAGTGATCATGACAAGATTGGGGGTCAAACAGTGATGAGCTGCCGAAATCTTGACAACTGGTTCTCTATAAAAATTTCTGATTTAAGGGGGAGGGGACGCTGGGGAGGGGCCGGGGCAGGGGAGAGACATTCGTGGGGCCAGTTGCCCCTGCAGAGCTTGGGGAAAATTCCGTTCCCCCCAGAAGCCCTGGAGCTTGCAGCCCTCGCCCCCTTACCTTGTCTGCAGCTCAAAGGAGCAG